>NC_045617.1:113921681-114236525 GCF_009829155.1 Mustela erminea | reverse complement strand
CTGACAAATCTGTAAGTTAGGTATGGCAGGGAATATAGCATCCATTTTCCTCAGATGAGGAAACTGAAGCCCCAAAAGGCTGTCACTTCCCAAAGAAGGTACAGCCATGTAGTGAGTGCCAAGGACTAAACTAGAACTTGGGATTTTTGACACCAAAACTTTTATACTTTGTATTTCTAAAAATACTAGGCTGCCTACTCATACCAAAGCATATGATACACTCTTCGTGAATCGTTCTTTCTTCTGTTAGAAAAAAACCCTGAACATATATATTAACAATTTTTATAATATACATACCTATCTACCTATATCTGTATATCACCACAAACAAATATTTCCTGCTAAGAATCTTCATGGTCATACATTCAGCCATTATGGACTGGTTTGTAAAGAACCGTGTTGTCGTGGTTAGTTCGATAATCCTAATTATACTTTGTTATGTATAAATGTGAAATTACTATATGCTGTATAAAATGGATGCTCTTTCTTCAATAAAGAATATCAGAAACTTTAATCTCTAGAGACAAAATAATCTTAAAATGATGAATAAAATGGGTTTACTGTCATTATCTCGTTCCTTTAGAAAACAAAACCCAAGAACGCAAAGGTACGTGGTTTGGCGACAGGGTTCAAGACAATCTGAGTAACTTCACTGAGACTTTATCTAAATGCTGATGATAAAACTATGAGAAACCCTTCTTGCTTTACTCTGATAATAAACAAATCTAAACCTTCAACACAGTCCTGCAAGCTCTCACTACAGATTCCCTTTGAAACTCAACAATATTCCTACTTCTTCCTCTCTCAGAAAGTGATTCTCTCAGCTTTCTCCAAGTCAAGATTGTCTACTGTTATGGACTGAATGTTGTGTCCCCTCAAATTCATATGTTGAAGCCTCAGCCCCCAATGTGACTTTATTTAGAGACAGTGTCTATGAGGAGGGAATTAAGGTCTAAGGTAGATTTTGGCACCCAGCAGTGGGGTGCTACTGTAAGAAATGCCTGAACATGTGAAAGTGGCTTGGGAACTGAATAATGGGTAGAGGCTGGAAGAGTTCTGACGTACATTCTAGAGTCAAGACTGAGTCAAGTCAAGTTTACTATGAATGGACTGTTGGTACAACTCTGCCTATTAAAGGCAATTCTGGTGAAAGCTCAGAAAGAAGGCCTGGAAAGAAAGTTTCCCTCATCTGAGAGAATACATAAATAATCATGAACAGAATTTCCTTAGAAACATGGATGTTGGGGCACCTGGGTGGCTCAGTGGGTTGGGCCTCTGCCTTCGGCTCAGGTCATGATCTCAGGATCCTGGGATCGAGCCCCGCATCGTGCTCTCTGCTCAGCAGGGAGCCTGCTTCCCTTCCTCTCTCTCTCCTGCTTCTCTGCCTGCTTGTGATCTCTGTCTGTCAAATAAATAAATAAAATCTTTAAAAAAAGAAAGAAAAAAAAAAAACATGGATGTTAAAGGCCATTCTGGTGAACTCTCAGATAAAAATGAGGAACATGTTATTGGAAAATGGAGAAAAGGTGATCTTTTTTATAAAGTAGCATATAACATGGCTGAGTTGTGGTCCAGAGTTTGTGGAAGGTAGAATGAAACCAGATATTTAGCAAAAAAGAGATTTCTAAGCAAAGTACTGAAGGTATGACTTACTGCTTAGAAGAGAGGAGAGAGATGAATTGAAGAAGGAATTGATAAGCAAAAAGGAACCACAAATTGGAGATTTGGAAATTCTCAGCCTATTCCTATTGCAAAAAGAAAAAAGAAAAGAGAGAGAGAGAGAGAATGCTTGCTCTGAAAGTGTGGCTGAACAACAATCATTTGATAAAAAATCATGGGTTGGACTAATGGATTTAATCAGCCATCACAGCAGGCACCAGGAATAGAGATGGGATTATATCAGCAGAGACACTGCCAGTTTGAACTAAAAAGGACAGAGAAAGCAAAACAGAGTGAAGGAAAGTTATCAGACTTCATGGACTCTACAGGACCAGACAAAGGAGCTACTGGGCAGTGAACATGGGCTATTCTTCAAGGAAAGGGAAGAATGGCCTGTCAGGCAATTCAGAGATCATTATACTGCCACTAGCTCAGGAGCAAGGCTGTTTCTTTATAGGTTTCAGTGGGCTGGGCACCTGCATAGAGCCAAGTGGACAAGGTCACCATCCCCAGCTGAAAGGGTGGGCTCACTCTACCTAGCCATAGGGCTAATGCTGTTGGGCCTGGCAGGTACAACATCCAGCCAAACAGAATTATTCTCAAGACTTAAAATTTTATGGAATTTGCCTTGCTAGGTTTTGGACTTGCTTAGCATCTATCATCTCTTCCTTCTTCCTAATTTCTCCTTTTGGAAAGAGAGTATCTATCCTTTGCCTCTTCCACCATCATATTTCAGAATATGAAATATGAAACATGACTTGTCTGGATTCACAGGTTTGTAGCAGGAGAGGAATTTTGCCTCAGGATAAACCATACTTTGAATCTTACTCATGTATGACTTCAGTGATACACTGATCAGACTTTGGGTTTCTTCAGAGTTGGTACTGGACTGTGTTAAGAATTTTGAAACAGCTGGGATGGAACAAATGTATTCTGTATAAGAGAAGGGCATGAATTTTGGGTGACCAAGGATGGAATGTTATGGACAGAATGTTTGTGTCTCCAACCGCCATATTCATATGTTGAAGTCCCAATCCCAAATATGATTATATTTGTAGGTAGAGCCTTTATGGAGGTAAAGTTAAGTGAGGTCATAAGGGTGGGGCCCAGATATGAAAAGATTAATAAAAAGCTCCTGCTTTCTCCCTACAAATATGAGATCACAGTGAAAAAGCAGCCATCTCTAACCCAGGAAGAGAGCTCTCACCAGGAATCAAATCAGCCAGCACCTTGCTCTGGGATTTCTAGCCCCCAGAACTGTACATTTCTTTTGTTTAGGCCACCCAGCCTATGGTATTTTGTTTATGGTATTACGGTTTTGGTAAACCTCAGTTAAGACATCACTAATCACCTGGAGGAAAGACCAGTAACAGTCTATGCTTTGGCAAACTGTTATCACCTATTAGTTCCAAATACCTTCCTTTTCCCCTTTCCTTATGCTGATCTCTGCCTGGAATCCTTCTTCTTTGTCTTCTGTCAAAATTCAATCTTCAAGTTCTATCATGTCATACTCACAAAAAGCTTTTCTAAACCTACGATGCCCAACAGACACTACACAGACACATAAAAACACATAGCCTCAACAGAAGGTCATCCCTGACTCTCTTGTGTCAGCTCTCATGTCACTAACTTAATTTATTTTATTCTCACTAAACTATAATTTCTAAGGAAAGAAATGGTGTTTACTCATAATAGTATCCTCTGCCATGTTTAACACATAGTACACTCAGTAATTGTGTTTAGTCAATATAGTTGACATAGCTATCTGAACTGTCAAGTTTCCTTTTTAAAAAAAATAGCTTTTTAAATTTTGAATTTTATTTTAGACTTACAGATAAAGAGGCAAAAATAGTAGAGCTCCTACATATTCTTCACCCAATCTCTCTAACAGCAATATCTTACATATTTATCAAAACCCAGAAATTAACATTACATTACTATAAACTAAACTGTAGGGGTTTTCTTCTTCAGTTTTACCAGTTTTTCCACTAATGTCTTTATTCTTTTTCAGGATCCAGAACAAGATCCCACATTGCAATTGCCTGTCATATCTCCTTAGTGTCCTTCAATCTGTGACAATTTTTGCTTCCCTTTTATGACCTTGAAAATTTTGGAGCTTACTCAATTATTTTGTAGAATATTCCTCAAGTTGGTTTTTTATGATAGTTTTTTTTAAAAGACTTATTTATATATTTTAGAGAGAGAGAGGGAAAGAGAGCATGTGTGCATAGTAGGGGAGGGCAGAGGGAGAGAGAGAATTTCAAGCAGACACCCTGCTGAGCAGGAAGCGCAGTGTGGGGCTTGATCTCATGACTCTGAGATTATGCACCAGCCAAAGTAAAGAGCCAGACACTTAACTGACTGAACCACCCAGGCACCCTTATGATAGTTTCTTATTATTAGATTGAAATTATGCATTATTAACATGTACACCAGCATATAGATATCTGTATTTTAATATCTCCTATTATCATCATATTGAGATACATCATATCGATATGTCTTATTACTGGCAATGTTAACCTTGATCATTTGGTTAAAGTGGTGTCTTCCAGATTTCTTCACTGTAAAGTGACTAGTTTTTTTCCTTATAATTAATAAATATCTAGAGGTGGGTTTTTTTTTAAGATTTTATTTATTTATTTGACAGAGAGATAGAGAACACAAGTAGGCAGAGAGGCAGGCAGAGGGAGAGGGAGGAGCAGGCTCCCCGCTTAGCAGGGAGCCTGATCAAGGACTTGATCCCAGGACCCTGGGATCATGGCCTGAGCTGAAGACAGCCACTTAACCAGCTAAGCCACCCAGGAGCCCCATGGGGTGGGGGTGTTTTGAGACTACACAGTATCTTATTTTTCCTCCAACTTTCATCTATTCATTCTAGCATCCCTTGGCAGATATTGTTACAAACAATCATATTTGTGGTGTTTATTTACCTAACGGTGATTCCAAACTTTCCTTATTCTTTTGAACTGCCAATTTTCAAAACAAACTGATCCACTGAAGTTTTCTGCAGAAGAACAAAAGTCTGGACTTCTCTGCGTGTTGAGTTGGGTGATGTCCAAATGAGAGCCTAAAGGGTCAATACAATAGGAAGCTCATGGGCGCCCACATTTCAGGCAAGGAGCTCCAGGGCCTACTGAAGCCCATCACATTGCTTTTCTCTTCCTTTTATGGACGGACCCATTTTTTTTTTTTTTTTTTTAGCTGAGTTAGCCTGAAGGCCTGTTGTAAAAACAATTGAAAATGGATGTGGTGGAGGAGGATGGGAGGGAGAGCAATAGGCATTAGACATATTTCTTATCAGAAGCTATTTGTTACATCAAAAATTTCATAATGAATATTTGCTAATGTTATAGTAGCATAGTAGTATCTTTTAAAAATTTTGTATTAATTCATTTATTTGATGACTGATCTTGGCTAACATTTGCAGAATGTTTATTATAATATATCTACAAACAATGGAATGTATAATTGTGGAAGATGGAAATAATAACTTACAAATTGTGCATTTAGTTGGAATCATAACAGTTGCCCATTATAACTCAATCTAACATTTTCTTATTGTATTTTATTTCATTGTGATTTTTATAACAATGTACTTTTAAGTATATACATTCATAAAAAATAATTACGAAAAAGTTATAATTGTTAACATTTAGTAAATCTTTATTTCAGACCACCTTCTAGTATATTTTACATTTTCAATCTTTTCATATGCACATGTATAATTTCAATACTTCAAGTCATTCACAAGGATCACAGGGGAAGGGAGGGTAAACTAAATGGGAAGAAATCAGGGACAGAGACAAACCATTAGAGGCTCTGGACTTTGGGAACCAAACTGAGGGTTGCAGAGGGGAGGGGGGAGGAGGGATTGGGTAACAGGGTGGTGGGTATTAAGGAGGGCAGCTGTGATGATGAGCACTGGGTGTTATATGCAACTAATGAATCGTTGAACACATCAAAAACTAATGATGTACTCTAGGTTAGCTAACTGAACAGAATTTTAAAAAGAAAGAATTTTTTTTAAAGGCATAATTAAGATTCAAACTTACAGATCTAAATTAATTCAAAATAGGAATAAATCAGTTATCACTGTATTAAATTTTGTAAAAAACAATATTAATCTTCCTTCATTTTTAAATGATTCTGTTTTATAGGGGTACCTGACTGGCTCAGTCAGTTAAGCGTCTGCCTCCAGCTCAGGTCATGATTTCAGGGTCCTGGGATCAAGCCCCAGGTCAGGCTCCCTGCTCAGTGGGGAATCTGCTTCTCCCTCTCTACTTGGTTTATATTCTCTGTTGCTATCTCTGTCTCTCCCTCAAATAAATAAATGAAATCTTAAAGAAAGAAGATTTTGCTTTATGACACTGACATTGGTGATCTGATATCAAGAATTTGAGATAATTGGCTTCCTCACAAATCAATATGTAAATTTCTTTCTTTTTTTATTATTTCATTTGTTATATATTTATAGGTGGTTAAAATGAATACAGGTTTACAGTTGGAATTTTTTTTATAATGACATTAAAGGCCTTTATAATATCATGTTACATGACTCTATTTCCTTTTTGTTTACTGTTATTATCTGGAAAATAATATTTCTTTTTATTTTTTAAAGTGTGAAAATAACATAGTCAAATCCTTGCATATACAAGTCTTCAACTCTCATGGATAAGGTACAATCATACAGAGAAGCTATAAACTTATTCCTGTTGTACTCCATAGCTAAATCCATTTATGGAGCTACTAATTTGAAATTATTTCCCTTTATTTTGATTATGGAAACAAAGATGGAGAAAGCCAAGATTAGAAAGATTAAGAAGCCAAGAGCAGTGAAGAAGGTGAGTGACAGGTTTGGGGTTTTATTCATGACCAGAAGGTAAACAGTAACTGAACCTCTAAGGTGATTCATTAAGTGACTGAAGTGACAATTCCAACAAGATTGAGAAACAGGTCCCTTTGTACTATATACCAGCGGCAGGACCTTTTGGGAATATTACCTCAGGGATAACAGAGTGTTGGGCTACATAACCTCTGGCATACTGGAACCACCTTCACACAGGAGCTCTTGGTGATTTATATCAGTGAGGGTAAACAAGTGGAAATTTGAAAAGGTGGACTACCCACAAAAAATACAGTTACATGGAAAGGAAGTAGACTGATTGCTTTGGGCAGAGTTACCATGTTTCTAATGTCCTCATACAAATCCTGACTCTGAAAGTGGTTGCTTATATAATGGCCAATCTACAATGTGAATAATCCATGCTGAGCTAATTGGAGCTTTACAAGGATGCTACTGATTCTCTTGCCAGAAATTCATGGCAATTCTTGGGTAGCTCTAAATGATGACAATAAGATTTAGACTCTGGAAATTTTTAAACATTAAACTACACAAATGAATTCTGTCCCCAAATTACAGTCTTAGAATTGAATTTTTTTTAAGAATAAAAAAAATTCTCTTAAAGATTTATTTATTTGTGTGTGAGAGAGGGAGCACAAGCAGGAGGGCATTCAGGAGAAGCAGGCTCCACACCAAGCAAGGAGCCCTATGCAGGACTCAATCCCAGGACCCTGGGATCATGACCTGAGCTGAAGGCAGACGCTTAACAGACTGAGCCACCAGGCATCCCAAGAATTGAAATTTTTAATTGTTGTAATAGGTAATACACAAATACTAACTTCTGAAAAATGGAACATTTTTATTTATAAGCAAGACTTAGTTGTATATTTAAAAAAGCTATGTTCTGGGGCGCCTGGGTGGCTCAGTGGGTTAAAGCCTCTGCCTTCGGCTCAGGTCATGATCCCAGGATCCTGGGATTGAGTCCCGCATCAGGCTCTCTGCTCAGCAGGGAGCCTGCTTCCTCCTCTCTCTCTGCCTGACTCTCTGCCTACTTGTGATCTCTGTCTGTCAAATAAATAAATAAAATCTTAAAAAAAAAAAAGGTTATGTTCTACTATCAAAAACAATGCTTTAATGCTAAAATATATGTGTACATTGTAAGCCACAGTCTGTCTACCTACCTGATAAAATATGTCACTAATCGCTTCCTGGGAATCCAGGGCAGAGTAATGACCGAGATTTCATAGTAGTAGTGACAATAACAAGCCTTAATCAAGCTGTTAAATAACAAGCTTTATCTCTTACTTATTTATTTAATTCACATTACTGCAGTAAAGTTATTCTAAGTCATGGCCTTAAATCAAGCATTTGATCAGATGGTTTTCTCAACCTGTCACTTCATGAGTTCAGTATATTCTTCTTGCCTCTCCTATAGTGTCCCAGATATTTACTAAAATTGTATTTCATTCATATGAACTGTATTTTTATAGGATACCTCTTGTACTTTACCCCCCAAAATTCGTAAAAGATGTGACTTTGAAAGAATATCTTATGTTAGAACTGAAGTATGCATTTTAAAAACAGCTTTTTTGTGAGAAAGTCCTAGACTTAGGTTATTTCTCAAAACCTTTATTTCTTCATTTGGGAATTTATATTTATCTTTTTGACATGCTATGCCAATTTCAGATTTATTCCTGGCTTACATCCTCATAACTAAAATCAGAACATTACTGTAAGAAAATTTCATTTAATTTTAGAGATGTGTGACATCCTAAGAACTTAACATTGGGCAGCATCTAAGGAAAGAGGGGTGTATTTTCAGAGTACTCATTCCTAGGCACCCTAGTTAGTCTTAATCAACATTGTAGGTGGCCAAAGATACTGGAGCAGGGAGTCAGAGTATTCAATTTCCTAGGAAGTATCTCTGAATCAAGACTGATTTAGGTAACCCCAGGCCTCATCAAATTTCCCTACAATAATTATGAATGTTTTAGAAATATTATATTATTCTGCAAATCATAGGGATTATTTCTTAGGTTCTTTCACATTAGACGAGGGTTACATTAAAATTGGTAGAATTTTTCACAGAACCATAAGGTTGACATCTCTAAGGGGAACAAAAATGCAAAATTACAAAATTAAAATTGGGAAATTAAAACCAGAGCCTTGGAAGGAGTTGTGCCAGTGAAGGGATAATGAAACAAGGTTCACTGGTTTTATGGAAAATTTTTCTCTACATACCCCTGGAAAAAGCAGACGTTTTGTCACTTTTTTCCCCACCACAGAAACGGTCTTCCATGAATCCTGGAGTGTCAGGTACCAGACTAAAATATGTTGGATTCTCTTATGCCAACTACATATAGTATAATATAAGGACAAGTTTAAAAATAACTGCCATGTGTTCCTAAGACTTCCTCTTCCTCTTCCACATTACACCTCTAAGGAGTAGGGCTACTTGCATGGCAGGTCTCACTACTCCCTGCAACAATAGCGATAATTTCCACAGGACCTTTCCTTATTAGGTCAGTCCCTCATTGGCCCTTCTTACGCTATGTCAGGGATGGTGATAACTCTTGAGGCTTCTTCTTATTCCAGTTTTGGGGTGTGATGAAAATAATGTAAGGCAGACCTCCAATGGAGTTGCTCTTAGTTTTATGAAACTGAGGAGAAGTATCCAAACTTTAGATCTGTTGTGAGATTCCCAGTGAAACAACACCATTTTTTCTCAGTATTGAGGGGCCTTCTAATGACCTCCCTAAGGAGGCCGGAGCAATCCTGAAGAGAAGTGGGTGGGGTAAGTGGAGCTTGAACTAAAGCTAGCAATGCTGTCTGGTCCTAAAGCTGCAATGGACTTGCCATACTAAGACTGTCCTCATTCCTCTGTCCTCTACTTCCTGTGTGGCAATCAAAGTCACCTCCATGCTTGGAGCAGCCACTGCTGATGAGGGGACCCCCAGAAGAGGTAGATCAGAAACCATGGAATGGGGAACAAGAATAGAGGAGTGGGAAAATGCTTCAGGGAGACAGCCCTCAACACAGCTCAGTGTCCTCATTTATATGCAGAAGATAAAATATTTTGAAACCACTGACCAGAAGGATATCCCTCAAGAAATGAATTATGCTAAGTACCAAGTATGATTATAATTACAGTATGTTATGCTTCATATCCTTGACAAATCTTAATGAAATGAAACCTTGGCCTCCTTGGAAACATAGCTATTTTAATGATCAGGCAACTAGTATTGTACCAAGCATAAGTCTTTCGGAAGACCTTTAAAACACTTCATCTTGGCAGGTTTTTAAAAGAGCAATGCGAAACTCACCAATGTTACTCTCTGTGCCTTTATAAGTTCAGAGAAAGTTTGGCAATTATTTTAGATCATCATATCTATAGGTTTTAGCTGTCAAAAATAGCCTTAAAAATTTTTTTTTACAATAATTAGGGTGGTTTAAACAAAGCAATGAAAACAAAAATGCAAAATGATGAAGAGTTGCCCAGAACACTGTATTTTTGCTAAATGATACCATGAATATTTTCTAGGGTTAAAAAAAAAAAGAAATCTTGGGGCACCTGGGTGGCTCAGTGGGTTAAAGCCTTTGACTCAGGTCATGATCCCAGAGTCCTGGGATCAAGCCCCACATCAGACTCTCTTCTCAGTAGGGAACCTGCTTCCCCTCTCTCTCTGCCTGCCTCTCTGCCTACTTGTGATCTCTGTCTAATAAATAAATAAAATCTTAAAAAAAAAATCTCTTTAGGTATGTAAAAAAGTTTTCTTGGGGTTCCTTCCTTTCCTAGGAAGCAACCCGAGTTTTTGTTCACCTACCTATCTCAGTTTAATTATTTGTGAACATTTAATTTTTAATTTCTTTTTTTTGTCTCTCATAGGCATAGTGTAATGTTATCTATCTAGTAGCTGCTCCACACCTGCTTTTCAACAAATAAAAATATTCCAGACAAAAGTTATTTATGTCACCATCACACTTCCTGGGTGGTTAAAAAGAATAAAATAGAAACTAAGTACAGATACATGACTACATAAGGAAAGGACAAAATTTTATTTATTTTACCTTATTCCTCGAATACAGATATCTACTTTTCATGTATAATACTTTTAATCATTAAAACATGTTAAACAGTAATTGTGACTAAGGCAAATGTGCATATATGTTTATATATTTTATTCTTAACTGTATACTAGCTATGTACTAGATGTAAATGTACTGGAAGGAAAGAAGTAATAGTAAGTATCTCTTTTAAAATAGGTGAACAGTATGTATCAGATGAGAGAAGAAAGATGAGGAAGAAAGCCCATGTCAAATAGAGGTTTAAGAGAGGGAAAAAAGTATAAATAAACATTGAATGGAAAAAGATCGAATGTGTGGGCAACCACAAAATATGGTACCGGCTGTGTCACCTGTGCTCATTGTGATGTGGTCCTCTCTTAGAGGTTAGTGCTATCTTAGGAAAAAAAAAATAAATTAAGTACAGTTCTTCATCTCATGAAGCTTATTCTAGCCCATGATGAGATTCTATAAATCCAGGAAAATAGCTGATTGTATGCCAAGCAGTATGCTTAATGCTTTACACACAATGAATCCATCAAGAACATGGTTAGGAAGGTTAAATAAGCTGACCAAATAACAAAGCCAATAAAACTAGTTAAATAAGAGGTCAGTCTTTAAGCACAAGTCTAGTTTACATCTCTAAATCTCATCTAATCACTACACTCCAGTGATCCACAATGGTGCCTGTGTCACTGGAAATACAAGACAGTATTAAAAACATTTCCAAGTTTAGGGGCACCTGGGTGGCTCAGTGAGTTAAAGCCTTTACCTTCAGCTCAGGTCATGATCCCAGGGTCCCGGGATCGAGCCTCCACTGGGCTCTCTGCTTGGCAGGGAGCCTGCTTCCTCGTCTCTCTCTCTCTGCCTGCCTGTGTACCGTGATCTCTATCTGTCAAACAAATAAATAAAATCCTTTTAAAAAAAATTTTCCAAGTCTAAATCAATAAAAAAAGTAAAGCCAGTCGGTTAAGGGTCTACCTTTGGCTGAGGTCATGATCCCAGGGTCCTGAGACTGAGCCCTGCATCAGGCTCCCTGCTCAGCCTGGAGCCTGCTTTTCCCTCTCCCACTCTCCCTGTATGTGCTGTGTATGTGTGTGTGTGAAATAAATAAATTTAAAAAAGAAAAAGTAAAGCCAAACAAATGGAGAACATATACAAAGAAATGGACTCCTATGGAAAAAAAAGTCATCTATATGCTTATGTGCTTTAACAATGTTAGAGTAACTTGGTAATAATATGGATGATGGGTTAACTCATATTTTCCCAAGAGGAACTCTCAATTTAAAAAGCACCCTGAAGCAGGATTTTACTTTTTATTATTTCAATTATATAATTCTACAATAGTGATCATGCTAAATAAGTTGATAAACTTGCAAGGTAAGACTAAAGAAAAATTAACCAAGTTTTAAAAGTACTTTAGGATATAAAATCATGTCTACAAATGTAGTGATCCAAACATGCACCTGAATGCTGCTATAATAGCAGCAATGTCCACAACAGCCAAACTATGGAAAGAGCCCAGATGTTCATCAACAGATACAGAAGATGGACAAAGGAGGTGTGGTATATATATACAATGGAATACTATGCAGCCATCAAAAGAAAAGAAATCTTGCCATTTGCAATGACATGGGTGGAACTAGAGGGTATTATGCTGAGTGAAATAAGTCAATCAGAGAAAAACATATCATATGATCTCTCTGATATGAGGAATTTGAGAGGCCAGGCAGGGGGTTGTAGGGGGTAAGAAAGGAAAAATGAAACAAGATGGGATCGGGAGGGAGACAAACCATAAGAGACTCTTAATCTTACAAAACAAACTGAGGGATGCTGGGGGGCAAGGAGGTTGGGAGAGGGTGGTTAGGTATAGACATTGGGGAGGGTATGTGCTATGATGAATGCTGTGAAATGTATAAGCCTGATGATTCATAGGCCTGTACTCCTGGGACAAATAATATACTATAGGTTAATAAAAATAATTAAATTAGAAAAAAATGTAAAATCATGTCAATTTTATGTTGTTCTTCATTCAGAACATTCACAATGTGTGACTACTGTAATTTAAGTAGAATAATCAATTATGTAGAATTTTACATTTCCAAAACAATAAAGACTATAGAATATGTTAGTGACTTAATTCTTGGTAAGAGGATTACGTCTTACTTTGTATATTGGGTTTCCTTTGGACAGTTATTTAGATGTGAATATCTTAAACATTGGAAAGAAACGTATTAGAACTGGGTTTTATTATATAAAATATATGAATTTATACTCATTTAAACTTCTTTGAAAAATTAACATGATTTAAAAATTTTTGCTGCCCACAAAAAGCAGTCTTCCATACATTTTTAGCACTGCTTTTTATTGTATGGCAATATTTAGGTTATAATGATTTTGGTTCCAGTCACCATTATTAGTCTGATAGAATACAGTTACATTAATTAACACTTCCCAACTGAAGTAAAATTTTTCTTTACCTTTAATTACATTCTTTTTAGTTCATGTTAGCTTACATGAAGAAAAGAACTTAATACATTTTTCTGGGAACAATACTTATCACTTATACTCACTTACCACCTTAATGAACAATGATTTTAAAAATACAGTGATGGTGAAAAATATGACTTCAATAGCAGAATTTCAATGAGGACTAAAGTGCAAGATAAACAGTAAAACTTAGCAGTGGTAGTTCCAGCAGGACTAAAAACACTACTGGGGCCATGAGTGTCAAGAGAAATATGTGGTGGTTACTCCGTATGGAAGAATGTGCTAACTACTTCTTACACAAACAGGATGCTAAGAAACTTTATCATGAAGTTACCCTTCAAAATGTATTACCTGTTATTGTTGCCTTTTTTCCATTGATTAAAAATGGCTTATCAGAAAAAAAAAATGGCTTATCAGATAGATCTTATCTATAACAATATGCTACCTGAAGAGGTTAAACAGTTCCCAAGAAAGGACAGAAAACTGAACTTAGCCTTTTGCTGTCCCTGCTCTGGATTCTGACTGCTGAAGTTCAAAGCACAGTTCTACCACCTCACTATCAGATTGATCTTCAGAGGGTTGTTTAATCTTGCTTTAGCTCCATTTTCCCATATGTCAGACAGCAATGATAAAAAGAGATTGTGGTGAGGATGAAATGAGAACATTGGCTTCAAAATAGGCACTGCTACACAGTAAGTAATCAACACAAATTAGCTTATGTTATCATTCGTAATGTTCATAACATTTCAATGATATCATGAGAGGGTTGTCAATGGGGAAAATACATGATCTAACTTGGGTTTTTAAAGGTTCACTCAAGCTTCAGTGTGGAGAATAGGCTAGAGGGGACAAGAGCCAGAAGCAAGGGAAGCATGTAAACACCCACAGCGGTAACTACCAACTTGAGAGGGGAGGAAGTAGTGCAGGGTGGGAAGGCTACTGGATATCATGAAGGATTACTACTTTACCCACTGGGCATGGGGCTTGAAAGAAAGAAGAATCAAGACAATTAATTTGTGTATGTGTGTAGAAGGGGTTGTTTATTTGCTTGTTTATTGGGGGTGGTGGGGACTAAGTGACTAGAAAATGAAGTTTGAAGTGGCAAAATCCCTAGATTGGGATGATAAGATAGGTCTAAGTTTGGGATAAGGAGATGAGGGCAATCGGGAAGTTGATTTTGTATGTTCAGGAAGAGATGCCCATCAGACATCCATGTGGAAATGTCAAGGAGGCATTCGGATAAACGAGAGGAGAGGTCTGGGCTGAAGATTTAAAAGTGGATTTACCCAGTGGTTAAATTATATTGTAAGGAATGATACTTAAATGTGACATAGCAAGTTGAAAGAAGGTAATCCTAAGTGGACAGTTAACTGTAAGGTAAACTAATTTTTCTCTCAACAGGGATTATTTAAAACCCTTAAGTTATCTGAATAATTGCTGAGCTATATGCCTGGCACATTGTGGCACTGCCTGAATATTGTTAAACATGTTTGGAATCTCACACTCTTTAAAGTCACAGATCACTAAAAAAATTCACAATTCTAAGAAATGTCTATCATGAAATGTGCATATCTGAGCAAGAATGCAGGAAGTGGCCAATACTCAGGAAGGAGAGAAGTTTGGTCAACAGGTCTCAACTGTCAATCCAAGGAACACTAGTCATTGCTTAACTGCAAGAATCAAACATTAAATTAACTCTCTACAATTCAACTTGGCAATGGGCTATAGTCGCTAATAACCTAGCATTTATTCATCCAGTTGGTAGGATAAAGATAAAAAGTCAAATCCAGAGACTAGAGAAGCCCAGTAAGGAATACACAATTGTTGAGAGAGAAATGCCCATGTTTTCTACTAAAGGATCTGAAGGTGCTGAGAACACACAGGTTTGGAATCAGTCACTGGATCCACGAAGTCTCAGGACACACTTTTAAGAGGAGCTGACTTTTTAAAAGGATCTAAAGGAAGCTAGAAACTTGCAAAGACTGAGATTATGGAATGAAAGACACATGCCAGAAGAGAGAGTGCAAAACAAAATACACTTCTCTAAGGGCCTTACTTTGGCCTCTGTAGCTGTTCTATTCTTAATTTTTAAACAGAACTGTCTTCACAGGACCAAAAATTAGGTAATTGGCTTTATAAGTTGACAGAAACAAATGTAACTGATTCACAGAACAAACCCTCTTTATTTTCAAAGGTACTTAAACATCTCTATTTTTTCTATACAGACATATGGAATGTAAACTGAATGTTCATCGATGGTAAGGCACAGACGGTAAGGATTTCAAGTGTTCCAAGAAAACTTCTTGGACTGCCCATCATACTCCTGGCCTATAGAGGCTCCAAATACCATAAATGGCTATGACTCATTTGAATCTAAGTAGTGGAGTAAAAATGCAAACATTATGACAAGTGTGATCATATTTACATCTTAATGTCACTCAAATATCAGATTCTAAAGACCTTCCCGAAAAAAAAGTGATGTTGGAGAAGTTGCCAGGTAAGACTAACAACTGAGAATGGGTGAACATTGGAATATTGAAGATAAACTAGTATGTATAGGTAGCGTTAAATTCTTTTATAAAATTACAGCAATTTTAAAAGGTTGACAAATATAAATGCTGTGACTATGTCACAACATTGTTTGCAACATTGTTTGCAAGTAAGTAATGAATTTCTATCTCTATGGGCCTTTATTGAGGGAAGAGGTTCATGGTCTTGGCACATTCTGCAACTCTCAGTAAACTTACTAAGCACCTTCTAGGAGCTGCTGTAGATAAACAAGACCTTGTTTCCTCCCTTAGATTCTAAGAGTCCATGAGGTAAAACTCCCAAAAGCTTTAAAAGTAAAATAAATAATCTCTTTTGCTCTAAGAAAGTATATTATAATACTTAAATCTATTTCTTTGAAAAAACCCCAGTTATCAATTGGGTGAGTTAATGAAGAGATAGACTTTGAAAGGGGATGAGAAAAAAAAAAATGTGACTTTTAAACACGGAAAATCATACCATATTTCTAAGACTTCTCTCAATTCAAAAATATGACCTGATTACTTGCTATACCTAAGCAGAGGCTAAAAAAAATTTGTGGAGTCAATTTTTAAAAGCAGGGTCTTTTTTTTTATTTTTTTTAATTTTTTTTATTAATTTTTTTTTTATTTCCAGCATAACAGTATTCATTATTTTTGCACCACACCCCGTGCTCCATGCAATCCGTGCCCTCTATAATACCCACCACCTGGTACCCCAACCTCCCACCCACCGTCCCTTCAAAACCCTCAGATTGTTTTTCAGAGTCCATAGTCTCTCATGGTTCACCTCCCCTTCCAATTTCCCCCAACTCCCTTCTCCACTCTAAGTCCCCATGTCCTCCATGCTATTTGTTATGCTCCACAAATAAGTGAAACCATATGATAATTGACTCTCTCTGCTTGACTTATTTCACTCAGCATAATCTCTTCCAGTCCCGTCCATGTTGCTACAAAAGTTGGGTATTCATCCTTTCTGATGGAGGCATAATACTCTATCCCCAGCAATTGCACTATTGGGTATTTACCCTAAGGATACAAACGTAGTGATCCAAAGGGGCACATGCACCCGAATGTTTATAGCAGCAATGTCCACAATAGCCAAACTATGGAAAGAACCTAGATGTCCATCAACAGATGAATGGATCAAGAAGATGTGGTATATATACACAATGGAATACTATGCAGCCATCAAAAGAAATGAAATCTTGCCATTTGCGACAACATGGATGGAACTAGAGCGTATCATGCTTAGCGAAATAAGTCAAGCAGAGAAAGACAACTATCATTTGATCTCCTTGATATGAGGAAGTGGTGATGCAACATGGGGGCTTAAGTGGGTAGGAGAAGAATAAATGAAACAAGATGGGATTGGGAGGGAGACAAACCATAAGTGACTTTTAATCTCACAAAACAAGCAGGGTCTTTTTTTTTAATCCATCATTTTATTGGCTTTAAACTATACCTTGATTCATAAGATTTTGGTTAAAAAAAATCTGTTTTATGATATGGTATAATGATGTCCTAAAACACCCAATAACAGAGTCAAATGCATCCTAGAAGCACTGGTCACTGCAAGTGATTAGGTCCAGGCCAAAAGAGTCTGAACCAGAGATAAGGGGCATACAGTGGACATACATGTATGTGGTAACAAAACCTTCATGGAGCATAAGTATCAGGAATTTGAATCTATGATGTTTGTTTGATTCATAAATGAAGAAAACTAAATTCATCCTTCATTAGGTGAAAGGGATAGAAATGCAAGGCCAAGAATGATTAATTGATCTTTGATTTTTCCCTTCTTTGCTATTTGTGGTAGTTTTATTATAATTAAATGCATTTTATTATTACAAATATGTAACAGATGAATAATATTCATTTAATATGATATCACTATCTTAAATGATCTTTGCTTTGAGATTATTCTCTTTACTAAGATTCATGAAAAATAAATAAAGCAATAACTTTTCAAGCATACCAACTGCATCTGATGGAATACTAGGGAGAGATGTATCTGAGAACTAAACCCATAGGGCAAACACGCCATGTCCAAGTTAGGGTGGCTGAGAAGAGCGGCTACTTGTCTTTGTAAAGTAAGTAAGAAGTGTCTTGAAAACTTCTGGGGCTACCAGTTCGTAACACCATACTGTTTTATATGGTCCTGAATCTCCAGTGCAATCTGGTTGTGTGACTGTCCAGAAGGAGCAGACCAGAAGCAGCAACTGATTTTACTTATACATCTGCTTCTGTGGTCCTGAAAAGGTGAGAAGATCCCATTATCCCACAACAAAAATGGTCCTCTATAGCTGAGATTCATCTGCGCAAAATCAGAGCACAGTTCAGTCTGTGCCAAATAGCTGAGGGCACGGTGGAAAACTAAAACAACGATCCAGACATGTGCTCTATGGAATTCCACATGAAATGTTTCCAAATATTTGCATTTTGGAAGACCCATACATAGAGATTTTCCTTTTTGTTTCATCCTGGTTCTCACTTTCATTAACAGCTGGGCTATGACAATAGCTTCCCAGCTGGTTTCCCCAACTCCCATCTGTCTCCACTGTAGACCATACTATGCGCTGCTGTCATACCGGTCTTTCAAACTGCTGCTCTAGTAATATCATTCCCCTACTCACAATGCATTAATGGCTCTTCTTGCCCACACACAGACCAGTATTTCCTCACATGAACACTCACAGTATGTCCTCACAACTTCTCTCTACCCAAATCTCCTATTACTCCTTCTCTTTCCTGTTCCATTTCCTCTGGCCAACAGGACTATCATCCCCTAGGAACACCATGCACCAAGCCTGTCTGAATGTCTCTGTTCATGTTCTTGCTCTTGGGAACATAGCATCACTCTCCATTATTACTCCTCATTTTTCTCTAATTCCACCTTTCCCACAAACCTCTCCTTGCCTTCTCTTAACCAGACAACATCCTTGACTTTAGAATCTTAGTAGTCCTTTAGAAATATCTCACAGTGATCAACACACTCTCTTTTGAGTCACGGGGACTTAAATAATTGTCTCCTTACACTTGAATATTGTGAGCATGAGGTTTGCAGGACCTAACACACTGCTCACAAATGGGCAGTAAGTATCTATTTGCTGATATGAACTGAATCTAGCACTGTTTGATGTTTCTGGTGGCAGGGGGTTGGGTTATAAACATTATATGTCCATCACTGCTGATTCTGAAGGCCTTTTCCCCACTTCTTCCTTTTGTTTGCACACACCCACTGAGATAAAACATCCATGATTTTCTTCTTAAGAAAACAAAATCCTTACTATTAAACACAGCAAAAGAACGTTAAAATTATTTATGATAAATATGTCTGGTTTACTACAAATTATGCAGAAAATTGCAGTACTAAGCATTTCCAAACATTTGAGCAATACACATTCAGGATTTAGGCAAAAGCACATTTTTCATTGGGTAACTATTTCAATATCTTTAATGAAAACAACGATTTCATATTAGGATAAGTAGAGATGTGTAATCATTCTTATATGTAAATATGGTACATATAAGCAAGAATAATCTATATGTATCTTCATTTTCTAACATGTAACTTTTGAGAATAATCCTAAACTCGTAAGACACATTCAATGCCTTTAAAAGGGATTCAACATCCATAATTTTTTGAAGCTCTCTTCTCCCATAGTACAGCACTCTCTTGATATGCCACCAGCCTTTTGTGTTAGTTTCTTAGAGATTTCCTCTTCTCTCCTCTCCTATTTGTAATCATTGACCAACTCTGCATGCCTAACACATTGTTTTTCACTCCTAGCTTTCCCTCAGAAAACCGACTCACAAATAGTATTTCCATTCTAGATTTTTCAGCTAAGCACAGCATCTAGTACACAGCTGTCCCACAATAAATACCTCTTGAAAAAACGAAGTAAACAATAATACAAAGTTTCTAGAGCAATCCATGAGATGGCACCATACATCTTAATCTTCACCACATGACCTTCTATCACTCTAAATTCAATGTATTCCATACACAACTTAGTATTTCCCCTTCTCCTTCGAACCCCCAAACACTCCCAATTCCTCCCTCTGAGCCCCAGTTTCCTTCTATTCCTATTCTTACAGCACATGGAAGTCATTTCTGTTATTTCCTTTCTCTCGTCCCCTATTTAAATGTTAATGACTCCTATAGTTACGTCCCTAATGTCTTATTCTGGGCTATGTTTATAGCATGACCTTAATCATGATATCTAACATTGGCTAAATCCCTCACAAATGCATTTTATTGTTACAAAGATGTATTTTTTATTAATTTTAAAAGTAACTCAATGAGAAGATGCTATTATTCCTATTTTACAGATGAGAAACAATCTTCAAAATATTTATTGAGTCAAAGATATGTAATTATCTGTGAAACTGTCTGATATTCAGATTTGTGTAAGTTTCCAACACATAGTCAAATATGTAATATCTATAATTTAAATTTGTTTCTAGAACATTTTCTCTAGTAAAGACTCAGGAATAGTGTTCTTGAAAAAATATTAATATAGTATCACTTTAGTTGTATAAATAATTACAATTAGCAAGAGAATTAACTCTTTATATTTATATTTAACAACAGAAAATGGTTGGGGTTTTTTTTTTAGATTTAATTAATTTATTTATTTGAGAGAGAGAGCTGGGGTGGGGGGGGTGGGAGGAGCAGAGGGAGAGGAACAAGCCAAGTTTGCACTGAGCTCAGAGCCTGACACATGGCTCAATCCCAAGACCCTGAGATCATGACCCGAGCTAAAATCAAGAGTCAGACATTTAACCGACTGAGCCATCAGGCGCCTCAACAGGAATTGTTATTTAGAACCTATTTGCATTGGCAAAATAAAATACCACATTTGTAAATACATTATTCAGAGATTGACATTAATGCACTAATTCTAATAACTATGTATAATGACCACAATTATAAAATAATGTAGCTGATAAAAATCACCAAAATGTAGTAAAAATGCAAAAAAAAGAGACATGCTTTTAGTTTTTCTTTTGGGTACCACCCATTAGATTCTCCTCTAGTATTGAAAGAAAATAGCATCTATGAAAAAAATTTCACAATTAGAGTTGGAGATAAAATTACATTAATAGACACTGAGCAAAAAAAAAAAAAAAAGTATTCAAACTAAAAGGGATCCTTAAAGCAAAAAACTGAAGCACAAGGGGAGACTCACTGAGTGTATCTAAGATATGCAGTAAATGGCGTGCTCCACTGATTCCCAAAACCTGCAGGCTGGTTACTAAACACTATGACAAAGGCTTCAGGATGAGGAAGAATCAGAAAATGTGGCAGCTGAAAACTATTGTAATAAAACCCAAGGGAGATGGCTCTCTTTTAAAATAAATTAAAACTACTCTTGTGGAATAAACAAACTCCAGTGAGCAACTGTTATTTATGATTCTTATAATCTGCAAATACCTGTGATTATCTGTGAGCAAATGGTGCTGAGTGAAACGGGGAGCAAGTCCAGGATGCTGTGAAGGAATACCAGTACCGAGGAAGGAAAGACGAACTAGGCCCCAGCTGGGCGCATGGCTTTTCACTTATTTCATGATAATTACATGACATTTTATTGAGGCAGTCTAACCACTCTCATTTTATAGATGAGGAAAAACGAATCTGGAGGTTTCCTTATTTAAGATCACACTCAGAGTAATTTGTGAAGCTGAACTGCGTTTTGTCTTCTATGATTAAGGGTTCTTTTTGGCCAGTATAGAGCCTTTCTTCAGGGTTAAAACAGAATACAGCAATTTTGAAATTAATAAATGTTTCTTCCTCCTTTTCAAAGGTCTCTGAGCAATTCCTGTGACCGAGGTGAGCAGAGAGGTGGACTGTGATATGGATAAGAAAATGCCTAAAGGATCCAAGGCTATATAGGTCTTCCTGTCCCTCAGCACACTTAGGACAAGGTAGGGGACAGGAGGAAGTGAGAATTACTCCCAGTTCCATTCTGCTCAATTCCAGAGAATCACCCTCAAGTGTTTTGGGCTTTTTGTGGGAGGGGGGAGATAAGAGAAGGAAAAAGGCAAATCTGAGGGGAAAAAATGGAGAGAGAGAGAAAAATTACAGTGGAACTCTAAGTTGGGGAGAATGATTCAGAAGAGTTAATATCCCACTCTGCTAGGGAAGCACATAATTAAAACTTCTTCATCTTCTGAAACATCTAACTAAAAAAGACATAAGACTATAAAGGCTTTTCCTTTCTTTTTTTTTTTTTTTTTTTTTTCTTATTTATCAAGCACTTTTAAAGTTGCCTACACATCACGGAATGTTTTATGTTTGATTTCCCTTTTAATGTCCTACAGAATATTTGGAGTGTTTCTTAATTTATATATGGTGTGCTGGGGTTTACACATAGGTCCCATGAAAAAGAAAAATAAAAAGATGTGTGTGTGTGTGCACTGAGACAGGAGGAGGAGGTAACTAGAGAGATGGAAGAAGCTTATAAAAACCTGTTTCTTACCCTTTCCACCCCCAACACCAAAAAAAAAAAAAAAAGCCCAAAACCATAATTCATGAAAAAATATGATCTGAGTTTTTACATCAGCATTATGAGGATTCTTACTGAGCGTAAGTTTTTTAAGTGTTATTATGTTATAAAATTTAGTGGAAAATTTTTCTTTCCCTTAAAAATAAACCCAAATACCACAGACATTTCCCAAAAATTCCAGCTGTCTGCTTGCTCTCCTTGTGTCTCCAGAGCTATTTTATTTTTCCTCCATTGGTAGTTTAAAGGTGTACTCTTTGATATGTAATACCATTTTAAAGACTTTAACAGAATTAAGATTTTTTTTCCTCTATACTAAGTTTATTTTCACACAATTCAGGTACATACTACAAAATTAGAGTGTTTTAATTGGAAAGCTTTTTTTTCTAGTAAAAACTGTCATCGCAGTGAAAAAAGTATACTTCTAAACCAAAGGACAGTTCAGTCCAACAATTTAACAAGTATACTAATATATGCATGAGGGTGAAATTTTGGAAGAGCCAGGCACCGGAGGAAATAATTTCTAATCTGTAATAAAGTCCAAGAGTATTTCTAGTAAAAATATTTTTACATACTACCACACCCAATGTATTGCATTTTTTTCTATTTTTTTTCCACTGAAGCAATCATAGACCGAGTACATTTCTTTCTAAATACAGAGCATGCATCCATCCAACCAACCATCCATCTGTCCATCCGTCCATCCATCCATCCAACTCTTCATTCATTCAGTTCAAATAAAAGAGCATTCATTTCATACCCACCAGGTTATGCTAGGCACCAGGGAACAGAAATGAATAAAATACTGTTCTCATTCTTGAAGACCTTACAGAGCAGATTAAAGGGTAATTGGGTGGTGGGAACCTGTGTGGTTCCGTCTGTTAAGCCTCCAACTCTTGGTTTCAGCTCAGGTCATGAAATCAGCCCCACGGCAGGTTCTGTGCTCAGCCCAGGGTCTGCTTGTTTCTCTTCTTCTGCTCCTCCTCTGCGCTTTCATTCTCTCTCTCATAAATAAATAAAATCTTTAAGGGTAGCCAGGTAATTACAAATATAATGAAGGGACAGTTACATTAACTATTTGGACAAATGGTAGGAGAACAAAGCTCTAAGAAGGCAGAAATCTCACCTCCTACCTCACCTCCCCACAGGTACAATCCACTGTTCACAAAAGCAGTTCACAAAATAGTCTCCTCTACATTTGGCCTCTGTTCTTGCTCCTTCCTACATATCTCCTCTGACAGGCTGACCTTTTGCCTCTTTCATCCACCAAATAAGCGTCACCTCCCCTGACTATCCTCTCCACTCTTACCCACAGGGTTACCACTTATTTCATTCTCATGGCACACTGTGTCGTTTCTTCATGTTTCTCCCTTAAAACTGGAACTACGTGAAGGCAGGGACCTTTTCTTTCATCTTCATATCAACAGTGCTTATCTTGTAAATGCGTGATGAATGAAAAAATGAATAATTACAAGACTATATAAAGACATCTCACTGCGCCCTCCCATACACATATATCCCCCCAAAAAAAACTAAGAACTCTTTTTTTCTTCCAACAAGGTAAGAATTTAAAACATTTTTTCTTTTAAATGATTTTTCGCCAGAGGGCAAACCATTCATTTACTCCCCTGGCAGAGAAAAATAGTAAAGTGTCAAAATGTCTAAGCCAGTTTGAAAATATTCTGGAATTTCTGGTTTCTCTTCCTTGCTTTTTATACAGCTATATAAATGTAGACTTGTTCTGAAAGTCAGCTTGAAACACACATTTCAAGGTAGTTGCAGTACTTTTTTATTTCCTTTTGCATTTCACTTGGCTGGACAGTTGTTTAAAATGTGGTATAACCAGACTGCACCTATTTATATTGGTTATTTCAAAATAGATGTCCATGAGTCACTGTTTTTATATACTTTAGCTAGTCAGCCAGTTCGGAGGGGAAAAAATGGTTAGGGTAAATTCTTAGAACAACAATTACTAACAATTACTAGATGAATGATCTAATACAGATTAAATTATAAGAAGACATGAAAAAGAAATAGTTTATATCTCACGTAAGTGCATTTTAAATGTCTGATCAAGCCAATAATGATGTAAATGTCATTACAGAAAAACAGAAAATGGAGTTTCATATTATAAAAGGGCCACTAAATATTTAAATCATGAATAAAAATTCATAACAGTCAGGAAAAAACCCGTTAACACTTGCAATGAGAAAGTGCCTGTATTAAGTATATTTGGATATGTCAGTCATTGCAATATTTATTCAATGAACCAACCTTCTGGGATTTCATCTCTACTTGCCACCTGGTGAATAAAAATGTGTTAAGTTCATGTTGTCTCTGACCTTTTACTAAAAATTTCATTCCTTAGTCATATTCTGCATTGGTGGTCACAGTATGATGCCAAGAATTTGCTTGTCATCTGAATTTCCTTTCACATGTACTCCTTAAACTGGATTACACCATCCTGGTGATTGCACTTTAAGTGACAGGACAAACTAAGGAATTTTCTATGCCCAGGAGCTTCTTTTAAAGAACCACTCAAGAATTATTATACAACAATTAAATCAAGGACAGATTCTGTATATTTTGGCCATTTGTGTTCCAAAGATTGATGGGAGTTAACTGGGTATCTAAGTCAATGCACCTATGAAATCTCATTGAGTGGCACAAACTCTCTACTGAGTCGGTAGCTCTGTCTCCAGGGTCCTATAAATAGTACAGAAACTGCACCGTTAATTGCCTTCACTGGAGGATTTGGCCAAATTTATCTAAGGTGGTATGTCTGTACAGGAGGTCCTTAAGGTTCTCAGATCCCATGGTCTATGAATTTCTAGAAATGCATGCAAATGTGTACGCACATGTATGTATAAATACATGTATGTTTGTTTGAAGAGATGGTTTATAATTTTTTCCTATTCTGAAAGGAGCTGTGGCCCAAAAGTGTTTGGAACCTTAGCCTTTGTAGCAGAAGTATTGGCCAAGGATTCCTGACTTTATTTGCCAGTCAGTTTTCAGAACGCCTCTGCTGCTGCCCACGTAGGCACAGCTGCACACCTGTTGGCTGGAAGGAGAAACACAACCTTCTCCAGGCTCCATTTATTAGTCTGACCACATGAAGTGGTACCTTGACTCTACCACAAAGCGAATTTCAGTTGGTTGACTAATCGGATTAAGCACACAATAAAACTGAGAAGCTCAGAGCTCAACTGGGCCCTAATCCATATCACCTGGCCTGGGAAATTGAGTGTAACCAACCACATTTCCTTTCTTTGGTATGTGTCTCCATATAAACACACTCAGGCTTTTCTTTCTTTTCCTTCCTTCCTTCCTTCTTTCCTTCCTTTCTGTTCTATTTCAAAAAGAAAAGCTCTGAGAATAATATAATGAATGTCCATGTACCCATCACCCATTTTTCTACATTTCTTTCAATGTTAGACCTTAAAAAAAAAAAAAGATTTAAGATATTCAGGTACATTTGAAACCCAGCATGTCCTCCTCAATCTCAGTTCTCTTCTTGCCTCAGATTTAAAAGCAATCATTTTATCTATCACTTCTAAGCAATTAAAAAAAATACTTATACCACATATGTATATTAGTCTAAGAAATACAGAAGTATTGGCTTTCCACATTTTAAAATCTTATACACTTGGTTTCATAGTTTAAGAATGTTTTCACACCTTATTTTTGGCTCAGCGTTAGGTTTGAGATTTATCAGTATTGATTCTTATAGCTCTAGTTCATTTCTTTCAACTATTGGATGGTATTTTATTATAGGATAGCACTGCCAGTTATTTACCCATTACTCTCCATATGGATATATTAATATATATTCTTACTAACAATTATGTGACAGTGGGCATTCTAGTTATACTTCATGTGCACATTTGCCCTGGTCTCTGTGACAGGAAGCAATTCACCCTTCTCCTTGTGAATAGCACTACTGTTCTTCCAAGGTCAAAGGCTCAGCCTCATCCATATTGGTATCTGTGGTGCCTGGTATTAAATATAGATAATGAGTCTGCTATAAATGTTTACTAAACTTAATTACTGCTGGTTCCTCTGTATGGTAATTATTGGTATATCTGGCTCAACTTTCTTACAAGATTGCTTATGTTCCCTGGAAGCAGGGAACATGTACATGTTCTCATCTATCCTGCTGTCTTGTAGAAGTTCTTTGTATTTAGCAGGTCTTCAATATTTACCGAATGATTGAATAAATGAAATAAAAGAGGAAATGTTAATTTTATTAAGTGTGAGATATCTTCACACTGCAGTTAAAATTAAAATTTTCTATCAACATGGCTCTTGTCCACTACATCAAATGACTCTTCTACCCAAGTTAGTTTATTAGTGCTTATTGTCAGTACTGAGATCTAAAAAGGGAATTATTTCCATAGGAACTTAGAAATTCCCATTAAAAAACTAAACTTGCCCCATCATCACCAAACACATAATGGTTTTTTTTTTAGTCCCATTCTTTTAATTGCAAGGAGAAGAGCTCCTTGCCTCATATGAACAAAAGGACGTTCATATACATATGCCTGTGGATTGGACGGCTATCAGAAACCCTGGGGGGTTTGAAGAACAAGATAATCTCTGTTTGAGGACTATATGATTTTTCTTTCTCTCATTTTAAGGTATCTATACTTTTCTCCTGCTCTGTTCTGGTTCCCTTGGTTCTGACCAGGATCCTCTGCCTGACTCACGATTTCTGCTCCCTCTTAACTTCACTTTGCGCTCTCCCTCACTGGCCATGACCTGAACTCCAACTAATGGCATCCTTTTAATTTTAACTTTACTGACGATTGACTCACCATGTTTATGTTTCCATCCCATGTCTCCTTAAGTCACCTGCCAGCAGAACAAGGACACAGTGCAGAAAACAAGAGTTTTCTAGACTATGCCAGAGAGTAAACATTTTCAGCTTTGTGGGTCATAAGGTCAAATCTACTGATGTACTATGAAACCAGTGATGGACAATACATATATGAATATGCATGATGATGGCTCAATAAAACTTTGTTTATAAAAACAGGTGGCAGGCTAAATGTGGCCTGTGGAACGCCTTCACAATGGTGACCTCAGAAGAGAGTGTTAATTGGAGGCAATCTGACATCCCTTATATAGAATCAAAATGGGAATGGGCAAGGGACTCCAGATCCACAAGAAATTGACCAGAATCTGATTTTTCTGTGCTTATACTTATCAAGGTGTCTTCTGATAATGGTTTGGTTTTGCACATGACTTTGTCTACAGGAAGATAATTGGACAATTATGTGTGTTTGGGGATTCTAACTCATTACAGAGTTTTACAAGGGTTAATATGCAAAAAGAACTCCTTCAAATGTGACTAACAAGTTCAAAGTAATGGTGATCCCATCTCAGGGTTCACAGCATGGCTGGATGTTGGTTTGTAACTGGGACAATTCACCTAGACCATGCACTTGCCCATGGGCAGCAGTAGCACTTTACAATGTACAGTCATGGAACAAATAACCTAGGGCAATCACAGAGAACTTGATACCAACTAGTTACCAGCCAGAAGACATCCTCAGTAACTCAAGAAAGCACACTCCCAACACACCACTTCTGACCCAAAAAGGTCCCTTTTAGTTTCCTGACGGCAGCTGTATACAGATGCAATTGTAAACCATGAAGACCAATAAGAATCCATATGCTTCTTCCTGAAATCCTTGTGGTTCTGCAGGATTGGCAATAACGACAATCTGTTCCACTTGTGGGTAACTGTCATATTTGGTAAGGAAAATAAACGTTTGAGAGATCTTACTATTTTTATTTTTAGAGGTCCATACATTTATGAAGTTTATTCTTAAAATAAACTCACCATTTGTTGCTAAAGTTATTCTTTACAAGCCTGTTATTTTTTTTTCAAATGAAGGAGTGTTTTCACACATTTTGATTATATATGTGTAAATGCACACAAACATATTTAAAAGACAATATTCTCAATGTTTGAGAAGAGATACAGTGATGGATGGAATATAGCTGGCAGAAATCCAATTATACAGAAATCTGAATTATTTTAGGTTACAA
This sequence comes from Mustela erminea, assembly GCF_009829155.1. Lineage (NCBI taxonomy): Eukaryota > Metazoa > Chordata > Mammalia > Carnivora > Mustelidae > Mustela > Mustela erminea. The sequence goes on along the minus strand of NC_045617.1, from coordinate 114,208,383 downwards.
ACTAACATTGGGCACAGGGTGACAGTCCATGGGAAGCCATTAATATCAATGAATTCCAGCTATAATTAGATATGAGCATGCCTTATACATCCTTTCTTCTTTTTTTTAACCCGTGGTCAGCTTAGCTTCAGCTTGCTTTTAACCAATACTACAGTACCACACAGGAAGTACTTGGCAGAAATGGAAATCTCTAGATTAATTAGGAAGAAAGTCTTTCAGGGAGGCTACTTGCTACTTAGGCTTTTCATAGGTGGCGAAAGTAAAGACTGCCATGACATACACAGATAAGGAAACAGGCAAAATTAAATAAAATTTTAATTTCCCTCTTTTCTGAGGTTACAAATTATGAATGGCAAGACATCCAAGTAACCCCAGAAACCAAGTATATGAGCTGAGGACAAATCAGAAATGGATGCTTTTGAATTCTGGAAAGGGGCACTTGAAAATTCTAAGTCCAATACGAAGCCAGGGGACCAAATCTGGGGACTCACCCCCTCCTCTGTTCCACAAGGAAGGTAAGGGGAGACCAGAAACTGAAATTCTGAAATTCGACCTGAAGAAAATTTCCACACATATATCAGATACCAACTTGATATGTCATTATGTCATTAATATTATTTAAGCTGTTTTCTACTTATTAAGCCTCCATTATGACATCCTGTGATTAAGATTTTGAGCAAGAGTATTTGGCAGACTTAAAATGTCCTGAAGCCCAGGACTTCTCAGGGTGCTGGGAGACAGGGTAATAGTCTGTAACACAAATTACCCAGAGAACTCATGTTCTGAGTGTCATACTTCACATTGTAAAACACTCTTCATTTGCAAAATTATATTGGCCAACTTTGCCAAGAGCCTGATTCAGTGGATATTCACTATGATAAATTTAGCTCAAAGAAAATCTCATCCCTAGAGCTCCTCAGAAAATGCACATAGCTTGTTGAAGAATAAAGACGGTGGTGGTGGTGGTAAGGGAGGAAGAGAGAGGACAGAGAAGGTACATGTTATATACTCAGAAAAAAAAAAAAAAGCCACATGGGATAGAGAGAGTTACAATAAAAGGTGCACCTATGGTACTATTCTCCATCACTTTCATCAAGCAGTTTCTTCTAGTTCTCTCAGAAACTTTCCGTTTGCACACATGCATAAATGGGTATGTGTGTATGTGCATGAGCATCCTGATCCTCATTCCTTACAGATTCCATCTTTGCAAATTTTCCTACTCCTAAAATTTATTTGTGACCCCAAAATCCGTGTTCGATGGGCTCTCATGGTCATTTGTGGACACGAAAAAAGTGACCCCAAATCTGTCTCCTGATGCTGCATTCCTAACTGATACCGAAGAAGACAATTCTTTGCCTTCTTATGTCAACTCTCATTGTAAACAAGTGTCCTTTTCAAAGTCTATTTAATGCCATGTTTTTTTCACATTTTCATGGGGCTTTCTTTAGGAGGAGGGGGATGATTTCACTGTTCAAAAGGCTCCTAGTATACTGCTGAAGCACTTCCTAGTGTTCTTAAGTACAAGAAAGCTATGGTGTGCCTTCCAGCGAAAACACATGTAAGGTAAGCTTCATTTGGATATGCTATGAACTGGATATTAATGAACTGATTATATATTAAATAATGTATCTTAAAACAGAAACACGTAAAGAAAGGTTACTGGGGGCGCCTGGCTGGCTCTGTGGGTTAAGGCCTCTGCCTTCGGCTCAGGTCATGATCTCAGGGTCCTGGGATCGAGCCCCACATCGGGCTCTCTGCTCAGCAGGGAGCCTGCTTCCCCCTCTCTCTGCCTGCCTCTCTGCCTACTTGTGATCTCTGTCTGTCAAATAAATAAATAAAACCTTTAAAAAAAAAGAAAGGTTACTGATCAGCTGATGAAAATGTGACCAAAGGCACTAAGGAACCTAACCCTCTATTTCTGCTAGGAGCAATGACTCAGAATTCACTAACTCAGTATTTACAGAGACTTTATAAGTCTATAACTACCATGAATAATGAGAATCTTCTATATGGATGCATTTTTTTTCTAATTTACAAAAGTGAATACTTGTGTATAATATATGCACTTTTATACCCTGATTTTTTTCACTACTAATTCATTTTAGAAACCATGACATACCACGTCATGCATATTTACTTCCTTCTTTTCAAAGAATGCAATTTTCCCTTGGACAGTTTTGCCACTGTTGCTTTAACTAGTTGATAATGTCAGAATTCTATGTTGTTTCTGCATTTTTTTAATGATAAAACAATGCTTCAGGACACATTCCTATACTTACATGTTTGCAAACTACACAGATCTCTGAGTGAAAGAAAATTCTGGCTCCTGTAACAAATAATAACAGCTGCAACTGTCTTAGGAGCCATCAAACATTTTTAATAGATTGGTATTATCACATGGCGTGTGGATTTGGCCTGTGAGTTTGATGTGTCTGGGCAGCGGCTACAACACTGAGGATGTTTAACAACTGTCACATAATCAGACCCTTTTCCATAGGTAAGGCAGGGTTTAAGAACTAGAGGATCCCTTTATTTGAGTGCCAGGGTAAGTTGCTCTGCATTTGTGTGCAAATCTGCTCCACCACCAAAGGGAGGCCTTTGTAAAGTGCTCTTTATCTTGTGGCACCAAACCAACCCTCTTCTCAAGGAAAAATGCAAGAGCCATGTGTCAAAGAATCAAGCCTCTCCTTCTTTATCTGCCCCCCACTCCCTCCCCGTGTTTGAGTAATGAATGAAGCTCTGAGTAGTGAACAAAATAGCTCCGAATCAGGACCACAGTGAGGGGATTATGATGACTGAGAAAAATACTGTAGGTATTCAAAACCTCGGGAATAACTCAGGACACAAAGAATGGTTGATAAAAATAAATGAGAGCCGTTCATTTTCTCCAAGTGACTTCTCTGCTTCAAAAATTTCCTGGCCTACAAAGAAGAGCACATACAGTACACATCAACCTCTCAATGTACATATACAAGATTCATGCAAAAAATGGCCACTTATAGGCCAACAACTTTAAACAACTGCCAAAATTCTTTTGTTCTCATAATTCATTAATGAAACCATTAATTTTCTAAGGATAATATTAACCACAAAAAGTGTATTAGATATAGACAAAGAAATACCAGGATGGTGGAAATTAATTTTAAGTGTTTTTAAGCATTTACATAAAAAATATAATATAACATTAAAAAATATACTCTACTTGCAAAGCTGGAGAGGTACCTCATCTCTCTTGAAGTAGGGCAAGGGGTTTTCATCAGAAGTTAGGGTCATTTCATCCTGCTACTCTTGCCTATGTCTGACTGTCTTGGCCCTGGCTTTCTTGGGCAAATAAGCAGAATACTAGGCCTGTATAACATGGCAAATTTAAATACAGGTGTTTGGGTTCATTTGAATTTATGGATGAGTATAATGGTTAGCACTCTGGACTCCGAATTTATGGATGAACACATTTGCTTTCTACCAATGAATTCATCTAGTGAGATTGCTTGTGATTGGGGGTAGGGGTAAGAGAAGGAGAGAAAGAAAGAGAGAGCGAGGGAGGCTTTTGGAATCCTCATATGATGTTTATATGTGCTCTCTCCCACTTCCACTTACTCAAATTCTGGAGAGACTTCTCCCCAAATTTTGATATTTGCAAGAAACCACAGGGCTGCAACTGAAAGTACTATGTATTAGTTGGTTTCTGATTTGAGCTATTCATTTACTGGAGCCTTTAAAGAACAAGCCTATATACATAACAATTTCACCTAAAATTTTGGCATCTATTTTCTTTAAAGGTTTTACTTATTTATTTATCAGAGAAAAAGAGAAAGAGAGAGAGAGAGAGAGAGAGAGAGCGCAAGCAGGGGGAGTGGGAGAAGGAGAAGCAGGCTTCCTGCTGAGCCCAGAGTCTGATACAGGACTTGATCCCAGCACCCTGGGATCATGACCTGAGCCGAAGGCAGATGCTTAACCTACAGAGCCACCCAAGTGTCCCACAAGCCAATATACATTTTAGCCCCCAAAGAGTCCCTTTTTTTAGAATTCATCTTCTTTAGAAGAAAGGTCATAAAAATTAATACCTTTCTCTGGCATTTAGAAATGTATAAAAGAGAAATTTTTTTTTGTTAATATACATAGTGAAAGGGTGAAAATGCTTTTTAAAGATTTTTTATTTTTATTTTTTTTTATGTTATCTCTACCCCAATATGGGTCTTGAACTCACAATCCTGAGATTAAGCATGGCATGCTCCACCAACTAAGCCAGCCAGGTGTTGCTGAAAGTGCTTTTTTAAAAAGATTATTCTTCATAAAATAGTTGGACGAACAATAGTACCTGTAACGAAAGTCTATTCAGTTCTTAAAAAGCCATAGAGAACCTTCACCAGAGCAAGGTTAAGGCAGATCACAAGACCTAAAATTAAAGTCATTTCTGTAAGGGCAACAGGAAGGCTTGGCCCCCAGTCCTGCCTCTAACAGTAAGTGTTTGATCTTGTGCAAGCTACTTAACATTTTTGCAGGCTCAGTTTTCCCATCTAAAAAAAGGACAGTGAGTAGTCACCCCAAGGTCCTTCCAGCTCCAGAATCTTAGATTACTTAAGTATGTCAAATCAGTAGTCCCTGACAGTGTTTGCAAGTTTATGCTTCAAGAACATGCTTTTTACCCACGTATTCAAAAATAAAGAGGTCATAACATGTTTCTTGGTCTCTGAGAAAAATCCTTTTGTTCAAGCTTAGAGAGCTTGTACAGACAATGGGAAATTTCTGGTTGTCTAATCTTGGCACTAAATACAATGCTGTTGTAAAATAAGGAATATATTATGGTAATTCATTTATTCACTCATTTATTCATTAAACACATGTCTCACATGTACTTATTATTGCAGTAGCTCTTCCTCTGAAGAGGCTAAAAGACTATCTTTGGTTAGAAGTATAAAAACGATCATTATATGTGTGTGTTTGTGTGTGCGCGTGCCTGCATGAGCCCATGCCAGCAATTATATAAGGAACTTTCTTATATAAGGAACTTTCTATAACTTGCACATCTCCCCATTTACCATTTCCACATTTTTCAGATGGCTGATGCTTAGAGAGGTCAGTGGTTTGCCCAAGGTCACATACATGCTGTGTGTACGACTCTGAGAGCATTTCTCATTCCCTGGACACAGTTGCCAGCTCTGGGTTGTGGCTCCATCTGTTTTATAAACTTCCTCTGCACGCCACGGTTAGAGAGACTCTCAGAATCACACACACTGAGTCTTCCACCTGGTCATGCCAGACTCCATCAGAACCTCCCTGTTGTCAAGAAATCACCTTATTCATCTCTGATTGCTGCCTTGTCACAACCTAAACCTGCCATCCCAAACTTTTATTTACCATAAACCCCTATCTCTCTTCTTCCAGAATCTGTTCCTCTCAATTATGCTAATCTTTCCTCTTGGGTGGGTGGGTGGGGCTTTTGCTAGGTTTTTAACTTTTGTGTAGACAGACCTGCCGCAGCTTGGGGAAATAAAGAAAGGTTTAGTTTTACTAGCTTGTTCCCTAATCTACTATTCTCCGTCTCCCTTTATCCATTTAATTGTCAATTATGCAGCCTAATCTGTCTCCTCCTTTTCCCCTCCAAGCACTGTTTGGTGCCTTATCTCAAACTCTTTACAACTGCTTTGCACTTATCAGTATCTCTCTCAGGGACTGCAAGATTGCTTTCAAACCAGATTTCCCTGCTTCATGGGAAGCTCTCTGAATACCACCCTTTCTCCTGGAGTCCCCATTTCATACCTTCAGGGACCCCCCTACCCTGTAAATGCCTTTTGAGACAGTGATTGCTGTGCCTGCACCATAACTGGTTGTTGAGCTATTCTAGCCCTTTTTCCAGGATATGATTGCTTTCCCCCTATGATACTGGATGTCCTCTTAGCACATAGTGCTGCAAATGCTGTTCATACCTACGTAGATCACGGACTTTTCTTCTAGGTTCTGAGCCCTCCCCCTTTATCCTGGTTTTCTGCATTACCTCTCTTTTTACATGGACATTTTCATTTCTCTTCTTTATAAGCCACTCACTCCACTGAAATCCTTCTTTGAGCCTTGGTTCCCCTATGGATGCTATATTGCACTAGTCTTCCTCTTCTCTGTCCCTTTCACAAACCCCTCTTGCTCCACTTTTCTCCCCACACCCACATGCCAGTATTCCCTAAACCTCTCCTGCCACATTCTTCTCCTAACACCTTTAGTATTTCTTCATCCATCACCTCCACATTGGTTGCTAATGACCCTCAGTCTTTCCAAAAGCCCAAACAAGTAACGTGACCACTCATGCATCCTGTCTCTCCCTAAAACAGAATTAAGCAACTTCTGCTTAATCATAGTCACATTTGCTTGAAACCCTGAAACCTGCAATTATTTGAATTCTTTTGCCTACCAAAAGCTAATAAAGGACTAAGAACTCCAGTTCTCCTCTTAAATTCTACTCTCCCCTCCTTCACACTCTCAAAGTGAACACTCTGGGCCAGGCCCTGTCCTGCTACATATGTTGTCATACCACTCTTAGACACTAATTCTGAAGTAACCACTAGCTTTATGAGCGGCTCTTGAGGCAAAACAAAACACATAACAGATTTACTGTGAATAGGTCTTTTAAACTACTATCATGTGCTTTGCAAATCTATATTAAGACCTCAATGTGAAAAGGGACTTTGGACCAACAACTAACCAAAATAAATAAATACACACACACACACACACACACACACACACACATCTCAGGTAATTGCCTTTAACCTTTTTTGGAGGAAAAACATATGATCTCTCACCAATAACACTTGTGAATTATGATGTCTACCTCTGAATAAGAGGAATATTATGTTTTCTCCAGCACAGTGTGATAGTTTCTTGACTATTCTTGTTGAAGGTTGTCTAGGTTACCTCACTTAGAGCCATCTATAAACTAATTTTATTATCTACCTTTTGCCCCAAAGCCGGGAATAAAACTTCATATCCACAAGCTCTGGAAAATAGCTCTCGGCGGCATGACCCAACTAGTTCAGGAAGAGCAATTTGTGAAGTAACTCTCCTCAAGCCCAGTACTGGAACCAAAAGCTCTGGAGCCATGTAAGGGAATCTTTTCCACTTTCTGTGATGACTACTATTCCCTTCTTCTAAGAGAAGAGAATCATGGGCCACTGAAGCATGACCGTCAAATCAAACCAGTAGCCTGAATGACTGTCTAGAAGGCAACAAGACTGGCACAAACATGATGAATGGATATTCGCTTCTTTCCGTTTGTGTCTCCTGTCCTACCTTTGGAAGGTCTGCAGGACCATGTCAGTTTAAGATTACAATAAGACAGCATAATTAGGGTAGCTCATTTCTTAGGGCTGATTCTGAAATATCACATTGTATTTATCCCTTGGTGGATCTGAACCTAAAGGAATTTATCTGGCTTTCTTCTAAAGGAATAAACAAAAACATGATGCTAATTTGACTGTGCGAACTTGGTAAAATGTTGCCCCTAAACAAAGTGACTGTCATTTCTTCTAGTTGTCAAGGACCATAAAAGTAAGAGTAGATGCTCCTTGGGCTCAAGATCCCATCTTAAAGGTTATAAATGGGTTCCCTCAAAGTCTTATGCATTGCCACTCAGTTTCTCTACCTTTTCCATTTGATGAAGCAAAACAGAACTAGAGGATTTCGTCATATGGCATGGCAAATTCAAAACTAATTTAGCCTTGCCTTGTAATTTCTTAACCTGACTGCTTATCTAGTTCAGAAATAAATTTGAAGGTTCAGTTGTAGTCTTAAGGAGATGAGTGAAGAGACCTTAGAGATCACAATGAACACACATTCTTCCACTTACTGATCTTACCTTCATTGTGAAGTGCTATTTCACTAAAAAAGAGCCATTTCACCCAGAGAAAGTTGATAAAATGGGAAGCAGTATTTCCAAAGTGCTCCAAGGACATGATATGCCGTGGGCACTCAAAGACTGAATGAGTGAATGCAAGAATGAATGAATGAATGAATTCCAGACTCCATGGAAAACTGGGTATAATATTTTTCTTCCATGCACCAGAATAAATAAATTAACAATATTAGAAACTTCTAATATACTGAAGTATATATACTATATACTGAAGATAGGCATTTCATTTGATTTAAAAAAAATTTTTTTTAAACAAGCTTTTGATTTACATTATTGTTCTTCAGCCATTTTGGAGAGAAAAAAAAAAATAACATTCCTAAACAAAGTGTTATGAAGCAGCATTGATTTCTTTTCTATTTTTAAAAATAATCTGGCGCAAATTAAACATACTCAGAATGTTTTATTAACTGGAACATTTAGTTTAACTAGTTTAATTACTACTCTTTGAAAATTACTATGATCAGTGGGAACTCCTATGTTTGGTCTTTGTGTGGGAATGCCCTGAGCAGAACACCCACCTGCACAGGCGATTGAACACCCAACTCCAAAATTTCCCAAGAGGTCAAGAGAACTGGCAATCAGCAGTTCTTTATTTGGTGATCCTGGCGTTTACCTTGTAAATTGCTTCAATAGCAGCAATAGCTAAAAGCCTCTGGAAAAGGGCCAACCTTTGCTTTTATCCCAAGTCAATTCAGAGAAACGGTTTTTGTAGCTCAGTAAATAGTAAGCTAATATCCTTCTGGAGCAAAAATTCCTTGAGAGAACAGGTTGTGTTTTATTTCCGTTTAGGCCTTGTAGTTCCTACTCAGGTCCATACACATAGCATGAGGTCAGGTTATTGAACAAACACTGAAGAATTATGTCCTAACTTTACAAATCAGAAAGCTGAGAAATGTATCCAGCAACTTAAAACACAAGGAAAAAAGTCCGAATTCTCAATTCCATCCAGTCCTAGATTCACTCGGGTGTGAGAGAAAACGGGACCCCTAAAATGTTCCCATTCTATGAAAGGCTGTGGAAATAGCATTCACATAGTCTATGCTTCGGAAAAATTTCCAAGTAAGAAAAAATACAGGTGGTCTTCTATCTCATATATATACTCCTAGGACACTTGGATTTTGAGTCTATGCTTTAATCTCCCAATTAAAGAAAAAACTATTGCTCTCTTTTGCCAAATTATAGATCTATTTCTTGGCTCAATGAGTAAGGAAACCCCTAATGACTGTAGCAGTCTATGTGTTAAATGATTTTAAGTTAACTACTATTCAACTATATGTTACAAACAGATTTAGACTTCTTTAACATAACTTTTTCTGTAATAATTCCATCTGGAATAAAACTAATTTTCAATTTATTTCTCAACTATATATAGTGGTCAGTTTCCAAAATGGAAAATAAGATTTAAAAAAAAAAAAACTATTTACTATATATCTATCTGAATATATCCAGATTTCAGAAATAATAAGTAGATATTAGAAAACCTCAGGGCAATTTTAAGACCTCACTCTCTTATTTGCTAAGAAATCTAAGCTTAACTAAAGCTCCAAGAAAAGAGAAATTCTCTAACCCTCAACATCTTTCTGGAGGCCTCTGTTAATTACTGCAGCACGATGTGTAAATTAGGTAGCCCAGTCTACTTATGCAGTGCACTCTTGGAGCTTGTACGCAATTACAGGGTCAATGCAGCTCCTGATTAAGAGCAGACATAAGAGGAAGAGAATTAAATTATACAACATGGCATAAAGACATGTGCAAAAATGCCATTCCAGAAAGATAGATGCATAGAGAGGAAGGAAAAAGCAAAAAACAAAAAAACTAGGAGTAGTTTAATTGGGGGGAGAAGGAGAAAAATGGGACAAATGGGAGAGAGAAAAGAAGAAATGTCCAGGGGGAATAAAGTATATATTAGAGGAAAGGCAGAGGGAAGCATGGAGGAGAAATGAAATCTATTTATATCGGCGTGAAGAAAACAAGCGTATTGTATTTATTAAAGAAAGAAAATCCTATAAGATAGGTTTGGAGAAAATGGTTCTATGTTCAGCTATTATGAAACTTCAAAGAAGCAAGTTCTGTTATTTCAAAATGAATCTTAGGTATTCTGCGGTGAAGGTATAAATTAGAAATTTAATATTCATAGGAAATGGTGCTAAGAAGTTATAACAGCAATTTGGGTCTTCAATACAAGTTGCTGTACAATTTAAACTAGAAGAAGTTAAAATTCATGTTTGGAAAAAACAGATTATAAGATTCAAATATTCCTATTGATAGCAACAGGCAGGGTGAATTTCAATTAAAAATAAGCAATGAAAATCTGGGAAATACAAAAGAAGATACTTTGGTTTCTTTAGACAGAAGTTATTTGTGAAGAATTTGATAAATGACCTAATTTGAAGACAGTGCAAAAATGTAATTAAGGGCTAAAGTAAATGGTCCAAATAATAAAAGCTATGGGAGCTTAATAAAAGTAAGGAAATAAGTCAGAACTATCAAGAAAAACTTTACGGAAAAATTACAACTTGAGCTGGTTAGAACTTGAAGACACAGAAACAAACGTTCTGAGTATTACTAAATTATATGTAATTCTCTGATAGTAGGCCATAAGGGATTTTAACTACTGTTCATTTTCTTCAACACATATTTGTTGATATGTTGTGCATATACTATATCATTAAGAGCGATCTATATGAGACCCAAAAGCAGTTTTTACAATTACGCTATCTGACATGAGGAGCCCTGGGTCCACAGTATCATCCCAATCAAGATATAGTGGTTAACATGAGCTTTCATGGTACAAAGCCCTATTCTGTCATTAGTTCAGTGGCTGGCCTCAGACAGATTACTGAGCTTCTCCCCACCTCAGTATTCTGATCTGTTGAAGGGAGACGATTAATACTAATAGTTTTTAGGGCTATTCTGAGGGTTAAAAGAGAAGATGTGCATAAAGCATTTAGAACAGCATCCAGCACATAATCAATAATTAAAATGACTACTGGGGATGGTAAACAATCTTCTTTCCTATAACTTTTCCTCTCTTGCTTTCCCCCATAGTCTTGTATTTCCTTCCAGTTAGTGTTCCCATCTCTCTTCTTATATTCTTGCTAAACTAACTGAATGCATGGCTTACATTTGCTGTTTCCTCTCTTCAGTTCTGACTCATTTCTCAATTAAGAGCATTCTGACTTCTGTCCTAACCACTTCACTGAAAGTGGACAATTGGTAAGTTTACAAAATCACGGAGGACTTCTACATTGCCAGACCTAATGGCAACTCCATGGTCCTTATCTTACTAAATCACTGTCTAATTTCATAGTTGACTGCTTTTTGGAATATATCCTTGGTTTCCATGACCACCTGACCATCTTTTTGTCTAGTGTTGCCTTACACCTTGCTGTCTATCCCATTTAATGCTCCTTATTTCCTCTGCTTACCCTTTACATGCTGGTATTCCTCAGGTTTCCATCCTTCAGCTACTGCCCTGTCTCTTTACATGCAGTCCTTATATTTTTAACTTTTATCTACACTTTTACATCTTTTAAATTTTATTCACAGCTGCTGGAAATACATAGCTGGAAGTTCCATTCTCAAAAGGCTCAACATAGCCAAAGCTAAATTCATTTTATCACCCCCTAACATTCCACTCACCCTGTTGTTCCATCTGTTTTTGTGATCTCGTTTAATGGCCCCCACTATCTAGCCAACCACCCAAACAAGGAATTAAGAAATAATAAATCTGTCTCTTTTCCTTGTTTTCCACAATTTACTACGTCATTAATATATTTCAACTCCATCATCATGTTTTTTTCTCCATCTTTACCACCATTACCCTAATTCGAGTCCAAATTATCTCTTGCCCAAGTTGAAACAACAGTTTCAAAAGATCTTCTACCTCCAGGTTTGTTCCTTTCAAACCAGCATTAATAGAGCTGACAGAGTTATCAGTCTAAAATGGAAATCCAGTATCATTATTACCTGCCCAAACCCCACCTACCTCAAAGACTGCCTATTACCTACAGAATAAAATCCTCAGCCTCTAACATGGCAATATAGCTCCCCCACTACGTTATTTCTATTTTTCTCTCTAGTTTCAATGCCACCATGCCAAGTGTGATTATACACATATATAATATATATGATGCTGTAATACTTTGATGGAATATTATTATGTCTATTTCACAGATTTAGCAGAGAATATTGGCAGTAACTTATTCATAGTCATCAAATCTGTAACACTGATAACTGAACCCAAATGTAATATTCCCTAATGGAATTTCCTTGAGGTCAATGGCCAGCCACATCATTCCCTTTTTTGAAACCATCAGCATACAGCACATTAACTGATTCCCATAAGGACTATTAATTAAATATCATACTGAACTGACTATAAAAAAAAAAGAAAAGAGAAATAATAACAGGACTGTAAAAGATCATCCTGCCACTGACTGAAGGAGTAGAGATTCTAGAATTACCTCACTGGCAAATGGAAGCTATGAACACTATCACTGAGTTTGTAAAAAGTGTTCATACTCACTGAAATAGCTTTCAAATTACGATATAATCTCCATATTGCCAAGAGTAACTAAGATTCTTTTTATTTTAAATTGCATTTTATTCAAATGTCTTATTTACTTTTAGAGGAGCAAAAATAAATGTAAATATTTGCATTAGCAAGTTCTCTGTTAAATGATACTGTGTGTATATACATATTGTATGCAGTTGTACATGTGGAATATGTGTGTGCATATATATACATATATAAAAGTTCAAACTATTTTTAAGTTTAGAGTTAGATGACTTCAGGAACATCTAGGAAACTCATTCTTTGGACAAACTGATAACAAAGGATCGAAAGAATAAGCCAGAACTTTGAGACCCATCAAAGAATTTCAGTACTTATGAAAAAACCCAGTTGTATGGCCAATCTGTCTCCCAGGTTGCAACAAAATAAAACTTCAAATGGCATACTTGTAAATAGTTGAAGAAAAGGAAATTAAAATGGAAACATCTACAAGTCATTAAACATAACTCTGAACTGCGGCTATTCAACAATTGGACTTTAAGTAGTTTCACACCACTGGGCTAGGATAAAACATGCTCTGCCAGCATTTTCATCTGCCAAAATAGCCATTTGCAATTAAAAATTAAAACTGGCACCATTTCTTCGCAAGCAATTATCAAAAGGCTGCTGGCAATCTTCCTTGTTTATAGTGTTTCCTATATCAAGACTTCATTCCATTTTGAAACGTTCTTTTCTTAGATTTTATTTCTTTTAGGCCATAATATTCCCAATACTCAATTTTTTAACACTTTCAACACTTCTAATTTTAATATGATCCTCAAATGTTGCAGTATTGTTTAAATTTCAGAAAATAAACTGATTTGAAGAATATATGTAGCACTCTATGTTACCATATTAGCAAGGTATAAAGCAGTAAAGCTTGCATAAGCCCTCTCTCTATATATAAGGGAAGTAAGTGATTTTTTAAAATTCTGAATAGTATATATATATAAATAATAAGGTCATTCATAGGTCTATTGAGTCCTGACACAGGGAGTTACCTATACTGTAAAATCTCATTTTCCACCAGGAAACTAGTGGTATATTTTGGAGACTGGGGGTAACAGTAAGTGAATCAATCTGTATGTATGAGCATCTTCTATGTAACACAACTGTTCTAGGCACTGGTGATATGGCAGAGGACAAGATGGAAAGAGTCCCTGCCTCAAAGGAATTGGGTAGAGACAGGCAACAAACTATTCCTCCTCCAAGTCGAGGAGGGATATCTTCTGTTAACTCTTTAGAAAGATCAATTTGGTTACATGTGGCACACAGGCCTTGCCAGGAGTTGGGAGTAAAGTTAAAGTGACCATTTAGGAGGTAGTCCTGCAGATCAAAAATTAGGAAGGGAAATGATTAAAAAAAAAAATCAGATACCTTCTCATTACAAATACATTCTCCCTTTATGATAGAATATCAGATAATCTGTAGTATCTTCCACCATCTTGGCTGGATCACAGACACTGGACATGGATGTGCCCATTTCACAGATAAAGATTTGGAGACTCAAGAAGGTGAAATGGCTTATTCCAATTCACAAAGCTAATTAGTGGGAAAGCTGGAAGCAAAGTAATAGACTCCTACTTCTAGCCCCCATATCTTTCTCCTCAAAATGAATCATCAGTATCTTCTAAGAAAATCAAAAAGATTTAGTAGTTCCATTAGCTTTAGTTGACTCTGAAATGCCTCTGTTAAAGGCTTCTAAGAAATTTTATTTACTTACTCATTAACCAAGCATTTACTGAGGGTGTACTAAGTACAGTGCATCATGCTAGGTGCTTGGGATTCAGAGATAAGTAAAAGATTTTCTGTGTGGGAAGTTTGCCCTCCTGTGGGAGAGCCAGACCAAGTAGCTCACAGTGAAAACATTGGGACAAGCACCATCACAATGACATCCTGAGGTGCCATGGAACTTTAAGACAGAGGGCACCTCTTTATTCTGGCGGTGGGGAGATGTGCCTAAGAAGAAGCGATCCTTAACCTGTGTTTTGAAGAAACAGTGGGAGTTAGGCAGAGTGCACAGAATGGCAAGAATTAAAGGAAACAGCACGAGCAAAGGCACAGCGGTGAGACACAGGATGGAGTAACTGAGTAAGGTTGGAGCCCAGAAAGTACATTAGAGGTGAAGAAAGAAAGATGGACAGAGGCCATGTCATAAAGTATCTTGTGTACTGTCCAAGGAATTTGGTTAACTTACACTATTGTCTCCACTTTCCCAACTCTTAACCTTCCCCGATTCACTTAATTCACATTTATGACCCTCACCACAAAGATTATAGGCAAGGGGATGATATAATAAGATTTACATTTTAGAGAAAACACTACGGTGCCAGGGTGGAAAGCTGGAAGGCTGAGAACAGAAGCTGGATAATTAAGCAGGGGAATATTACAAACAATCCAATGGAGGGATACTGAGAACCAGAGGGGGATAGTAGCAGCAGCAAAGGAGAGAAGGCAATAGATATGAAAAATATGTACAAAGTGAATACACAGAATTTAATGATCATCTGGATGGCCAGCAGGAGCAAGTATGACAAAAATAAAGGCGTCAAGGATGACTTGCAAGTTCTTACCTTGGGTGACTGGACTATTTCTTCTAGTTTAAAATATCTATAACTTCTGATCCACAGCATTTTACTAGGCAAAGATATAGTGGACAAAATGAGAAGCTATGTATTCTGCTGCCCTGTTTCCTATGCCAGAGCCACATTTGTTGCATCAGTGCAAATTTATATACGAAGCCCATCAGGTATTCTACTATCACCATTATTCTTCTAAACTTTTCCCAAAAAGAAGATGAATTTTAGATGGACAAACAACCTTCAAAGAAATACATCACCTCATATTTGAATAGCTCATCTATTAAACTGAAGAACAGCTGAAGACAGGAAATGAGGAATCACAGCTGTCTGGTAAATCCTAAAGAACAGTAAGGGAACAGACTCTTCTAATCCCCTCTAATTTACAAAGACTGGAAGAAAGTATTTAAAGTAGGTCATCTCTTGCTCTTGCTAGACATCTCATCAGTAGATTAGGATATTTACACTTGAAAATACGTTTTATACCATTAAAATACCATTATAATAATGATTTTTCCGTATTTAACAGAAACTTTTCTTTACCTGAAACATAACTTTAAACATATTTTTCTTGCTTGTTGGCAGTGAAAACACGGATCGACCATGTAAATCCATCCCTAAAGTACCTCATTAATCACTTGTGCACTTGCTCTTGGCAAGAACCTTAATGTGCTACAAAAACTGCTATTAAAGTAAGATTTGGGGATTCCCATGCTGGCAGGGAATTAGTTAGTTACACTGCTTTAGAAATTGTTTCATATAATTTTATTATTAATGGTCTTGTTAGACTTACAGCTCAGAGTAACTATCCTTTATTTATGTAATGTGTAAAGTCCAGTTCTAAATAAACTATAAGTAGCAATTGCAAAGATGGCTCGTCCCTCAGAGTGGGCTACAGATGTGTAGAATCCTCCCAGAAGACGAGGAAGACACTCCCTCTTCCTCCTAATGTGAATCTAGCACCCCTATCTAATTAATCAAGCATTACAGTTTCAGACTCTAGAAATATATAAAGCAAAACTTCCTACCAGCACATGATATTGACAAGCTAATTTATTTCATATCTACCACTAAACCTATTGATGGGCTGATAAAGGCTGGTGAGCAGAGAATTATCTAAACTTGAGTCTTTTGAAAAATCATTTGTTAAAAATTTTAAATTCTGTATGGGCATAAAAACCATCCTCATATTGAAAAGAAAATGTTATATTACAATAAATCCTCATTCATGTTCAAGGGCAAAACTTAGGAGATGCAAAGCATGAGCATCAGCTAAAAAGCTCCCTCTATCTCCAAATATACAGTGCCTAATATACCAAAAATTAAAACTCACAAATGGCATCATATTATAAACTCAAACCTACAAATATTCTGAGCATACTCTTGTAAAAAAAAAAAAGTCATTCTCTGTACAGTATATATTTTGCTGCCAAACTGAGCATAGATTATTGCTAAATGCTTTAGTAGATCTTGAGACATTAAAATAATTTATCAGGCTCAATAGGTAACAGGATTAATTACTTGTATCAACTCTATATGTATCAAATCAGGACAAACATGAAAAGAATATGTAGTGTTTCTCTATGCCTATCATTTATTACAGTAACAACATCTAAATCAACGTGAATCTTACATTATGTGAATAGTAAAAGATATGCCCCTTGATGTAATAATGATGCTACACAACGTTCTCCTTGTGTACACTGTAAGATGGAAAGTTGGCTGGAATATTCTACCTAATGCTACATATTCACATCAATCTAAGACTGTAAAATTTTCCAGACACCAGAGCCCCACGGATTGTAGACTCCACCAATTTCCTGACTCCTACGTGGTCAAATTCCAAGTTCACCTATTTACAAAACCAGCCCCTTCTTCCATGTTATTTCAAAAGAGCTTCTGGTGTTGAGGCCAATCCTCCATTCCAGGTGAGAGCTATGTTTGGATGACATGCCTCATTTCTAAAAGAAACCTAGTTCATGTGTTCAAAACCTATTTTATTAGGAAACGAGGAACGGAATAGTGAATGCTTACAACTTTTCTCTACAGATCTCCTAAGACTGGTGTCTTTATATTTCATTTTAACGTAAAGAAGTGGGGGGGGGGACCTAAAAAAAGATGAAAAATTTTGAAAAAAAAAAGAAATAATTAGACAGATATAACGGAATCAAAAACTACCTTAAAACATCCAGATAAACCTAACTCTAACAGGAGACTGAATGAATGGACTTTGTGGGAAAAACAGTAGTAAACTTTTAAAGCCACTGAAAGGTTTTAAATGCCTAAGGGAAAAATAAACATTTGCTTCCAATCATTTTCTCATTAAGCATTCTCTGCTAGATGAAGAAGCGAAGGCTTACTTACACTACTTATACACACACACTTTGACTCAGAGGCACAAATGCCTACCTACTTAACCCACTGGCTGATCCCTGTCCCAGGTGGCCCGTTTGCGCGTTTGCTATTGCACTTTGCCCGGGGTTCCTGAGCCCCAGGCTCACCATTGGCCTCTGCCACCGCGCGGGAGCATCACCTCGCCCCGCCCAGCTCGCCTTTTCTAGACTTTGGCCACCTCTGTGGCAGGAAGGGCTACACGCACTGACAGATTTTCCGTTAGCGGTGGAGGTGGTGGCGAGGCGTGTTTCCGGGCGCATTTAAAACCTAGCTGCTCTCGCCACCAAGTAGCAGCTTCCCCAGCTCCGCCCCCGGCTGAGGACCCAGCCCTCCGTTTCTCCTCTCACCACCCCGTCCAACCCTGCCATCACCTCCTAACCTCTCCAATACACTCTCACAAGCCTCACACGGGCGCACGTCCTCCCTTTGCCTTTCCCAGCTCCCGGGCGCCCCTCGCGGTTGAAATTTACGTATCTCGGGACCTAATCGCTCCCAATTATCCGCGCAGCCCGAGTCCCAGGTCTGCCTGGCTCTCGCCTTCCGTGCCTAAAACTGCGGGGCAGCTGATTGGGTGTGTTCGGGGAGACGGCTGAATCTGTAGAGGTGGAGGAGGTGGGGCTGAGGGAGGTAGAAGGCTCTAGGAGGAAGACCATAAACACGTGCAAAGAAATAAAAGCCACCACGTGTGCGCGCGCGAGTGTGTGAGAGAGAGAGAGAGTGTGGGCACGCGCGCGCGCCGGGCCAGGGCGTGGGCGCGGAGCGCGTCCCAGGGGGCCAGGCATACAGACCCCCTGTAGCGGGCGCGGCGGGGGGCGCGCGGGGGCCGCGGGTACTCACACGAACGCGTGGTAGATGAACGCCCAGCCGCGGGGTCTCTCCAGCACGTTGTAGAGATAGTTCTGCACCCGCCGGTACTTGACGTTGCGCCGGCAGCTCTGGCTACTGGTGTAGGAGAGCGGCTTCCCCAGTAGGCTCATCCGGGCCCCCTGCTTGCCCCGGCGGCTCTCCTTCAGGCCGCCGCCGCTGCCGCCGCCGCCGCCAAGCGCGGCCGCGCGGGTGCCCAGCAGCAGCAGGCCGTCGCCCCTGGCGGCGGCTGAGTTCAGCAGCACCCTGCCCCGGCCCGACTCCACATCCTTCATGCCGCTGCCCAGGCGCCCCCCGCCCGCCGCCGCCGCCGCCGCCGCGCCGCTCTTCACCCAGAGCCCGGCGGCGCCGCCCTCCTCTCCTCCCGCGTGGTGGCGGGGCATGGCATCACCACGGGCACCGCGAGGGGGGCGCCAGTGCCTGTGGCGGGGGCAGCGGCCTCATGCGCGCGGGCGGGTTTCGAGGAGGAAGCCGCGGCCGACGGAGAGCCCGCCGGCCCGCGACCTCCGAGATAGGGGCGGGGAAGCAAGCAGCCAGCACACTGCCGGGGCTTCGGGGTGGGGGCGGAGAGGGGTGTGCGAAGGAGGCCCAATTTCTAGCAGTCTTTAGCTCCAAATTCGAAATCAGAACCTGTTCGGGGCGTCACTTTGAGAGGGTTTCTCTCGTCCCCTCTTATTCCCGCAGCTATCACTCCCTCCTCCTCAAGTGCCCCCAGGGCTGGACCAGCCGAGTGCGGGGCGCTCTGAGGCGCGCTCCCACGCGCGCACACCCAGCTCCAGGCTCCCCCTTTCTTCTCTCACTCGATTCCCCACGCCCAGACTGCGTCCGCCCCCTCCCCCTGAGAGGCTCGGAAGCCCCTCTCCTAGGAGCGACTTTGGTTTCGTTCTCTCGGGGGCTTGGGAGCTGTCCGTAAGGTAAGTCGGCCTCGTGCCCTGAGGAGAAACTGGAGACGCAGTTCTCTGCTCACTCCGGCCGCTACGACGCCGCGCCAGGTCCTGCCATCCTTGCGCAAGGGGTGTGAGCGGGAACGGCCCTGCCCTGCCCGCCCTGCCCTGCAGGTACCAGCCGCTCCCCGGGCGCGTGGGGCGACGCTGCCGGCAGTGGCGCTGGGATCCCCGCACAGCTGGAGGGTCCCTGCTAGTTCAGTGTGCCGACCCGCAGGACACGACTCCCAAGCGGGAGAGGCGGGAAGCGGGCATCTCCCCGCGGCTCACGCCAGCTTTCGGGCTGTGACTTTCCATCCCAGCATCAGGTAGCCAGCCCTCGAGTAACTGGACATCCTTCTTCGCCCGGGGGATGGAGGGTGGAGAGAGCATAAAAACTACAAAGTGGCTCCTCGGCGGGCGGTTAACGAGTCGCCCCGGGTCTCCGCCTGACAGCGGCGCGAAGCGAACTGGGTTCCCTTGGTCAAGAAATTTCCATTTAAGTCCGAAAAAGTCATAAAACTGTTAAGTCTCGGCGGTGGCAACGGCGGGCCCAGCGTCTGGGAGAAAAATCCCGGGGGGGGGGGCAGGGAGCCCAGGACACCAGCTTCTCGGGGTCCTCACGCCACCTCTGTAGGCTGTACCTTTACACCGTGAGAGACGTGTGGCGACTTAGGACTGGCTGAGTCTCCCACCGCCTCTGACACTCTGGCGCCCCAAAGCGTGCGCGCCCTTGGCGAGGAGGGAGGCCACGGTGCCACTGGCTTCGGCCTCTGGCCTTCAGCAACACTGCGTTATAAAGCACAAGCAGTTAAACCTCACAGCCAGTGAGGGAAAACTGAAAGGAAACCAGGCTTGGGAACTTCCAGCAGCGTGGACTCCCCCACCCCCCACCGCACCTCACCAAAATACGAAAGAAAATAACCACCAAGTTAAACTGAAGGAAAAACTTAAGGTTCCACCACAAAGCCAGAGCAAGTAGTGATTTCCTTCTAGAAGCCTGAAACCGGGGCAATACTAAAGCAAAGTCTTATTTCAGCTGTCTCCGCCCCTCAGAGATACTCTCTCAATTCCCTCCAGCACACACACCCACGCCCGCGGCAGCTCCTTTCTGCCTGGGGCAGTAGCTCCATTAAAAGGCGTTACTTTTACTTTGTATCGTTATCGCTATTTGCGTGAAGCCCTCACGTCGGCTCCCGGTCACCCGCAGGACCCTGCTTCCCTCCCTCCTTCTCTCCCTGCCTCTCCGTGGCGGGCACTAGCTCTGAGTCGCTCGATGCAGCTGGCCGCGGTGCCACGTGACTGTGCGCCGAGCACCAATACCCAGAGTCACTCTCTTTTTTTCTCCTAATACACTTCACACCCACGCACTGTGGAGGTGCGAGAGATTGCTCCGTGCCCTGCTATTCGAGGCAGATGCAGAGAGCGCCTCGGAGCAAGCTCTCCAATCCTGAAACAGCACGAGACCCTAGCTGAGGGTGGGGGGAGTTTGCTGTTGCTATATTTAGACTCCCCGCGGAGTTTCTGTGCAGGGACTTTCAGGGTGAAAGATCTAGAGACTTAAAATGACGCGTGTGCACGCTTTAAACTTGAATATCTTGGCTATTCTGCAGGCAAGAAAATGAAAACCATTTCCTCTTAACCAAACGATTTTCCTTCTTGCAAACTTTGACCACCACCACTGGGTAGGTCAGGATCACTTCCACTTCAAATGGTGCAACTGGGCCCTGCGTCCAGGCAGGAAGTTTGGGGAAGGTGGAACATGGACACGGTTCTTCTAAAGTAAAACTGCTGCTTCATTTCCTAGTGATATTTTCCTGGTGATGCAGCAATAATATCAGTGAAAACGTGATGTTGATTAAGCAAATGACATGAAACTTAAAAAAAAAAAAAAAAAACAGATCCAATGATATGTAGCTGTTTAGAGCTGGTTTCTTGGTGGTTTGCACCGTGGGTTCTTCTAGGGTAACCTCCAGTTAGAGAGCTAGCCCAGGGAAGGAGACCTGCCCAAGTGTTCACAGCAGGTTAGTATGAGAGGATTGCTGGGAATTCAGAAATTTCACCTCCCAGTTCAGTATCCCATCAAGAAGGCAGTCTTTATCTCCAGCTGAGTTATGTACATAAGAGTACATGGTTTTATTTCAATGTGTCTGTCAGCTACCATTCGGAAAAGAGGCATTTAGTTACAAGCCCTAACCTTCCTGCCCTTGCATATTCTGGAAGGAAAAGCCAAGTGAGGCTGCAAGGCCTCTTCTACCAGATTTTCTGTGTGTACATTGCTTCCTTTACTACCTATTAATTTCCCCCAAACACAGGAATTAACTGTGGGGAAAACAAAGTATTGTCATCAAGCTTTTTCTGTTTTTGTACCTTTGAATACAGATGTTGCTAGGAAACTGCTTTTTATTTTGCTGAAATATTAAAATCCAGATATCAGAAGAGAAGATGGCATATTGTGCAAAGTAGAACAATATAGGGAATATTCTGTGCATAACAATTATATTAGAGCATTATTAAGAGAGATAGAAGGCAAAAGACAATACTTTTTCCTAAGGTAAATGTTCATTCCTACTGTAAAGTGTGAATTGATTAGCCTTCCCTAATCTTTGGAGGTGGGTTTGCTTTTAACCATTCAATCTCTATAAATTGTAAAATGCCTGCCTGAAATTTGTGACCTTAGAAACTTGGGTTCTCTGAAGTCTATATGGAGATGGTTTCGACTGAAAGTAGTTACCAGAAATATTTTATTTCAGTGTGTTTTCTAGCCCACTGTATTTTAATTCTGAAGGGTACTCTGAAATAACACTATTGAAAATTCCATACAAGAGCTAGGAGATAAGGGCACCCGGATGGCTCAGTGGGTTAAAGCCTCTGCCTTCGGCTCAGGTCATGATCCCAGGGTCCTGGGATTGAGCCCCACGTTGGGTTTTCTGCTCAACGGAGAGCCTGCTTCCCTTCCTCTCTCTATGCCTGCCTCTCTGCCTCCTTGTGATCTCTCCCTGTCAAATAAATAAATAAAATCTTAAAAAAAAAAAAAGAGTTAAGAGATAGATGCCTAGGAAAGACTTTTCAGACAGAACAACTAGATCTGAAATGGTCTCACAAAATGCCTGTGATCCCATTACTATCCTGTCTTTCCTTTTTCTTCATGAATTTCCATTTTTTTTATGACTTTCCATTTGCCTCAGCCCAACCCCCTCAACATACTTTCCCATCTTCATGGTTCGTATCAGCTAGTGAATGATACAAATGCCACTTTTTAGTGATGTGGATACACTTTGATCCAGTGTGAGATTCCTGCGTCAACCATAGTAGTTATAAGTAGAATCCTCAAACCTTAGAGCAAAAAGGAAATTTACTGAGGAAGAAATAGAAATCCATTTTTGCCTGCTGTTCAGTGACTTGCTCAAGGCTTAGCTATTTGTCTTAGAAGCCTAGAGGTATAAGTGAAGTCCCCTAACTCTTGACTGGAATGCCCTTTCAGCTATACCATCATTTTCCTTAGCTTTTATTTCCCTCCTATCAGATCATAACCAAACCAATAAGCATAGCAAGTATAATTGCACTGTTAGGTATCTTATTATAACCATTGGTTACTTCCTCTTATTATTTTTAATGTATTAAATGTATTGTGTACCGCAGCACCATTTCTAGTCAATCAAGTATTCTTACCTGTAATAGATTTGACATTAAGCTTCTCAAAATGTTTCTCCAACAATCAGAAATTAATCAGAGAACTCAAGGCAACATCAGAGATCATCTGGGCCTAGCCAGAGTACATGAAGATTCTAACACAGTAGAGAACCCAACTCTGCCCTACACAATGGATGAGTACAGCCCTTTCAGAAAGCTTCTGCTGCAAGGATGAAGAAAGGCTATAGGCGGACTCTACGTGGGTATGAAGAGAGGCTGGTAGGAGAGCAGACAAAGAATAGGAGAAAGACTAAAAAAGGTGCAACTAATCAAAATTTGTTTTCCTAGGAATTATTAACATAATTTGCTAAAAACCACTGTCAAAGAAAAATAATATTTAGCAGATGTTACTATGCACTGTGATTCACAAGAATTGTTTTATTTGATTCTGACAATAGCCTCACAAGTAAGCACTGCACTCATATCCAATTTATAGGGGAAGAAACTGAGGTGTAGACAAGTTAATACTTTTTCAAAACTAACAGTAGTTGAGCCAGGACCCAAACTTATGGGTATTTAATAGAAAAACAAAAAGCTAGATTTTAAACTGCTAAACTATATCAACTTTTGAAATAAAAAGCTTAGGCTAATGTGTGTTAATAATTTTGACAGTTTCTCCTTCCAAAAAAAAGTACTGGCAAGTTTCTATTAGTTGTTTTAAAACAGGATTTGGGGTTTTATTCTAAATATGGAAATAGCCTCAATATTCCTCTTCACTATACCTTCAGTAAGAAGGGCTTCCTTTCATAGATACTTTTTTCTACTGAAAATTTTAAAACAGTCACTAATCTTGTAGTATCAATTTCTTGACATTGTATTTACATTGTGATCTTTTTCCTAATTCTACCTTCCCTTTTATTCATAAAACTGTTGTGTTTGAGTTATAAAAGTGCCTGATTTCATTTTTTTCCGACATATTAGTAATGGCAGCAATACTTTCAGCCAACTACTTAAGCTCTTCTTTCTGAAAGTAATTTGAATACAGCTATTTGATCTTTTAAAGATCCATATATTTAGAAACTGTTAAGAGATTGATACAAAAGGATAACATCTTTAGGCTAGTGTACTGGAAAATTCTGTTATAATTCTGTGCCCCCTAGTGGCACTTGCATTTTACCAAGACTTTTTCAAAGAGGAATAAAGAAGGCATCCTTTATGAAATCTCCCCAAACTTAACTTTTTTCAACAACCAGTCATTAATTTCAGGTGCTATGCTAGCTGGAATTCGTACAGAGATGATAAACAGTCCCTAATCTTATGACGTTCATGGTCTAGTCAGGGAAACGGATAAACGGGCAAGTAACTCTAACATGGTGATGAGTTCACAGAGGTTTGCAAAGGATGTTATGGAAGCTACAGAAGGTTTCCTGAAGAATGCAATAGCTGAGCTAAGTCTTGAGGAGTACCTGCACTTCTGTGAAGACATGAAAGCATGCTATTCAAAGAGAAAATACTCGAGAAAATGTGAAGTCTAGAGAGCTGATTGTGCTTTGAGAATAACAAGCAGATAGATTCTACTGGAGCCGAAGGTGCTTTCAAAGGTGAGACTGGAAGGAGGAGGACAGAGAAGTAAGGCAGTGAGGTACTATGTGTATGTATGTGTGTGTGCGTGTGTGTATATGTGTGTATATATGTGTGTGTGTGTGTATATATATATATATATATATATATATATATATATGTTATATGTTGGGATCAATTACCTTAGAAAACAGATTGTCTTAAAAAGGAAGAGGCCTGAGGACCCAATGCTGTGAGCATGATCATTTAGGGCCAGTCAGGGTATGGAAAAGCAAGAGAGAAGAAAATAGAAACAGAGAAAGCGGAGTGACTACAGAGAATCAATGCCACCATAGCCAAAAAGGAAGCTTCAAGAGAGAAAAGTTGGAAAGAGATCAAATAAGACAAAGATTTTGGATTTGGCAACAAGAAAATCATTTGAAGAAGACTGTTTCTGTCTTTGTTTCCTTGTGGAACTTCAGAAATAGGAATTTGGTCAGAGTGGGCAGAGAAAGAATTCAGAGATAAGGGAGTGGAGATAATGAATAGGATAAGAAAGAGGCAGCAGCAAACAGGGGATTTGGGTTTGAGGATGGTTCTAAACAAAACACAATGTCAACTCATGTGAGACTTGAATGGCCATCATGCCACTCCCATAGGTCTTGTGGCTGATTCTGAACAGATATTTGGATAGGACAACTGAGCTGCCATTTTGACTGGCAATATTTTACTGACAATTTTGAGGTCTGAGGCAACTTGGACAATTGGACAATTTTTATTGATTCTACTTATTACTTTTATAACATTTTAAATAAAAACTATCATTTTTTATTTCTAACACATTCCATTATTTCATTTTTTATTTCTAACATATACCAAAAGGTCCAATTTAATAAATATGCATTTTTTCGTGTTTAGTTTCACCTAGAAGGAAAATGCATGTTGGATAAAGAATATATTTTTTGTTTGATTTTATTTATAAGGAAAGGCTGAGGAATTGACCAGATCACCTAAGAAAATCTATCTATCTAGTTATTGTTATATAGTTATATATATTTAAAAGGCTGATATTTCTTAAATATTCAACACAGTTTTCAAACCATGCTGCTTTTTTTGTTTAAAGGAGAGATAATAACATGTGTATCAGAAGGCTTTTGTGATGATTAGATGAAATAGCTTATGTTAAGGCCTTAGCATAGTTAATAGTCAATAAATACTAACTACTGTTACTACTAACATTCATGCACATCAAGATTCACCTTATGTTCAATTTTTTACTTAGGCTACAATTTGAAAATAATAGCTGAATAATTTTCTGAAATATTATCTTTTATAATTTTTAACATTTAAAAGAAATTTACCACATAGATATATGAACTTGCGATGTTCAAGGCAACCTTCATAAGACTACAGGCTGATTTTTTAGCAGAAGCTATGAAGGCCAGAAGGTAGTGGCATGATATATTCAAAGTGCTAAAAGAAAAAATTCCAACAAGGAGTATTCTACCAGATAAAATTATTCAAAGTTGAAGAAGAGATAAGGAGTTTACATGACAAGCAAAAACTAAAGGAGTTCATCACCATTAAATTATCCTTACAAGGAATGTTACAGGGACTTCTTTAAGCTGAAAAGAAAGGGTGCTAATTAATAACAAGAAAACATATGAAATAATAAATCTCAGTGTAAAGATAAATATATAGTAAAGGTAGTGGATTATTCAATTATAAAGTTACTATGAAGGTTAAAAGAGAGAAGTATGAAAAGTAACTATGATTAGGGGTACCTGGGTGACTCAGTCAGTTAAATGGCTGCCTTTGGCTCAGGTCATGATCCCAGAGTACTGGGATGGAGTCCCACATCAGGCTCCCTGCTTAGCAGGGAGTCTGTTTCTCCCTCTTCCGATCCCCCTGCTTGTACTCTTTCTCTGTGTGTGTGTGTGTGTGTGTGTGTGTGTGTGTGTGTGTGAAATAAGTTTATTTTATTGATTTTGTATCCTACAACTTATATGCTGCCTACAACAGACTCACTTTAGATGTAAGGGCATATACAGACTGAAGACTGAAAGTGAAGGGATGAAAAAAGATATTCCATGCAAAAGGAAACAACCTAACTTTACCCCTCAAAGATCTAGAAAAAGAAGAACAAACAAAGCCCAAAGTTACTAGAAGGAAGGAAATAACAAAAAGCAAGACAGAAATAAATGAAACAGAGACAAAAAGACAATAGAGAAGATCAGTGAGGCTAAGAGCTGGTTCTTTGAAAAGATAAAGTTGCCAAGCTTTTAGCTAGGCTCACCAAGAAAAAAAGAAATAGGACTCAAATAAAATCAGAAAGGAAAAGGGAGATGCTACAACTAACACCACAGAAATACAAAGGATCATAATAGACTACTATGAATAATTATATGCCATCAAATTGGACAACCTAGAAAAAAATGAATAAATTCCTAGAAGCATACAATCTATCAAGACTGAAACATGATGAAGTAGAAAATCTGAACAGACTGATTAGTAATAAGGAGAGTGAATCAGTAATCAAAAACTTCCCCAATAAACAAAAGTCTAGGACCAGATTCCTTCACTGGTCAATTATATAAAAATTCAAAGAAGAATTAATATCAACCCTTCTCAAGCTTTTCCAAAAAATATAAAAGAATGGAACTCTTCCAAACTCATTTTATAAGGCCAGCATTACCCTGGTAACAAAACTAAACAAGGATGCCACAAGAAAAGAAAATTATAGGCCAATATTCTTGATGAACATACATAAAAATAATTCTCAACAAAATATTAGCAGGCTAAACTCAACAATACATTTAAAGGATCACATACTGCAATCAAGTGGTATTTATTCCAGGGATGCAAGGATGGTTCAACATCTGCAAATCGATCAATGTGATATACCACATTAACAAAATGAAGGACAAAAGGACTCAATAGATCCAGAAAAACTATTTGACAAAATTCAATATCAATTTATGGTAAAAACTCTCAACAAAGTGGGTTAAGAGGACATGTTCCTCAACACAATAAAGGTCATATATGACAAGCCCACAGCTTACACCATACTCAATGTGAAAAGATGAAAGCCTTTCTTATAAGATCAGGAACAAGACAAGGATGTCCATTCTACCCACTTTTATTCACCATAGTATTTATTTGGCAAAAAAATAAATAAAAAGCATCCAGATTGAAAAGGAATAAGTAAAACTCTATTTGCAGATGACATGATATTACAAAATCCTAAAGACTCCAACAAAAACTGTTAGAACTAAGAAACAAATTCATTTAAGTTGTAGGATACAAAATCAATATACAAAAATATGTTGTGTTTATATACACCAATAAACTATCAGAAAGAACGATAATGAAAACAATCCCATTTACAATTTAAAAGAATAAAATACCTGAGACCAAGACCTGAGCTATCAAGAGTCAGATGCTGAACGGACTGAGCCACCCAGACACCCAGTTGATGACATTAAAATACAACACTAGCGCTAAAAAAATAAATAAAATAGCTAAAAATAAATTTAACCAAGGAGGTAAAAGACCTATATATTGAAAATGACAATACATTAATGAAAGAGACTGAAGAAGACACAAGTAAGTGGAGAAATATTCTATGCTCATAGATTGAAGAATCAACATTGTTAAAATGCCCATACCACCCTAAACAATCTACAGGTCTAATGCAAATCCCATCAAAATTCTAGAGGCATTTTTCAAAGAAATAGAATAAATAATCCTAAAATTTGTATGGAACTGTAGAAAACTCTGAATAGCCAAAGCAATCTTGAGAAAGCTAGAGCATCACACTCCTTGATTTCAAACGATATTACAAAGCTGTTATAATTAAAATACTATCATTTTGGCATAAAAACAGACAACACAGATCAATAAAACAGGATAGGGAGCCAAGAAATAAACCCACACATATATGGCCAATCAATTAACAATAAAGGAGCCAAGAATATACAATAAGGAAAGGACAGTATTTTCAATAAATGGTGTTAGGAAAACTGGGCAGCCAACATGCAAAGAATGAAACCCACTTCATTAAGAAAAAAAATGAAACAACTACTACCTTACACCATCCACAAAAGTTAACTCAAAATGAATTAAAAATTTGCACATAAAACCTAAAACCATAAACCATCTAGAAGAAAACATGGGTAGTAATCTTCTCAACATAGGTTTTGATGACGATTTTCTGAATCTGACCCCAAAAGCAAAAGCAAGAATAAATGAGATGACATACGAAAAAGCTTCAGCACAGCCAGAGTGTATGTATGTGTGTGTGTGTGTGTGTATATATATATCTTTAATATATATAATATGTTAATATTATATATTTATTATATAAAATGAGATTCTATTCAGCCATAAAAAATAAAACTGTGTCATTTATGACAACATGAATGGATGTACTTTATGAGCATTATGCTAATTGAAATATTAATTGAATCTGTCATAGAGAATATAATTGAAATATGTCAGACAGTATTTTTAATAAATGGTGTTAGGAAAACTGGGCAGCCAGCATGCAAAGAATGAAACCCATTTCATTAAAAAAAAAATGAGGGGCACCTGGGTGGCTCAGTGGGTTAAGCCACTGCCGTCGGCTCGGGTCATGATCTCAGGGTCCTGGGATCGAGTTCCGCATTGGGCTCTCTGCTCAGCAGGGAGCCTGCTTCCCTCTCTCTCTGCCTGCCTCTCAGTCTACTTATAATTTCTCTCTGTCAAATAAATAAATAAAATCTTAAAAAAAAAATGAAACAACCACTACCTTACACAGGCCACAAAAGTTAACTCAAAATGAATTAAAAATTTGAACATAAAACCTAAAACCATAAACCACCTAGATGTCTGATGATAGGGGTTGAATTCATCACCCTAGAATACCTGTGAATTTATCATTCTGAAATGTGGGTGACAGAGATTTAAGAATTTGGTTAAAGCCTTAGAAAAAAAGTCTGAGAAGCATATCTATAATTTTGCATACAACTTCTAGGATTCACAGACACTCTGAAACAATTTATAAGACCTGAAGTTTGGGGCACCTGGATGGCTCAGCGGGTTAAAGCCTCTGCCTTCGGCTCAGGTCACGATACCGGGCTCCTGGGATCGAGCCCCACATCTTGGGCTCTCTGCTCGGCAGGGAGCCTGCTTCCTCCTCTCTATCTGCCTGCTTCTCTGCCTACTTGTGATCTCTGTCTGTCAAATAAATAAAATCTTTAAAAAAAAAAAAAAAGGACCTAAAGTTTACGGATCTGATTATGAGTCCTTGGACTGAATTCTTAAAGGAATTAATTTTATTAAAGATTTTATTCATTTGACAGGCAGAGATCACAAGTAGGCAGAGAAGCAGGCAGAGAGAGGAGGAAGCAGGCTCCCTGCCGAGCAGAGAGCCCGATGTGGGGCTCGATCCTAGTACACTGGGATCATGACCTGAGCTGAAGGCAGAGGCTTTAACCTGCTGAGCCACCCAGGCGCCCTTAAAGGAATGAATTTTACAAGGATTCTCTGGAATGTATTGGACATATGGGGAATATTTGGAGCAGCAGGAATTTCTTGATCTCCCTGGAACAGCCCATGCTATTTCTCAAGCTAAAGTTAGGAACACCTTGATAACATTTATTTTTTTTTAATTTTTTTTAAAAGATTTTTATTTATTTATTTGACAGACAGAGATCACAAGTAGGCAGAGAGGCAGGCAGAGAGAGAGGAGGAAGCAGGCTCCCCGCTAAGCAGAGAGCCTGATGCGGGGCTCGATCCCAGGACCCTGGGATCATGACCTGAGCCGAAAGCAGAGGCTTTAACCCACTGAGCCACCCAGGCACCCCCTTGATAACATTTATTAAGACAGGAAGGCCTATGGTCACCATAAAGCCCATGAATTGGTAAAACTAAGATTTGCACACCCAAAGATGCTGCCAAATATCCTACAATGCATAGATGGTTCCAACTGGATTATCCTACCCAAATCCCAAGGTTCTGAGAAAACCTGCTTTAGACATATTTTTAAAGCCAGTCTTAGAAAATATTGAGGTGGGGAGTTTTGCTGTCATTCAGTAATACACATTGGACTATATAGCATTTGCTTCTATATTTAGAATTTTAGGTTTTAGTATATGCCTGGAGAAATGATGCTAGTTATTCCTAGGAAAAGTATTTTCCCATTTAAAATAAAATTTTTCAATGTATGCAATAACAGGGAATGTCAACAAATAAGTATGGCTATCTCAGCAATATTCTAAAAGGTTAAAGCGGTTTCAGAATTATTTATACCTAAAAATTAATATATCATCCTGCTTCTACCACAGGACCGACATGAGAGAGGTAGTAAAAGAGTTGAGTTCTTCTTCCAGAAGAAAAACTCACTCAAGGTCAATTGATTCAAATTTGAGGGCGCTTTGTGACATTCTCTCTTGACTGCATTGGAATATAAACCCTTTAAATAAAAATGCAGGTTATATAGCTTTATCTAATTCCATATAAGTTTACACAAAAGCTCCAAACACAAATTTCTTAACTCATTTGGGACACTGAAATGCTTATTTGTATCTATCATTTTATAGAAACATAAATTGCAAACAAATGTAATTTCAAAGATAAACATACAACAGAAAGATTTAACAGGGAGTTTGATGACATCATTTGTTCTTTGTCTTCTGAGAGGTTACAAGAAACTGAATTTTTTTTTTTAATTTCTTTTCAGCATAACAGAATTCATTGTTTTGGCACCACACCCAGTGCTCCATGCAATACATCCCCTCCTTAATACCCACCACCTGGCTCCCCCAACCTCCCACCCCCCGCCCCTTCAAAACCCTCAGGTTGTTTTTCAGAGTCCATATTCTCTCATGGTTCACCTCCCCTTCCAATTTCGCTCAACTCCCTTCTCCTCTCCATCTCCCTATGTCCTCCATGTTATTTGTTATGCTCCACAAATAAGTGAAACCATATGATAATTGACTCTCTCTGCTTGACTTATTTCACTCAGCATAATCTCTTCCAGTCACGTCCATGTTGCTACAAAAGTTGGGTATTCATCCTTTCTGATGGAGGCGTAATACTCCATAGTGTATAAGGACCACATCTTCCTTATCCATTCGTCTGTTGAAGGGCATCTTGGTTCTTTACACAGTTTGGTGACCGTGGCCATTGCTGCTATAAACATTGGGGTACAGATGGCCCTTCTTTTCACTCCATCTGTATCTTTGGGGTAAATACCCAGTAGTGCAATTGCAGGGTCATAGGGAAGGTCTATTTTTAATTTCTCAAGGAATTTCCACACTGTTCTCCAAAGTGGCTGCACCAACCTGCATTCCCACCAACAGTGTAAGAGGATTCTCCTTTCTCCACATCCTCTCTGAATTTTATTTCATCTCCTTTCCAGGAGAAGAAAAACTCACTCATGGTGCTGTTAGAGATCCCAGACTCTATGCAGAACAAATTCTTGAGGCATTCCCATGAATTCAAATGCAAGTTAAACTGAAACAACACAAATTGACAATGTAGGTGATCAAAATGTTAAAGAAACACAAGAATTTTAATGTTATCCTCAGACATAGGCGTTACAGGTTATTCAGATAGTTATTTATTAAAAATATTTGCCAAATTCAAGTGAACTTGAAATTCAATTTTCACAGAATGTTGGTGTTGAAGACATACTGACAGGAGGCAAAACCACTCAAGGTCGGAGGTTTACTTTTTATTTGTCAAAGAGAGAATATAAGCAGGAGCAGCAGCAGGCAGAGGGAGAAGAAGGCTCCCTGCTGAGCAAGGAGCCCAACGTGGGTCTCTATCCCAGGACCCTGAGATCATGACCTGAGCTGAAGGCAGGCAGACCCTTAACTAACTGAGCCACCTAGGTGCCCCTCAAGGGGGGGAGGTTTAATAGATGATTATCCCAGCATAGACTTTCAGCAGGCTAAATCTCCAACTAAAGGAATAACTGGAAGAAGACAACAAGAAAAATTACTTGTCTTACAACTTGGCAGTGGGTATTTATGGGAAAGGAGGTTTTCCCAATAATTTTTTTTTAATTTTTTATTTTTTATAAACATATGTTTTTATCCCCAGGGGTACAGGTCTGTGAATCACCAGGTTTACACACTTCCAAAGCACATACCCTCCCCAATGTCCATAATCCCACCCCCTTCTCCCAAACCCCCTCCCCCCAGCAACCCTCAGTTTGTTTTGTGAGATTAAGAGTCACTTATGGTTTGTCTCCCTCCAATAATTTTAACAAATCAGTTCAGAACATTTGCAAACTAAAATTATATCATCTAGGTAGTTCAAAAAGGCTATTAGTGGTACTTCCATTTAAAGATGTCCCACGTTGTTAGTTTCCTCAGTAACTTGGAAAAAACAAATGCAAAAATGTTATCCACTCTCAAGTGAGGTTTCGGTGAATACTGCAGATGACATTCCAAAGAACGGGAGCCCACTGTCAAAATCATAAACACAGGAGGAAACAGTACAATATGAATGAACACCAGAGTTTAAAAAAAAAAAAAAAAAGTGAAACCACCAGCAAAACTTTTAGGTACTGGATTTATAGGACAGATAATAAAATGGCTATTTAGTATTTTAAAAATATATACTTTTAAAAAAGGAAAGATTAAGAGGCACCCAGAGGGCACAGTCCAACTCTTAGTTTCAGTTTGGGTTGTGATTTCAGGGCGATGAGATCAAGCCTCAAGTCGGGCTCCAGGCTCAGAGTGGAGTCTGCTTGAGATTCTCTCTCCCTCTCCTCCTCCTGCTCATGCTCTCTCTTTAAAATAAATAAATGGGTCTTAAAAAAAGAGAGAGAAGAATAAAATATAAAGTGCTATAAAATTAAACAAGAAGACTTGAAAAAATAAAATAAAATTTTCAGAAATGAAAAAAATATTAAAATAAAAATAGTGGTTATGTTTAATGGATAATGAGATACTTCCAAGAAGATAGTCAACTAGATGATGGATCTGAAGAATTTATCCAGAATGCAATACAGTGAGAGAAAGAGAAAATAGAAAAAAGACAGAAAGAACAGAGACCAAAAATCTAATACAATTCAAATAATTGGAGTTCTAGGGATAGAGGAGAAAGAATGAGGTAGAGGCAATATTTGAAGAGAAAAAGAATGAGATATTTCCTGACCTGATGGAAAATATCAATTATAGACTCATGAATCCAAGGCAGAATAAATATAAAGGAACACCTAGATTATCTAGCTTAAAGTACAGAATGCCACGGACTACCAAAAAAAATCTTAAAAACTATCAGAAGGAAAGGAAACATAATTAGGTTGACAATTGACTTCTAAAGAACAACAACGGAAGCCAGAAAACCATGGGATATTTCAGTGTGGTGAGAGAATATGTCTACCAATCTAGAATTATACACTTAGCAAAAATAACTCTGAAGAATGAAAATAAAGAAAGAAGTATTTTCAGATGAGGAAAAGTGAGAGAGTTTGTGTCAAAAGATACTCTTCTAAAAAAATTCAACAGATGTATTGCAGGCAAAAGGAAACCAAGTCCATGTGGAAGATGCAAAAGGGATTAAAGAAAAAAGGAAGTGGTAAATATATGGGTAAATATAAACAACATTGAATGCATAACACAATACTTTTGGGGGGGTTTAAAACAGGGTAGAACACTGATTTCCAATAAAAATTACATATATATCAAGAAGGTCATGATCAGATTTATAGGTTTAATAAGATCATTGTTTAAAAGGAGTGAAATTGTAATTTAAGATTTTGATAAGTGGGCACCTGGAAATGTGAAGGTAACCAATAAAAGAAAAGATATAGAATATTTAACTTTCAAATCTGTAGAGAAAAATGAGTGAAGAAAAAACATCCAATCAATATTTTAAAAAGATAAACAAGAAACAGAGAAGGTGGGACAAATAGCACACAAACAGAATAGTAGAAATTATTCCCAATAGAGATATCCTTCACTTCTGAGCTCACAATATTTTTGACATGCATATGATTTGTAAAAAAAATTATCTGAAATGACAATCAGTTATGACATATCCACATTATGTTCCAGCAAAAATGTTAAGTTCAGGGTATGTTCAGGAAACAGATTTTACAGTTCTTGCAGAAGCATCTCACCTGTTTTCCTGATACTATCTTATCTCTTGCTAACGCTATTTTCCTGAGGGTTTAGCTTCTGTGTTTGACTCTGCCAGGTACGTAGAGGCACTAACACCTAGATCCAATTTAGGTAGTATCTATGCCATATTTTTAAAAAATGATTTCTCTATTTAGTTATGTAACAGTACCTATTTGATATCAAACATACCAGACAATTTGCATTTAATACTCCACAGAATACACAGTGCATACAATATACTCAAAAACATCCATTAAGCACTAAATAATTTGATAAGTTGGGTTTGAAATATTCTATATAATGCAGAAATCTTTCTTGTTTGGTCACAGGAGTTTTAGAATCTTTTAGTGTTGCTTGGGGAAACTGACTTCAGCTTCTGTATTATTATTGCTTGCAAATTTTATTTGCAGGTTTATAAAAGAATAAAAATACAAATAAAGATCCATTTAAAAGACAAGGATTTTTAGTCTTTATTAAAAAATAAAAGACCCACCTAAATAAACCTCAGGATACAGGTTGAAAATGGAAGTCTGAAATAAAGATACATTGGACAAATGATAGTTTAAAAAAGAATGCTATAACTGTGAAAAACTTGCACAAAATCTATTTCAGGACAACAACATTAATAGAGATAAGAAGGATAATTACAAAGCGGAAAAAAATTTCAATTTACAAGCAAATTTAAGAATTTTAATTTGGGGCACCTGGGTGGCTCAGTCAGTTAAGTGTCTGCCTTTGGCTCAGGTCATGATTCAGGTCATGAGACCTGGGATTCAAGTCTCATGCCTGGTTTCCTGCTCAGCAGAGAGCCTGCTTCTTCCTCTCTCTCTGCCCCTCTTCCCTGCTCATGTTATCTCTCTCTCGCTAATAAACAAATAAAATCTTTAAAAAAAACATTTTTTAAATTTTTTTAAAAAATTAATTTGTATAGATCTACTTAATAATATAGTCTTTGAATATAGATGTATAAAATGAAAAGGATGAAAAGACACATCATCAAGTTAAAATACTTTAACAAATTTTCTCAGTACACAGAGATCAGGCTCATCAAACCTGTGAGAGTATAGATCTGAATGACACAAGTAAAAAGCCTAACTCAATGGATCAGTTGTCACATGCTCCTTTCGTTGAAGGGTACTTGGAACCTTTACAAAATTAACCACAGAGTGTTGCCATAAAGCAAGGCTCACCAAACTTTAAATAACTAGCGTCATGTGTAACACGTGCTCTGACCAAAATGAAATTAAGTTAGAAATAATTAACAAAAAGATAAGACAGGGACACCTGGGTGGCTCAGTTGGTTAAACCTCTGCCTTCTGCCTGGGTCAAGATCTCAGGGTCCTGGGATTGAGCCCCGAATTGGGCTCTCTGCTCAGCAGGGAGCCTCCTTCCCCTCTCTCTCTGCATGTCTCTCTGCCTTCACGTGATCTTTCTCATTCTGTCATATAAATACATAAAATCTTTGAGAAAAAAAAAGGTAAGACAAAACTCATACCTTTGGAAATTTAACAGTTCTAAAAAAGACATGCAGGTCAAAGAAGAGGTCATAATGAAAATTAGAAAGGGGTGAGAAATGAATGACAATGAAAATGCTCCATATCAAACTTTGGTGGTAAAGCTAATGGGGTTCTTAGAAAAAAAACAGAGAGCTTTAAGTCAATATGTTAGAAAATAAA
This sequence comes from Mustela erminea, assembly GCF_009829155.1. Classification (NCBI taxonomy): domain Eukaryota; kingdom Metazoa; phylum Chordata; class Mammalia; order Carnivora; family Mustelidae; genus Mustela; species Mustela erminea. Next base: position 114,172,178 of record NC_045617.1, on the reverse strand, counting down.
AAGTCTCAAAGTGAATGAGTTTAAGAAATTAGACAAACAAAAATCTGAATTCACTCCCCAAAAACAGAAGGCAGGAAATAACAGAAAACAAATGGAAAGAAAGAGAGATACAAGAGAGATAATCAACAAAGTTAGAAATGGATTGTTTGAAATGCATAGCAAAATAGACAAACACTGGTAAGAGCAAGGAGCAAGGAAAAAAGGTGAAAAATAATATGAGTAATGAAAGGAAGGCAAAACTAGACATTATCTGTAGGGGTTTTTGTTTGTTTGTTTGTTTTTAAGGTTTTACTTATTTAAGTATATCTGGGTGGCTTAGTCGGTTAGGTGTCTGCCTTTGGCTCGGGTCATGATCTCAGAGTCCTGGGATCAAGTCCCACATTGGGCTCCTGCTTCTCCCTCTCATTCTGCTGTTCCCCTTGCTGTGCTCTCTCTCCCTGTCAAATAAATAAAACCTTAAAAAATAACCCTCCTACACTGTTGGTGGGAATGAAAGCTGGTGCAACCACTCTGGAAAACAGCATGGAGGTTCCTCAAAATGTTGAAAATAGAACTGCCCTATGACCCAGCAATTGCACTACTGGGTATTTACCCTAAAGATACAAACATAGTGATCCAAAGGGGCATGTGCACCCGAATGTTTATAGCAGCAATGTCCACAATAGCCAAACTATGGAAAGAACCTAGATGTCCATCAACAGAAGAATGGATCAAGAAGATGTGGTATATATACATAATGGAATACTATGCAGCCATCAAAAGAAATGAAATCCTGCCATTTGCGTCAACATGGATGGAACTAGAGTGTATCATGCTTAGCGAAATAAGTCAAGCAGAGAAAGATAACTATCATATGATCTCCCTGATATGAGGAAGTGGTGATGCAACATGGGAGCTTAAGTGGGTAGGAGAAGAATAAATGAAACAAGATGGGACTGGGAGGGAGACAAACCATAAGTGACTCTTAATCTCACAAAACAAACTGAGGGTTGCTGGGGGGAGGGGGGTTGGGAGAAGGGGAGTGGGGTTATCGACATTGGGGAGGGTATGTGCTTTAGTGAGTGCTGTGAAGTGTGTAAACCTGGCGATTCACAGACCTGTACCCCTGGGGATAAAAATATATGTTTATAAAAAATAAAAAATTTAAAAAAAAAACTTATTTGACAGAGAAAGAGGGAGACAGAGAATCTCAAGCAGACTCCATGCTGAGTGCAGAACCCAACATGGGGCTCAATAACATGACCCATGAGATCAAGACCCGAGCTGAAACCAAAGTTAGGATGCTTACCCAGACTGAGCGTCACCCAGGCGCCTCAGCATTAAGTGTAGTTTAAATGATAAAAAGGGAATAATCAAATACTATGCAAAGAATTTAAAATGTTAGATAAAATGATCAAACTCTTAGAAAAATATAAATTTAACTAACTTAAGGAAAAGCAGGGGAAAATAATAAAATTTTCACTATTAAGAAATAGAACCAGTAGTTTAAAATCTCTCCAGTGTATGTTCTACAAAAGGCTCAGTACCTTACTCCTATTTTCCAGCAAACATAATTTATGAATTTATTTCAGTCCTACACAAATCTTTCTTAAGTATATAAATAAAGGAAATAATCCTAGTTGATTTTATGCAGCTCTCCCTACCTTGGTTTCAAAATCTGAAAGGACAGTATAAGAAAACTATGGGCCAGGGACGCCTGGGTGGCTCAGTTGGTTGGGCAGCTGCCTTCGGCTCAGGTCATGATCCCAGCATCCTGGGATCGAGTCCTACATCGGGCTCCTTGCCCCGCAGGGAGCCTGCTTCTCCCTCTGACTCTGCTTTCCACTGTGTCTGCCTGTGCTCGCTCTCGCTCGCTCTCACTCGCTCTCTCTCTGACAAATAAATAAATAAAATATTTTAAAAAAAAGAAAAGAAAAAAAAAAAAAGAAAAAGAAAACTATGGGCCAAACTAACTTGTGAACATAGATGTTAAAATCAACATCTGACAAATTTATGTTTATTCAGGAATATAATGTGGCTTAGCAGAAAATGAATTTCTATAATATATCATATTTACAAATTCAGGAGAAATATGGAATCATCTGAATGGATGCAGATAAAGGATTAGATAAAATTAAATTTCGCTTTGTGTTAAATGCTTATCAAACTAAGACTTGAAAGCAAAAAAAATCTTCCTAATTGAAGGTACTGTCAAAAATCTGAGAACAATGATACCTAATGACAAAACTTTGAAAGTTTTCAAGATAAAGACAAAGGGTTCCTGCTATCACCATGGTTGCATTTTACCTAGGCAGCAAGGGAAGAAAAGGTATGAAGTTTATTTTTATTTATTTATTTGTTTATTTAAAATATTTTATTTATTTGTTTGATAGAGAGAAAGAGAGAGAGAGAGCACAAGTAGGCAGAGCAGCAGGTAGAAAGAGAGAGAGGGAAAAGCAGACTCCGTTGAGCAGGAACCCGATGCAGGGCTTGATGCAGGGCTTGAGACACCCAGATGCCCCAAAAGGTATGAAGTTTAAAAAGGAAAAATGAGTATCTTATTTCTTACAGATGGTATGATTTTTTAAATGAAAAAACATTAGAGAACCAATGAGTATTTTTAATAAGGCTGCTGGACACAATCAATGAAAACCTTCAATCTTATTTCTATACATTGGCAAAAAGAGTTAGAAAATGGAATCAAACAAATAACCCTTATGTGAAATTTTAAAAATTAAGACCTAAGAATAAATTATCAAAGAATTTGTAAGACAGGGTACTGTACGGAGGTGTTCAGTTGCTATACTGTACACTTGAAACTGATAGTGCACTGTATGCTAAGTAACTGGACTTCAAATAAAAACTTAAAAAATTAACAAAAATATGCAAAACACTCATGGGGAAAATTATAAAACTTAATTGAATGGCATTAAGACCTAAATAAATGGAGAGAAATACCATATTTATGGGTTGGAAGATATAATTTAAAAAACATCAACTTCCCTTTAGTTAATCTGTATATTCAATGCAATTCTAATAAAAATTCTGATGAAACTTGTTTTTTGTTTGTGTGCTTTTTATTCTGCTATGGAACTTAACAAACCAACTTATTCTAAAATTTATAATGAAGAGCAAAGGGTCCAAAAATAGGGCATTCCTTAAAAAAAAAAAAAAAACTTGCCTTATTGAAATAAATTATAAAGAGTAATTATAAAACTGTAATAATCAAGACAGTCAATGAAACAAAAGAGAGCCCAGAAATAGAATGAAACATATAAACTCGACTGATGATGCATTGGCATTTCATATTTAAGGTAATACAGGGTCTTTAAATAAAAGGCACTGGAATAATTATGGGGAAAAATGAAATTGGGCCCAAACACAAACACAAAAATAATTTTCAACTGATGTAATGTAACGTAATGATGGAGAATATCTTTATGCCCACAGCACAGAGATAGCTTTGTTTTTTTTTTTAATTTTTTATTTTTTATAAACATATAATATATTTTTATCCCCAGGGGTACAGGTATGTGAATCGCCAGGTTTACACACTTCACAGCACTCACCATAGCACATACCCTCCCCAATGTCCATAACCCCACCCCTCTTCTCTCAACCCCCTCCCCCCAGCAACCCTCAGTTTGTTTTGTGAGATTAAGAGTCACTTATGGTTTGTCTCCCTCCCAGTCCCATCTTGTTTCATTTATTCTTCTCCTACCCCCTTAACTCCCCATGTTGAATCTCCACTTCCTCATATCAGGGAGGTCATATGATAGTTGTCTTTCTCTGATTGACTTATTTCGCTAAGCATGATACACTCTAGTTCCATCCACGTCATTGCAAATGATAAGATTTCATTTCTTTGCTGGCTGCATAGTATTCCATTGTGTATATATACCACATCTTCTTGATCCATTCATCTGTTGATGGACATCTAGGTTCTTTCCATAGTTTGGCTATTGTGGACATTGCTGCTATAAACATTCGGGTGCACGTGCCCCTTTGGATCACTATGTTTGTATCTTTAGGGTAAATACCCAGTAGTGCAATTGCTGGGTCATAGGGTAGTTCTATTCTCAACATTATGAGGAACCTCCATGCTGTTTTCCAGAGTGTTTGCACCATCTTGCATTCCCACCAACAGTGTAGGAGGGTTCCCCTTTCTCCGCATCCTCGCCAGCATCTGTCATTTCCTGACTTGTTAATTTTAGCCATTCTGACTGATGTGAGGTGATATCTCATTGTGGTTTTGATTTGTATTTCCCCTGATGCAAAGGAATATTGAAAAAGAAAGCCAAAGTTGGTGGCATCGCAATTCCGGACTTCAACCTCTATTACAAAGTTGTCATCATCAAGACAGCATGGTACTGGCACAAAAACAGACACATGGATCAATGGAACAGAATAGAGAACCCAGAAATAGACCCTCAACTCTATGGTCAACTAATCTTTGACAAAGCAGGAAAGAATGTCCAATGGAAAAAGGACAGCCTCTTTAATAAATGGTGTTGGGAAAATTGGACAGCCACATGCAGAAAAATGAAATTGGACCATTTCCTTACACCACACACAAAAATAGACTCAAAATGGATGAAGGACCTCAATGTGAGAAAGCATCAAAATCGAGCAGAACACGGGCAGCAACCTCTTCGACCTCAGCCACAGCAACATCTTCCTAGGAACATCGCAAAGGCAAGGGAAGCAAGGGCAAAAATGAACTGTTGGGATTTTATCAAGATCAAAAGCTTTTGCACAGCAAAGGAAACAGTTAACAAAACCAAAAGACAACTGACAGAATGGGAGAAGATATTTGCAAACGACATATCAGATAAAGGGCTAGTGTCCAAAATTTATAAAGAACTTAGCAAACTCAACACCCAAAGAACAAATAATCCTATCAAGAAATGGGCAGAAGACATGAAGAATGTACTAATGGAAAATTGAAATAAAGAAATTCTGCTCAGAATATCTACAAGTTAAATAAAAAGACAAACCAAATTTGGAAGATATTTTCAATGTCTATAACTGACAGAGTTAAAAGTTCAGGATATATAAAGAAATCACACAAACCAACAGGAAAAAGACAATCCAATAAAATGAGCCCAAAGGAAAAAGAAATAATGTAGAGTCATTTCACTTCAGAAAAACAGAGTCAGAAAATATACAAGATGTTCAATCTCATTAAAATTCAGAGGAATGGTTAAGCCCATTACAAGAAGATAATTCATACTCACTACATTGGCAAAAAATTTTAAATACGGGAACATAATTTTTTTGCCTAGTGCAGGGAGCCACAAACCACTATGTACTTTTGGTGGAAATGTAAACTGGAACACACTTCAAAAATAATTGACATTTTCCAATTGAATTGAAGGTACACCAATCCTATGACCTACAAATGCCACCCTTGTCTATATTCCTGAAAACTACTTGCACATGGATACCAGGAAATATGTGAAAGAATGTTATTAGAACCAGTGTTTGTTAACAAAAAACTGAATCCACTAGCAGGCTGGAAAAAATAAACTGTGGCGTATTCGTACAAGGGAATAAACAACTAGAAAATGAGTGAACTACAACCACATACAACACGGATGAACCTCAGGAGCAAAAAAGGCAAATTCAAGAAGACACTTGATAATTCCATTTATATAAAGTACTAAACCATGCTAAAATAACAATTTCCTGTTTACATATATAAATACACTCGGTTACAATTTTAAAAAGCAAAGGAATTATACAAATAGAGAGGGGGAGAGCTGGGAGATGGGATGAGATTAGAAAGCAGCATTAAGAAAATGTGTGAAGTGATAGTAAAGATGGGTTTCTGGAACCAGGGTGTAGGTAAGTGTTTGTTGAAGTGTTGCACTGCTATTTTTTGTACTTTATATATATATATTATTTGTGCTTTTTTTTGTATCTACATAATTTTTAATGAAAATAATTTAAAAAAAATTATTTTCAGTAAGTGCTATGGGGAGGACTCATGTTCATAATGTGATCACCTGAGAAACTTTTTTTTAAAGTTTTTTATTTATTTGAGACTGAGAGAGTGTGTGCGCATGAGCGGGATGGGCAAGGAAGGGAGAGAGAGAATCTGAGGCAAACTCTGTCTTAGAGCACGGAGCTCTATGCAGGGCTCACTCCTAGAACCTGGAGATCACGACCTGAGCTGAAACCAAGAGTCAGATGCTTAAATTACTGTACCACCCAGGCATCCCAACCTGGAAAATTTCTAATAGTACATTTTGTATGAGACATTAGTGTTACCCGAGAACATCCCAGAGTAGATCTGACTCTAAATAAGTCAATCCTGATACAACTTCTTTTTTTCAATGCTGAGACCCTCTGACATTACTAAAGCATTTTTGGTAGGAAAAGCAGATGAAGAGCAGAATAATGATAGCTCACAAATCTTTACTATTCTTTTTTTTTTTTTTAATTAATTTTTTATTTTTTATAAACATATATTTTTATCCCCAGGGGTACAGGTCTGTGAATCACCAGGTTTACACACTTCACAGCACTCACCAAAGCACATACCCTCCCCAATGTCCATAATCCCACCCCCTTCTCCCAAACCCCCTCCCCCCAGCAACCCTCAGTTTGTTTTGTGAGATTAAGAGTCACTTATGGTTTGTCTCCCTCCCAATCCCATCTTGTTTCATTGATTCTTCTCCTACATACGATTGCTCTGTGTGGAGAGACAAAATATCTTGAGAGAAAGAACAGCCTGATCTTTGAGGGAATTTGTTGTCTAAGGTTAAGTAGGATGCACTTAAAAACAATGTTAAAAATGGGATTTATTTATAGTTCGTCCACATGATCTTTTGTCTCTTTTTTTAAATTAGATCTTTTGTCTTAATTTATAGTTCTTTTATGTGAAAAACTCTTACTGTTTTCAGTCAACATTATGAAGTACCAACTATTGCTGCTTTATTTTATAGGATTTTAAATAGGAACATATGCCAGGTGTATGCTCTTCGAGGCTTTTCCCCTCAACTTTATGTATATCTTTCTATCTTTCCTCATTAGTATTATCTGAATAGTTCTCCACTTCAAGGAGTCTATAATCTGTAACTCTTTGCTTAAGGCATAACTGTTGACCAAGGAGCCATGTGTAGAAGCACTTAGTTAACTGCTTTTAGTTAACTGCTTTTGCTGCTGCCCTATAGAGATGTGCCCTCAATTAATTGTAGATTAAGGCATGAGCTTTCTTGTGCAGGATTCCCCTCTTACTCTCTAATCTTCATAGACTTTTTTAGTGACTTTTCCAGAATTTACAAAGTTATTGAAGACAAACTGAATGTAACAGTACCAATATCATCTTTCTTTCTAGCTAATGTAGCTTTTAAAACTAAAAAATGGAAACAAAACAAAATTCCAACGGATACATTATTTTAAATTCAACTGCCTTAAAATCTTTTCAGTAGTAAACGAACTTATGTTATTAATATGGAAAATAAGTCTACTCTCCTTTACCCCCACGCTTTATTCTGTGTTTTAATTGTACATGTGCCAAGGAGTTTTGGCAATCTGTACATCTTTTTTTTTTTTTTAAACCTCAAAAGTAAATAACAAAACACAGACTCCATGATTGTGCAGCTGATTTTACAGAGTATTATGGCATGGATAGCTGTGATAAAATTCTCCCAAATTTTCCTACTCCCACAAGTGCATCTTTGGAATCCTTCAAAATATGCGGTGTTTGTGTGTGTGTGTGTGTGCGCATGTGTGCAATTTCTAACTTGATACTACATTTACATGATTCAAACTTTCAGAAAGTGCAGAATGATATTTAGTGGGTCCTTATCACCCTGAAATAATAACTAAAATAAAAGCCAGATAAAAGGTTTCAAAAATTTCTAAAAGCATATAGGATTTAATAAAATAGTGAAGTGTTACCTGGTCAAAATCTAGGATAAACTGAAAATTCAGACCTGAAAGCTACTTTTGCCTAGAGGGTATTTGTCTAATCAAAGAAATAGCTGTGGAACTGAGCTGTGATTCTGGCAACCTCCTGGGGCTAAAAGACAGATTTCAAAAATCATTTCCTAACCACTGCAGAGTCTGCAAAGAGATATACCCTCAGAGAAAGGGTGAGCCAGAAGCAAAGAAGCCCTTACTTGAACCTGTAGCCTCAGCTGATGACACTTTTGAAGTGCCCTTCCACCCCAGCAAAAACAAATAAAAATTGTCTTTTGTGGCCTCAAATTATTCCTGCAATTCATTGTTTTCAAATATAATGATCAAAAAGAAAATACCATAGATTAGAACTAGCAGGAAAGGGCAGAAAGAGATCATAATGCTTTCAAATATTTAAAGATAGATTAAAAGACAACTTATATTTAAAAGCTAAAATTTTAAAAAAAATCGGCTTAAGACACAGAAAATTATTTTAAAAATACTGATTTTTAAAAAAATCTAATTAATCTTCTCATCCTAAAACTCTCACTAAAATTAAGAACGTGGTGGAAAGATTTCATGACTGACTAGAAATAGTTGAAAAAAAAAAAATGAATGAGCTAGAGGATGGGTTAGAACAAATCCAGCCTGAAGGAGCAAAACGATGGAAAATGCAAGTGATGCACTAAGAGACACAGAAAATATATTGAAAAGATCTAAAATAACACAGGTAGGAATTGATTTTTCTAGTTTGTCCCTCCAGACCCAAGTGGCTGCAGAGGGAGATGGGTGTGGTTATAAAAAGTCAACATGAAGGAACCTTGTGGTACTGGAACTATATTTTATCTAGACTGGGGAAAGGGACACACAAACTGGCATATGATATAAAATTGTATAAAACTAAACACACATACACAAATAAGTACAAGTAAAACTGGAGAGATATGAATAAGATCAGAGAACTATGTGTTAAGCTCCTGGTTTCGATATATATTACAGTTTCACAAAATTTTAACATTGGGGAGAACTAGGGAAAGCATACATGAGACCTCTGTATTATTTGTTACAACTGCGTGTGAATCTACAATTATTTCAACAAAATTTGAATTAAAAAAAGAAACAGGCATCTTGATACATAATAATGAAAATGTAGAATACCTAAGGCAAAGAGAGAATCTGAAACACAACAGAAGAAAGAAATGGGTAATTATATCCAAAGGAATGGCAGCCTAACCACTTGCTCCTTAACAGCAACCAAAGATGTTAAGAGTTAGTAAAATAATATCTCCAGTGTTTTAAGATAGATAGCCAGGAAGGTTATCCTGTAAAATAAAGATACCTTCAGTTAAGAAAAAAAAATTGAGTGTTCGACACCTATAAAATTGTTATTGGGGCGCCTGGGTGGTTCAGTGGGTTGAGTCTCTGCCTTCAGCTCAGGTCATGATCTCAGGGTCCTGGGATTGAGCCCCGCATCGGGCTCTCTGCTCAGCAGGGAGCCTGCTCCCCCTCTCTCTGCCTGCCTCTCTGCCTACTTGTGATCTCTCTCTGTCAAATAAATAAATAAAAATCTTTTTAAAAACAGTACAGCAATAATTAATATCTATGTGAAAAAAATTAATGTGGCTCTCTAGCTTAACACTGTTCACAGGTGGATGAGGCATCCAAATGGGACAGGCACAATGCTAAAGCTATTGGAAATAAGTTTGCATAATATATTCATGACATCTGGGAAGGGAACTATTTCTCAAATAGACAAAAAAGCACAAACCATAAAGGAAAAGATCGGTATGATTATGTTAGAATTATTCATTTTGTTCATCAAAAGTTACTATAAATAATGATTAAAAGACAAGCCAGAGTGGGAAAAGCTGTTTGCTAACTGATAAAGGACTCATATCCATAAGCATACAATGAGCTCATATGAATCAATAAAAAGCAATAAAATCCAGTAGAAAACAGTGGGCAAAATAGGTAAGTAGAAACTTCCTCCCAAAAGGGAGTGTGAAAGGCCAATAAACCCTTATAAAAGTTCTTGACTTCATTTATAACCAAGGACATGCCAGTTAAAATCATTATGAAATACAAATACTACCCCCATTGCCCACCATCAGACTGGCAAAATTTGAATTCTCAAAACACAATAATAAGAAAACCAACTCAATTTTAAGATCAGCAAGATCCTTTAGAAGACACTTCACCAAAGATAATCTAACAGCAAATCAGCACATGCAAAAGTGTTTACCCTCACTGGTCTTTAGGTAAATACAAATTAAGGTCACAACAAAACACACACCTATTCAAACCACACACCTATTCAAATGCCTAAAATTAAAAAGATTGACCATAGCACACATTGGTGAAAATGTGGAATAGATAGAACCCTCATATGCTGCTGGTAATAATGTAAAAAAACAAGACATTTTTTCTTTTGCAGCCTTACATATATTTTGAGTCAGGAATATACCTGTCTTCCAGTTTCACTAAAATGTAGATTTTAGGTTTTTGTTGCTTTTCTGTGTTTCACAATAGGACAAAGGAGGAAATGCTGACTTTCATAGCCCGTGTTCATCTGGAAGCATTCATTATATTTTTTAGGCATCAGCAATTAGGAATTTTAAAAATCTGATTACAGTTACCTTTTTAATACTAAATTTTCAGTGGTTATATTGGCTTGTATAGTTGACACTTGAGCAATATAGGGCTTGAACTGTGCAGGTCCACTTATATGTGGATTTAAAAAAAATTTTTATATGTTTATAGTGGAGTACTATAAATGTATTTTCTCTATTTTCTTAATAACATTTTCTTCTCTTTAGCTTACTTTACTGTAAGAATACACACACATGTAATTCACAGAACTTATAAAATATGTGCCAATATACTGCTTATGTTAATGCTAAGGCTCCTGGTCAACAACAGGCTATTAATAGTTAAATGTTTGGGGAGTCATGTTATACTTGGATCTTCAACTGCACAGGGGATTGGTGCTTCTAACCCCCGCACTGTTTAAAGGTCAACTGTATAGTGTTATCAGGTAACAAATAAAAAATAATATTTTCCTACACTATACCACTTCTTATACCATGGAAATTAATCTGGTACAATTTATTCAGCAAAATAGAGAGTGAGTATTACAACCAGAAAAATGAATGGTAAAGGGAATCAAAGTAATTATAGCATCCTAAAGTAATATTCAGTGCAATAGACAGATTCAAAAAATATGCAGGTAGTCCCACCGAAGGCACATGACCTTTTAAACGTCTTTCAGTGGGCAGAGAATGTTTATCCCACTGCAGACTCACAGAGGAATTTGAGATTACACACTTGTCTCCTGAGGGCTAGCCTCATTCCTGTAAATCCCTAAGGGAGAGCTGAGTGTATGCTCTTGTTAGAGTAGATACTTTATATGGAAAACCCAAAAGACTCCACCCCCAAACTACTAGAACTCATACAGCAATTCAGTAATGTGGCAGGATACAAAATCAATGTACAGAAATCAGTTGCTTTCTTATACACTAACAATGAAAATACAGAAAGGGAAATGAGAGAATCGATTCCATTTACTTCAGCACCAAGAACCATAAGATACCTGGGAATAAACCTAACCAAGAGGTAAAGGATCTGCACTCGAGGAACTGCAGAACACTCATGAAAGAAATTGAAGAAGACACAGAAAGATGGAAGGCCATTCCATGCTCATGGATCAGAAGAATAAACATTGTTAAAATGTCTACACTGCCAAGAGCAATTTATACTTTCAATACCACCCTGATCAAAATTCCACGGCATTTTTCAAAGAGCTGAATCAAACAATCCTAAAACTTGTATGGAACCAGAAGAGACCCTGAATTGCTAAGGATATGTTGAAAAAGAAAAACAAAACTGAGGGCATCACGTTGCCTGATTTCAAGCTTTACTACAAAGCAATGACCACCAAGACAGCATGCTACTGGCTCAAAAACAGACACATAAACCAGTGGAGCCCAGATATGGACCCTCAATTCTATGATCAAATAATATTCAATAAAGCAGGAGAAAATATACATGGGAAAAAAGACAGTCTCTTCCATGAATGGTGCTAAGAAAACTGGACAGCTATATGTAGAAGAATGAAACTTGACCATTCTCTTACACAATACACAAAGATAAACTCAAAATGGATAAAAGACCTCAATGTGAGGCAGGAATCTATCAAAATCCTAGAGGATAACATAGGCAGTAACCTCTTTGACATCAGCCACAGCAAACTCTTTCAAGATATGCCTCCAAAGGCAAAAGAAACAAAAGCAAAAATGAACTTTTGGGACTTCATCAAGATCAAAAGCTTCTGCACAGCAAAGGAAACAGTCAACAAAACAAAGAGGCAACCCACGGAATGGGAGAAGATATTCACAAATGGCACTACAGACTAAAGGCCGATAACCAGGATCTATAAAGAACTACTCAAACTCAACACACACAAAACAGATAATCACGCCAAAAAAATGGGCAGAAGATATGAACAGACACTTCTCCGAAGAAAACATACAAATGGCTAAGAGACACATGAAAAAATGTTCATCATCACTAGCCATCAGGAAAATTCAAATCAAAACCACATAGAGATACCACCTTACACCAGTTAGAATGACCAAAATTAACAAGACAGTAAACAACAAGGGTTGGAGGGGATGTGGAGAAAGGGGAACCCTCTTACACTGTTGGTGGGAATGCAAGTTGGTGCAGCCACTTTGGAAAACAGTGTGGAGACTCCTTAAGAAATTAAAAATAGAGCTACCCTATGACCCTGCAATTGCACTACTGGGTTTATACCCCGAAGATAACAGGTGTAGTTAAAAGAAAGGCCACCTGTACCCCAATGTTCATAGCAGCAATGGCCACAGTTGCCAACCTGTGGAAAGAACAAAGATGCCCTTTAACAGATGAATGGATAAAGAAGATGTGATCCATATATACTATGGAGTATTATGCCTCCATCAGAAAGGATGAAAACCTAACTTTTGTATCAACATGGATGGTACTGGAAAAGATTACGCTGAGTGAAATAAGTCAAGCAGAGAAAGTCAAGTATCATATGGTTTCACTTACTTGTGGAGCATAAGGAATAACATGGAGGACATTGGGAGGAGAAGAGAAGTGAGTTGGGGAAATCGGAGGGGGAGATGAACCATGAGAGACTGTGGACTCTGAGAAACAAACTGAGGGATCTGGAGGGGAGGGAGTTGGGGGGATGGGTGAGCCCTGTGGTGGGTATTATGGAGGGCACAGATTGCATGGAGCACTGGATGTGGTGCATAAATGATGAATTTTGGAACACTGAAAAGAAATAAAAGAAAATGGAGAAAAAAAAAAGGAACCAACGTTTCATGTTTAAGCTTTGAACAAAGCATGAATCTGAGAAGGCCTTAGGAGTGCCTTTTCATATTTCTACTGAAAGATACTGAACATTTTATGTTTGATAAAACCCTAAGAAAGACTGTTTCAGAAGCAAACTGATTCTGTATACCAGTGATTTGTTTTTAAGAGGCTTTTTGTTTTGAGCCACTATTAATTAGAAATGGTCTGTTCCATTCTTTCATCACAGTAAATACCCAATATGTGTGTTTTTATTATTCTAACCTATTTCTTCAAATTTTCTTATATTTCTTATATTTTCCCCAATTATTTTGTTAATTTCATTTCCAGACCTTTTCTGTCTTCTCTGGAATGTTTCGAGAAATCCCTCTCCTAAAAGGTAGAAAAGAAAGAAGCTGGTGCAGTGGAAAATGTAGGTTAACCCAAAAGGGAAGGCAAATGAGGAAAGAGCAGGCAAGAGAGACTAAACTAAGTGTGGATGTGTGGAAACTGGGCCTAGAGACGGATAACAGAAAATTTTTTAGATAACATATTCTATGAGTTAGACATGTCAGGATAGAGGCAGGTGACTGAGTTAAGGGATATCTTTAAAGAACTAACTCAAACTACAGGTGGAAAATTAAGACTAAATGTTTGATTTTTATTTTTGACCAAGTCTCTGAACAGTATAGACTAGATCACGGACAAAAACACATGAAATGTCCTGGGTCTAACTCTGTTTTTTATATAGCTCTTTTGATATTTGTTGGTGTAGTTCTCTGAGAAAGAAATATATTTTGGAGCCTAGTGGACTTAGTCTCAAATGCCAGTTTCACTACTGCTTTCTCTTGAGAAATTATGGTTTAAATAATGTCAAATGAAAAGACTTAAATACATAGGGTGCAGTACACACTTTCCAACCATAACAGGTAAGTAAAATGGCCCATCATATAGCTATGGTAAGGGTTATTCTGACGTGCAGGTGATTTGAAGGTATTACCCTGCTTATACAGTTGTTTCTTATGGATGTATAATCTCCCATTTCACTAGAGTGTGGAGAGAATGGGCTTTATCAGATTCCGTGGATCTAGGAGAAGGGACATCAGGAGAACATAAAAACTTGGGTACTGGATAGAACATGAAAAGACAAACTGAGGACAGGTAGAATACAGTACCTATCTCATGGTTTTTATTTACTAACCCCAAACAGGGTGTCTTAGAAAGAAATAAAGCAGATAATTCTAGGCAATTTTGACAAACAAGTACTCTTTTCCTAATCATCTTAGTGTGTATGTGACAAAAATCCCTAAGAGGTACACTGAAGCTTGCATTAAACACTATGAATTTCTGCCTCTTTGTACACAAAACATTTACTTTAGTGACTAAAAAAGAAAATCTAAATGTTATTTTCACTGTCATCAGGAAAGATTTTGATCAACTCCAGTTAATTGGCTTTCAGAAATAACTGACACTTTCTTTCAAGAGTCCTGACAATCTAAGTAGTTTTTGAATATATTTGTTATTAGCTTGCAGGACTTCTAATCACATTTGTCTGTGCAGTCTTTTACTCTACTACTTGTAATTTCTTCATCATTTTACAATTATGATTTGTTTTATACATAATTAAAAATATTTTGCATTACTACAGAGTCTGTTACATTACCAATATTGAGAAAATGGCTTGTCTACTTTTAGGAGGCTAACATCTTAAAACACTAGAGAGAATACGATTGTTGACTTAATTTTATCTGCCAGATGAGGATGGTCTGTAGACAAGGTGCAAGAAAGGTTTGATTCTTTGGAACAAAAGGAAAAATCTAGCCCACAGGATTGCTAAGAGTAACTGTTGCAGGCAGAGAGTTTAAAAGATAAAGGACTGGACATCCTCTCTGGGCATTTTATATCCACGTATTTTAGGTAATAAATTCAACTGTTAAGGATTAAACTATTTAATTACCTAAACAGAGCATGTTGTACCATGCTTGTTATAGCAAGTGCGAAATAATAATAAATACTGGAGTCACTCCAGGCAGCATAATTCCTTGAACATTGAGGACATTCAGGACCCTCAGAATTAGAAGAGGACAAATCAGAACTAGAATAGACTCAAGAGCTTGGTCTTCACTGGTAGCCACTCTAACACACACCAGATCTTGTGTTTTAATTAATCTAATTTCAGAAAAAGACAATCTAAGTCAGGAAATGAAATATGAAAGGGATATGGTTATATGATATGCACCAGTCTTTCAGGATAGTTACGGTACTATCTTTCCAAATGGCATTGTTGGTTAAGGAGTCATAGGTTTGCATACCTGGGTACTTACCTAGTCCACAAAATAACAGAATCACAAGCAGATTTTTCTCTACACTTAGGTAGTAGTTGGCCATCAGCATGTATCTTTGTAAATGCTTTTCAGAATAGAATCATCTACTTTTTAAATGTCTTTCCATATCTCCCTATTTATTTTTTAGCTCAAAAATAAGCCCCTTAATAAAAAAAAACACACCCAATAAACATTTTTAGTGCCATCGACTTGTTTTTGCTGCTTCCAAATACAATAAATTCTTTCCTTTTCTAAGGAGCAAGCTGAAAGACATTAATAGCTTCACTTCAGAAGAGCTAAAGCTGATGCTACTGATAGGTATCAGATGAAATTATTACACACAGACTTTTTATTTTTATTTTTTTTATTTTTTTTTTTAAAGATTTTATTTATTTATTTGACAGAGAGAAATCACAAGTAGTTGGAGAGGCAGGCAGAGAGAGAGAGAGAGGGAAGCAGGCTCCCTGCTGAGCAGAGAGCCCGATGCGGGACTCGATCCCAGGACCCTGAGATCATGACCTGAGCCGAAGGCAGCGGCTTAACCCACTGAGCCACCCAGGCGCCCACACACAGACTTTTTAAAGAGAGGAAATAGAGTACATTAAATAAATATCTAGTGTTAAGAATCACAAAGCAAATTATTATTGTTAACTATTTCTAAGATAGTTTCAAAAGAGTTTTCTATATGAGATTGCTTCTCTAGTGTGTTTTCTTTCCACACATGGATTGCAAATTGATAAATATGACATCAGCTCCTTGTAAGATTCATAAACTCCTACTAACCAGAGTAGTTTGCCCTACAGTAGCCGGAAGCATGCAGCAGATGGCACTAAGAACATTTAGCAAAGCAGCCAGAAGAGGTCTTTCTTAATTGCTCCTCAGGGTCAGAAAATTGCTTGAAAAATGAGATACAGCAACTAACTGAATTCAGCCTTCTCAAGATAAGTTACACAGTAGAAATTTCAAGTTCTATACACTGTACTCTCCATTTAGAGGAAGAATTTACAATATTTAAAAATAAACAGTGACAATACCATGTTGAGCTTCTCCAAGAATTAGAATTATCTGATGCGTTCTGATACATGAACTATCACAGCCACTACATTTTCATGCTCAGATTAAACACATTCATTTATTTTGGTGTTGGAAACATAAGATACAATATGTGTAGCTTTTATATTAAAAAAAAAGGATGATTCATACAATAGATGCCGCAGCAAATATCTGATTGTTCCCACACTCTGTTATTCATGCTTTCACTTTGTTACTTCTTTCTCTATCTTTCCATTGATGTGGTGCTGTAGAATTGTCCGTCACAGTTTTGCTCTTCTTCTCTATCTTGTGCTTTTCTTTAGTACACTGGTATTTACTGCAGGATTGTAATGTTAAGTTATGATATTTTTAGGTATCCAATAATACATGATTAAGCCATAGAAAGAAACTGAACTTATATCTGCCATGGAAAATAAAAATCAAGGAAATTTCTGAGTCAATGTTCTACTTTAAAAAAGAACCTCTGTTAGATTATTTTCTTTTGTATCCACAGTGTAAATTTACATATTTTCTTTTTTTGTTCACAAGTAAATTTTTTAAAAGATTTTGTTCATTTATCTGAGAGAGAGAGAGACTGTGTGTGTGTGTGTGTGTGTGTGTGTGTGTGTGTGTGTGTGTTCACAGGCTGGGGAAGGGGCAGTGGGAGAGGGATAAGCAGACTCCCAGTAGACCCAGACATGGGGCTCCATCCCAGGATTCTGGGATCATGATCTGAGCAGAAGTCAGAGTATTTAACCAACTGAGCCACCCAGGTGCCCCTGTCCACAGGTATTTTTTATACAAATTTTTACTGTATCAGTAGCATCATGTTTATACACTAAAGCCGTAACATTGAAATACACAATGGGAAAATAGCTTTTTAATCCTTCTCTCAGTAACTGAAACTCTATTAAAAAAGAAAACCAATGCATTAGAGGACACGGATATACAAAGCCTGGATTGTGGTGAATGTGCATCACTCAATGACATTCTGTCTCCATGAATGATCTGTAGTCACAATACTCTTTGTTATTCTACTTGGTCTCTGGTATCAGTATTATCAGTATAATAATACTGATAATTATGAAAATGTTTTATGCGTTTTTGCTGTTATTAATTGAAATTTTTAATCAAATTAATTCTACATATAATACAGATGAAAATAAATATGATACCTGCTGTAGAGGTATGAAGTAGTTTTTGTCTCATTTCTTTATGTAAAAAATATATCCTCCAGGATGGTTATGTAAAGGGAGTAAGGAAATCACTGATAAATCAGGCTAGAGATCCTGAGAGTCCTATATATCAAACTAAACCACAGATGGAATACTGGCTTGTGAATTTAATATTTATCATTTCTTGAAGAGGCTGTTGTGTTTTAAAGAGGGTTTTTAATCATTTCTGCCAGCCCTAACATACTCAGCATACATATGTACATCAAGAGAGCACAAGTTTTTGAAGGAATGTATGTCCCGTTTCCAGCAGCATCTCTTAAGAGAAGAAATGACACTATACCTCAGCAAATTCACTGTTAAGATTCTCGCCAGTATTTGCCAGGATAGAAGAAAATACTGTTTTTTCACCTGGGGACTTCTAACAGAACATTCTTCCTTTATTCTGAAGGTAGTTCATCACCTAATGCAGAATTTTCCAAATCCTGCTTTATAGAACATGAATGTTTCTCCAGATATTAGTAAGTGTTCTCTACAAAAATACAATTCCTTTCCTTCTAGATGTATCTTCTTAATGTAAGCAAAAGTTTAAGATACATTTATATTTGTTTTTATTCTTATGCTAGAATCAAACTTTAAGAAAAATTCCCAGAGTATTAGGAAGTAAAATTAGGAGCACATGATACATACCAGCATTTACCAATATCTGGGTGCTGGAAGACTGAGGTTGACCATCTGCTCATTTGCACTATTTAGTTTTGTACTTTTAGCACACAGTGGTGATATTTTCAATGTTTAAGGCATACAAAACACTTATAGATTAATCAGTTCCTGTTGGGTGTCAATACATCATAATTTAAAAACTTTGGGGATCAAGTAAGTTTAAGACATGCAACTCTGGAGAGAAATTTTAAAAAGTTGTTAATGGCAACTTTGTTAATAACAAAGTCTTTACCTTAATTAGAGGAACCAAAAAGTGAATAAAATTTTTTCATAGCTTATATGATAAGTAGTAGTTTTATATAGATAAAGTCATTACTTTCAATTTTGCTGCAGTTGATTTGATAACATTTCCAATTCTTGAGTACTAGTCTATAGCATTGTTACTTAACATTTTTAAAAAATTAATAGAAACCATTTTCAGATAAGTTTTAGAGTCCGAACAAAATAAACATAAAGTACTGAGAGCACCCATGTATCCTGTGACCCCATACATGCAGAGCTTCCTCCACAACTGACACCCAAACACAGGAATAACACTCGTTGCAACTGATGAAAACACTGACAGCTTATTATCACCCGAAGTCCATAGTATACATGAGATTCACTCTTGGTGTTGTGCATTCTATGGGTTCTGACAAATATATAATGACATGTATCAGTCATTGTAGTATCATATAGAATTGTTTAACTGTTCTGAAAATCCTGTGTTCTTCCTATCCATTTCTCTCTCCTTCCTAACCCCTGACAATTACTAATGATACTGTCTCCATAGTTTTACCTTTTCCAAAATGTCATATAGTTGGAATCATACAGTAGTAATCTTTTCAGATTGGCTTCTTTAACTGAGTAATGTGCACTTAAGTTTCCTCTATGTCTTTTCATGACTTGATTACTCATTTCTTTTTAGAGCTAAATAATATTGCATTGTCTGGATGTACCAGAGTTTATTTATCTAGTCACCTATTGAAGGATGTCTTGGTTTTTATTTGGTTTGAATTTTAATGAAGTAGAACTTATCAGTTCTTTTATTGTTTTTCATTTTACAATTAGGTCTATGACCCATTTTTTAGTTAATTTTTGTGAAAGGCTTTAGGTCTGTGTCCACATTTTTTTTTTTTTTTTTTGGCATGTGAATGTCTAGCTGTTCTGGCACCATTTGTTGAAAGGACTATCTTTGCTCCCCATTGTACTCTTTGCTACTTTGTCAAAGATCAGTTGGCTATATTTATGGGCATATATTTCTGGGCTCTCTATTCTGTTCCATGAATCTGTTCGTCTCCTCTTTGGCCAATACCACTTTGTCTTCATTATTATAGCTTTATAGTAAGTGTGCAAGTTGGGTAGTGTTAGTCCTTTGGCTTTGTTCTTCTCCTTCAATATTGAGTTCACTATTGTGTGTCTTTTGCCTCTCCATATGAACTTTAGAATCAGTTTGCCAATATCCAAAAAGTAACTTGTTGGGATTTTGATTGGAATTTTGATGAATCTACAGATCAAGCTGAGAAAAACTGACATCTTGAAAATATTTACTCTTTCTCTGCATGAACATGACTATCCATTTATTTACTTCTTCCTTGATATCTTTTCATACGAGCTTTGCAATTTTCCTCATGTAGATTTTGTACATATTTTCTTAGAAATATAATTAGTTGTTTTTATTTTTTTCCTTGAGTGCCAATATAAATGGTAATGCCTTTTTAACTTCAAATTCTTCTTGTTCATTGGTGGTATATAGGAAAGTGATTATTATATATTAACTTTATATCTTACAACCTTGCTATAATTACATTAGTTACAGAATTTTTTTCTTGTTGATTCTTTCAGATTCTCTACATAGATGACCCTGTCATCTGAGAATAGTTTTATTTCTTCCTTCCCAATCTATATAGCTTTTATTTCATTTTCTTGTATGCCTAAATTAATTAATATTTCCAGTACAATGTTGAAAAGCAGTGGTGAGAGAAAACATCCTTGCCTTATTCCTGCTCTTAGTGGGAAAGCTTTGAGCTTCTCACTGTTAAAGTACAATGTTAGCTGTGGGGTTTTTGGAGGTATACTTTATCAAGTTGTAGAAGTT
Source organism: Mustela erminea (assembly GCF_009829155.1). NCBI lineage: Eukaryota > Metazoa > Chordata > Mammalia > Carnivora > Mustelidae > Mustela > Mustela erminea. Next base: position 114,151,629 of record NC_045617.1, on the reverse strand, counting down.
CTTCTCTATTCCCAATTTACTGCAAGTTTTTCTCAGGAGTGGATGCTGAATTTTGTCAGATGTTTTTCTGCATCCATTAATATTATCATGTAATTTTTCTTATTTAGCCTGTTCATGTAATGAATCACATTGATTTTTTTAAATTTTCGTGATATATTTTATTTAACCCTATATATCCAAAATATTTTTACTTCAACATTAATCAATACTATTATATATATAATCAGTACTGTTACATATATAATCAATACTATTATATATACTATTATCTGTGTATATATATTGTATAAGCTATTATCTATCTAGTATTTGTGCTTTTTAAAAATTTTTTTATTTATTATTATTTTTTATAAACATATAATGTGTTTTTATCCCTAGGGGTGCAGGTCTGTGAATCACCAGGTTTACACACTTCACAGCACTCACCATAGCACATACCCTCCCGAATGTCCACAACTCCACCCCCTTCTCCCACCGCCCCCCCAGCAACCCTCAGTTTGTTTTTGATTGAATCAATCTTGCATACATGAGATAAATCCCACTTGATTATGGTGCATAATCCTTTTTAAATATTGTTAAGTTTGATTTTCTAATATTTTGTTGAAGGTTTTTACATATATGTTAATGAGAGAGATTCATCTATAGTTTTTTTTCTTATAATGTGTTTGTCTGGTTTCGGTATTAGGGTAATGCAGGCCTAATGCATTGAATTAGGAAGTATTCCGTTTCCATCTTCTAGAAGAGGCTGTAGAAAACTGGTACAATTTTTCCTGAAACATTTGGTAGAATTCACCAGTGAACCCATTTGGGACTGGTGCTTTCTGTTCTGAAAGAGCATTAATTATTAATTCTAGTTCTTTAATAGGTATAGGCACAGTCAGATTTTCCAATTTTCTTGTGTGTTCTGTGTCCTTTAAGGAACTGACTCATTTCATCTAGGTTATCCAATTTGTGAACATAGAGCTGTTCATTATGTTCCTTTATTAGCTTTTTAAAGTTCATGGGATCTGTACTGATGTCCCCTTTCACTTGCGATTTCAGCAATTTATGTTTTCTTTCTTTATTTCTTAGATAGTGTGGTTACAGGCATATCAATTTTATTCATCTCTCCAAAGAACTAGCTTTTGTTTTGGTGATTTTTGGTACTTATTTCTTATTTGCAATTTTATTGATTTTTGCTCTAATTTTTATTATTTAATTTCTTCTGTTTATTTTCAATTTAATTTTTTTTTGGTTTTTATTTAAATTCCAGTTAGTTAACATAAAGTGTAATATTAGTTTCAGATGTATAATATAGTGATTCAGTAATTCCACAGAACACCCAGTGCTCATTCCAAGTGCTTTCCTTAATCTCCATCACCTATTTTACCCATTCCTCCCATGCTCAAGTAGCCATCAGTTTGTTCTCTGTAGTTAAGAATCTGTATCTTGGTTTGTCTTTTTATTTTTTTTTTCTTTCGCTCATTTATTTTGTTTCCTAAGTTCCACATACAAGTGAAATCATGGTATCTGGCTTTCTCTGACTGATTTATTTTGCTTAGCATTATACTCTCTAGCTCTATCCATGTCATTACAAATCACAAGATTTCAACTATTTTTTATGATTAAATAATACTCTATTGTGTATATATACTTCTTTATCCATTCATCTATCCATGGACATTTGGGCTGTTTCCATAATTTAGTTATTGTAAATAATGCTGTTATAAAATACAGGAGCATTTATCTATTTGAATTAGTGTCAGATTTGTATTTGGGGGTAAATACCCAATAGTGTGATTAATGGTTATTAGGTAGTTCAATATATAAATTCTTGAGGAACTTCTATACTGTTTTCCAAAGTGACTGCACCAGTTTGCATTCCCACCAACAGTGCAAGAGGGTTTTGTTCTACATCCTACTCAGTACTTTTGTTTTTGATTTTAGCCATTCTGACTGGTATGAGATAGTATTCATTATAGTTTTGATTTGCATTTCCCTGATGATCAGCGATGTTGAGCATCTTTTCATGTGTCTGTATATGGCCAAATACCACACAGGTGCCCCAGTTTTATGAATTCTTTATAGATTTTGGATACTAATCCTCTATCAGGTATGTCATTTGCAAATATCTTCTCCCATTCACTAAGTTGCCTTTTAATCTGTTGATTATTTCCTTGGTCTTTGTTTTGATCAGGTCCCAAAACTTCATTTTTGCTTTTGTTTCCCTTTCCTCAGAGACATATCTAGAAAGAAATAGCTATGGCTGAAGTCAAGAGTTTGTTGCCTGTTCTCCTCTAGGATACTAATGGTTTTAGATTTCACATTTATGTCTTTAATTCATTTTGAACATATTTTTGTGTATGGGACAAGAAAGTGGTCCAGTTTTCCCAGCATCATTTGTTGAAGAGACAATCTTTTTCCAATTGGATGTTCTTTACTGCTTTGTTGAAGATTAACTGACCATATAGTTGTGGGTTCATTTCTGGATTTGCTATTCTGTTTCATTGATCTATTTGTCTATTTTTGTGTCATTATCATACTGTTTTGATCACTACAGCTTTGTAATATAACTTGAAGTCCAGAATTGTGATGCCTCCAACTTTTTCTTTTGCAAAGTTAGTTTGGCTTCTGTGGTCTTTTGTGGTTCCATACAAATTTTAGAATTGTTTGTTCTGGTTCTTTGAAAAATGCTGTTGGTATTTTGATAGCGATCGCATTTAATGTGTATTTTGGTAGTATAGACATTTTAACAATTTCTTCCATCCTGTGAGCATGGAAGATCTTTCCATTTCCATTTGTGTTATCTTTAATTTCTTTCATCACTGTTTTTCAGGGTATAGGTCTTTCATCTCTTTGGCTAAGTTTATTCCTAGATACCTTATTGGTTTTGGTGTAATTACAATGGGATTAATTCCTCAATTTCTCTGCCTGCTGCTTCATTATTGGTGTATAGAAATGCAACAGATTTCTGTACATTGATTTTGTATCCTGCAACTTTACTGAATTTGTTTATCCGTTCTAGCAATTTGTGGTGGGATCTCTAGGATTTCCTATATGAAATATTGTGTTGTCTGCAAAGAGTAAAAGTTTTACTTCTTCCTTGCTTATTTAGATGCCTTTTATTTCTTTTTGTTGTCTGATTGTTGTGGCTAGGACTTCCAGTATTAAATAAGTGGTGAGAGAAGCTTATTCCTACTGTAAATGAAAAGCTCTGTTTTTTCCCCATTGAGGATGTGGGTTTGTTATTGATGGCCTTTATTGTGTTGAGGTATGTGTGTTAGAGGTATGCTTCCTCTAACCCTACTTTGTTGAGGGTTTTTATCAGTAACGGATATTACACTTTGTCAAGTGCTTCTTCTGCATCTATTGAAATGGTCATATGGTTCTTATCCTTTATTAACATGGTATATCATGGTGATTGATTTGCAAATATTGAGCCACCCTTGCAAACCAGGAATAAATCCCACGTGATCATGGTGAATTTTTCTAATGTGTTGTAGGGTTTGGTTTGCTAATTTTTTTTAAAGATTTTTTTTATTTACTTATTTGACAGAGAGAGATCACAAGTAGGCAGAGAGAAGGAGGAAGCAGGCTCCCTGCTGAGCAGAGAGCCCGATGCGGGACTCGATCCCAGGACCCTGAGATCATGACCTGAGCTGAAGGCAGCGGCTTAACCCACTGAGCCACCCAGGCGCCCCTGGTTTGCTAATTTTTTATTGAGAGTTTTTGTATCCATGTTCAGCAAGGATATTGGCCGTAATTCTCTTGTTTAGTGAAGTCTTTATCTGGTTTTGTATCAGGGTGGCCTCACAGAATGAATTTGGAAGTTTTCCTTCCTTTTCTGTTTTTAGGAATAGTTTTAGAAGAATAAGTATGAACTCTTCTTTAAATGTTTGGTAGAATTCACCTGTGAAGCCTTCTGGCCCTGGACTTTTGTTTGTTGGGAAATTTTTTAATACTGATTCAATTTCTTTGCTGGTTATTGGTCTGTTCAAGTTTTCTGTTTCTTTCTATTTCAATTTTGGTAGTTTTATGTTTCTAGGAATTTATCCATTTTTTCCACATTGTCCAATCTGTTGGCATACAGCTTTTTTTTTTTTTTGCATTTTTAAAAAAGATTTATTTATTTATTTATGTGAGAGAGAGAAAAAGAGAACATGCAGGCACAGAGGGGCAGAGGGAGAGGGGAGAGAATCCAGCTTTTCGTAATATTCTAATTATTTGTATTTCTGTAGTGTTGGTTATTTCTCCTGTCTTTTTATTTTATTTATTTGGTTACTTTTCCTATTCTTTTTTATAAGTCTGGCTAGGAGTTTATCAGTTTTATTAATTTTTTCAAAGAACCAGCTTCTTGTTTTCATTGATCTGTTGTATAATTTAATTTCTATATCATTTATTTCTGCTCTAATCTTTATTTCCTTCCTTCTGCTGATTCTAGGCTTCATTTGTTCTTTTTGTAGCTCCATTAGGTATTACATCAGGTCGTATATTTGAGACTTTTCTTGTTTCTAAAGGTGGGCCTATATTGCTACATACTTCTTTCTTAGGACCATTTTTGCTGCATCCCAAAGATTTTAGACCACTGTTTTTTCATTTTCATTTGTTTCCATGTATTTTTTAAAATTTCTTCTTTGATTTCTTGGTTTACCCATTGATTATTCAGTAGCATGTTGTTTAACCTCCATGTATTTGTGGTCTTTCCAAATTTTTTCTTGTGGTTGGCTTCCAGTTTCATAGTGTTGTGGTAAGAAAAGGTGCATGGTATGATTTCAGTCTTTTTGTATTTGTTGAGACCTAATTTGTGACCTAATATGTGATCCGTTCTAGAGAATGTCCCCTGCGCACTTAAAAAGAATGTGTATTCTGCTGTTTTAGGATGGAATGTTCTGAATATATCTGTTAAGTCCATCTGGCTCAGTGTGTAATTCAAAGTCATTGTTTCCTTGTTTATTTTCTGTTTAGATGATTTCTCCATTGATATAAGTGGGGTGTTAAGTCTCCTACTTGGACACCTGGGTGGCTCAGTTGGTTAAGTATCTACCTTCGGCTCCGGTCATGATCCCAGAGTCCTGGTATAGAGTCCCACAATGGACTCCTTGCTCAGTGGGGAGCCGCCTTCTCCCTCTGCTCTGCCTGCCACTCCCCTTGCTTGTGCTCACTATCTCTCTGACAAAATAATAAAATCTTAAACAAAAAAAAGTCTCCTATTATTATTATTATCAATTAGTTCCTTTATGTTTATTATTGTCTTATACATTGGGGCATATTACAATTGTTATATCTTCTTGTTAGATTGCCACTTTATTATGATATAGTGCACTTCTTTGTCTCTTGTTACGGTCTTTGTTTTAAAGTCCATTGTCTGATATAAGTATTGCTTCTCTGACTTTCCTTTGATATTTAATTGTATAATAAAGTTTTCTCCATCCCCTCACTTTCAGTCTGCAGGTGTCTTTAGATCTAAAATGAGTCTGTTGTAGGCGGCATATAGATGGGTCATTTTTTTTTTTTTAATCTATTCTGACACCCTGTGTCTTTTTTTTTTTTTTTTCCTTTTCAGTGTACCAGTACCCTGTGTCTTTTGATTGGAGCATTTAGTCCATTTATATTCAAAGTAATTATTGATAGACATGTATTTAGTGTCATTTTATTAGTTGTTTTCTCATTGTTGCTGGAGATTTTCTGTGTTCCTCTCTCGTCTTTGTCACTTTTGATCTCTCTTTTGCACTCAAGAGTCCCTTTAGTGTTTATTTATCAGGGAAAGTCTTTATCTCTGTTTCTTTTCTGAATGATATCCTTGCTGGATGAAATATTCCTTGCTGCAGATTTTTCCCATTCAGCATTTTGAATATATCATGCCATTCCCTTCTGGCTTGTTAAGTTTCTGTTGCAAAATCTCCAGCCAGCATTATGGGTCTTCCCCTGTAAGTTAAAGACCTCTTTGTCTTGTTGTTTTTAAGATTTTTTTCTTTATCACTGTATTTTGAAAACTTAATTTTAGTTATGTCTTGACTTTGGCCTATTTTTGTTGATTTTGATGGGAGTTCTCTGGGCCTCTTGGATCTGGATGTCTGTTTCCTTCCCCAGATTTGGGACATAGTCAATCACTATTTTTTCAAATAAATTTTCTGCCCCTTTTTCTCTCTTATTCTTCTGGGACTCCTATAATAAGTACAAGTTATTACATTTGATGGAGTCATCAAATTCCCTAAGTCTATGCTTGTGATGCAAAACTGTATTTTTTTTTAAAGATTTTATTTATTTATTTGACAGAGAGAGATCACAAGTAGGCAGAGAGGCAGGCAGAGAGAGAGAGGAGGAAGCAGGCTCCCTGCTGAGCAGAGAGCCCGATGCGGGACTCGATCCCAGGACCCTGAGATCATGACCTGAGCCGAAGGCAGTGGCTTAACCCACTGAGCCACCCAGGCACCCAAAACTCTGTCTTTTTGTTCAGCTTCATTATTTTCTGTAATTTTGTCTTCTAAGTCACTAATTCATTCCTCTGTTTCTTGCAGTTTGCTGTTCATTGCATCAAACCTGTTTCCAGTCCTGTTTATTGTATTCCTCATTTGTGATTCCTTTTTAACTCTTTTATTTCTGTGGTAAGGGTCTTACTGATGTCTTCTTTTCTCAAGCCCAGTGGGTATCCTCATGATTGTTTCTTTAAATTCTCCATCACAAATGTTATGATATCTGTTTCAGTTAGACCTCTGGCCAAGGCCTTATCTTGTTCTTTGACTTGGAATAAATTCCTCTGTCTTGGCATTTTGTCTAAGTCAGCTTTTTTGTGTGCATTAGAAAAACCAATTAGATCTCCTGCTCCTGAAAGTGATGGCCTTATGAAGAAGAGCTCATGTAGTGCCCAGGGCCTGTTGCTTCAGGGAGTGTCTCCAATATTTGCTCCGTGCACTTTACTGTTGTGTTTTGGCTGCTCTATCCTTCAGGCCAGTCATCTGCAGAGGCTCTCTTTGCCAGCGATGGACTGTGTTTGGTCCCTGGCCTGAATGTGGTGAGTTTTACCTGGGTGTCGGCTTGTGAAAAGAGATCTGACAGAGCTTCCACCAGAACCAAGGATCTGAAGCATTCTCTGGATTTGTATTATGGGCAGGGGTTTGTGCTGCTCTTCTCAGGAAGGGGCCTATTGCCCTGGGACAGAGGCAAGCTTGATTGAGAAGGGCAGTTCCACCAAATTCCCAGGGGCGGGGCTTGGTGTAAGTAAGTTAGGCAACCAGTGTCAGTGCTGTTCTGCTTCCCACAGGTGGTTCTACATTTATGCTGAGAAGCAGGGGAGGGAAATGGAGCCAGGAAGCTCCTTTGTTCCTGGAAAGGCATCTTGTGAATGCTGCTTCTATGGGATGTGCCTCTAATAAGAGCAAATAATCTCCTCAATATGTGCTCTAGGCATTCTTCAGATCTGTATTTCTACACTGTCTGCCCCTCAGGTTGTTTGCCTATCTTCTCTCCAGAAGCAGAGCAGTGTCCTCTGGTCTCTATCCCAATCAAGCCTGCTGACCTTTAGAAGTCCAGGTTTTAAGCCTGGATGGTTGCAAGAACTCATCGCATTCAGTCCCTCTCATTTTCCAGCCAGTGGTTTTGGGAAAACATTCATCTTGTGCATTCCCTTATGTGCTCCTCTCCCTCTTGCCCTTCTCCTCAACCATGGCTCCCTCCCCTCTACAGCACCCATGATCCTTTTCTCCCCGAAACCATATCTTCACACTTTCTACCTTCTTCTATGTGGACTCCTCTCTCCCCTTAGTTGTGGAGTTTGTTCTCTCAATCTTTGGGTAGATTTCTGGGGTGTTTAGGATGATTTGACAGTTATCTAGTCATGTTTGTGAGAGGAGATGAGCCTAGCATCCTTCTAGTCCACCATCATATTCCTCTCTCTCCTCTACTTTGAATTTAATTTGTTCTTTTACCAGTTCTCTAAGGTAGAAGCTTAGATTATGGATTTTAGGTCTTTCTTCTTTTCTAATACATGCATTCAAGCTTATAAAGTTTGCACTATGCACTGCTTCCTCTGCATTTTACAAATTTTAATAAGTTATCATTTTGTCCAAAATATTGTAAAATTTCTCTTGATATTTCTTCTAGGAACCAAGTGTTATTTAGAAGTGTGTTGTTTAATCCCCAAGTGTTTTGAGGTTTTCTAGCTATCTTGATTTTATTGATTTCTAGTTTAATTCTATTGTGGTCTGGGAGTAGACATTCATAGAATTTTAAATTTGTTAAGGTATGTTTTATGTCCCAGAATGTAGTCTATCTTAATGGATGTTCCACATGAGCTTGAGAAGACTGTTATTTGGGGGGGCACCTGGGTGAATCAGTGGGTTAAAGCCTCTGCCTTGGGCTTGGGTCATGATCCCAGGGATTGAGCCCCACATTGGGCTCTCTGCTCAGCAGGGAGCTTGCTTCCCTTCCTCTCTCTCTCTGTCTACCTGTGATCTCTGCCTGTCCTGTCAAATAAATAAATAAAATCTTATAAAAAAAGAGAGAGACTTATTTTTGGATGAAGTAGTCTATAGATGTTAATAATAACCAGGTTGAGGACATGGGGAGATAGAGTGGAGAAGGCAGTTGGGGGAAATTGGAAGGGGAGGTGAACCATGAGAGACTATGGACTCTGAAAAACAATCTGAGGGTTTTGAAGGGGCGGGGGGTGGGAGGTCGGGGTACCAGGTGGTAGGTATTATAGAGGGCACAGATTGCATGGAGCACTGGGTGTGGTGCGAAAATAATGAATACTGTTATACTGAAAATAAAAAATAAATTAAAAAAATAATAACCAGCTTTTTGACAGTGCTATTGAATTCACCTATATTGCTACTGATTTTCTTCATGGTCGATCTCTTGCTTTCTAAGAGAGGGGTGTAAAATTCTCCAACTATAATAGTGGATTCATCTATTTCTCCTTACAGTCTTATCAGTTTTTACCTTTGATATTTTGATGCTATGTTTTCTTTAACCACTGACCCTTACCATTATGTAACACCCTTTTTTTCCCCCCCAATAGCATTCCTTGCTCTGAAGTCAGCTGTGTTTGAAAATACAGCTTATTTTTGCTTTCTTTTGATTAGTATGAGCATTATATATCTTTCTCCATCTCTTTCCTTTTACTCTTACATGTATCATTTTACTTAAAGTGGATTTCTTGTAGACATATATAGTTGGGTCTTATTATTATTATTTTTTAAAATATATTTACTTTGAGAAGGAGACAGAGCAAGTGAGGATAGAAGAGGGAGAGGGACAAGCAGACTCTACTCTAAGCAAAGAGTCCTACGTGGGGTCTAATCCCACAAAGCTGAGATCATGACCTGAGCTGAAACCAAAAGCTGGATGCTCAACTGACTGAGCCACCTAGACACCCCTAGCTGGGTCTTATTTTTTTTAATTCATTCTAACAATCTCTGCCTTTTAATTGGTATATTTAGATCACTGACTTCAGAATATTTAGATCACTAAACTTCTTTGAGTATTTCTTCATGGTTAAGTTTTTAATGCCATGGAGATACTTAATTGTGCTATTTAATTTTTCCAAAGTCAAGAAGAAAAATCAGACTGATAAATATGTAATTTCCCATAATAAATTTGAAAAGTATCTCAGGTCCAGTAATTGCAGGTAAGAACACTTTCTCTGAAATGGGTATTAATTTCCTTTCTAGATATTTCAACGGATAGAATATTTTTAAAACAAAATGAGGTTATCCTTTAAGCTCCATCTTTTAGCAGTCCGTCTAAGAAACAAAGTTAAAATGGAAATCTTAATTTTTTTTTTATTTTTTATTTCCAGCATAACAGTATTCATTATTTTTGCATCACACCCCGTGCTCCATGCAATCCGTGCTCTCTATAATACCCACCACCTGGTACCCCAACCTCCCACCCCCCGTCCCTTCAGAGAGAGTCAATTATCATATGGTTTCACTTATTTGTGGAGCATAACAAATAGCATGGAGGACATGGGGACTTAGAGTGGAGAAGGGAGTTGGGGGAAATTGGAAGGGGAGGTGAACCATGAGAGACTATGGAAATCTTAATTTTTTTAAAGATTTTATTTATTTATTTGAGAGAGAAAGAGCACACACAGGAGCATGGGGAAGAGTAGAGGAAGAAACAGACTCCCCACTGAGCAGGAAGCCTGATGCGGAACTCAATCCCAGGACCCTGGGATTACAACCTGAGCTGAAGGCAGATTCCCAACTGACTGAGCTTCCTAGGCGCCTTTTTTTGTCTGTTCTTAACATGGGGCTGGGTTAGATATTTTTAAATACAGTAAAATGTTTGATAATTAAACTCTCAGAACTTTTATTTCCATTAAAATTAATCAAAAATCATCATCTTCTTCAAGGTCATTAGTCTTCAAGATAATGGATAATACATTTTGCTCCACCTCTATTATGAAATACTATTTAGAGTATATAGTGGTTAAAATTCAAAACTAGCTTTTATTTTAATTTGGAATGTGCTTTGTAGGTCCATTTAAATTTTAGTATAAAAGTTGTAATTGGAGAAGATGGAGAAATTAGTGGCTCTCTTCAAGTTTTCTATTTTTTTCAACCATTTACTTGTTTATTAGTCTGTTTATATTGTTTTGTATTGGTAAACAGCTGTATTTAATAGTAGAGTTAACTTTTTGTTCTAAATCTGAACAGATGAGATATGCCTTTCTTAGATATTTGATTTGCATTACTGGTCCTTATTTTCTCAACATTTCTCTAAAAAATCTTATTTATGTAAGGAAAGTATTTATTAGATCAAGTGGCAAGATCACCAATAGTTTATTAAAAAAAAAAAAAAAAAAAAGAGGAAGGCCTGGGTGGCTCAGTTGGTTAAGCTGCTGCCTTTGGCTCAGGTCATGATCCTGGGGTCCCAGGATCGAGTCCCACATCGGGCTCCTTGCTCGACAGGGAGCCTGCTTCTCTCTCAATCTTTGCCTGCCACTCTGCCTGCTTGTGCACTTGCGCTTTCTCTCTTTCTCTCTCTGGCAAATAAATAAAATCTTAAAACAAAACAAAACAAAACAAAAACAAGAAATGGTAATTAAAGTTTTGTTATATTTTTTATCCCCAGCAACTGTGAATACTCAAATTGCTATCACTAATGGTATTGACCTTACATGACTGTAATCATCATGAATAATTCAGTTTTCATCCTTCTTACATATTAGAACTATAAGCTGAATTTCGATTTAACTTGAATCTTGAGAATTTAAAACATGTAAGAAAACCACATTAGCATTATTGTTTAAGTCTTGAACACTTAATGATCTTTAAGGACTAAAGACAATCTTTTTCTTATTTTTTAGGAGAAAAAAAGAGAGAGTATAAAGACTAAAAGACCATTTACTGATATTTTATATTCTGCTGAGCACAGTCTTTGAACAACACAATATCAAGAGCAGATATGGGTCCTAAAACAGCATTCAAAAGTTGCTGTTTCAAAATGTGATACTCCAGGGGGCTTCTCAAATGCTCAGTCACTTTTCACTATGGCGTTTACTACAGAAAATCAAACAAAATGTCTGATTGTACTTTCCCATCCCTGGTGGCTTTCCAAATGCCAAATGACATTGCTGGCCAGAACGATTCTCAGTATTTGTTTTCCCAAAGCATGTAGTCTGAAGCTGTTTTTCACACTATTAAATCCACTAAGGACAAGTAAGCCATGATCTCTGCCCTCAAGGAGCTTACATGTTGTCAAGGGATAGAGATAAACAGACAACTAACCAAAGATAGTCGAGTAAATATTATGCTCTTTGTGGGAACACAGGAGGAAGCTAGCAATTCTGAAAGATGAAAAAAACTTATAGATGAGGTGAGATTAGTTTTTCTTTGACTACTGAATTTATTCCACAGAAAATATGTCAGAGGGAAATGGAGAGAAGTTAAAGAAAAAAACTCACAAAAATCTTTGAATTTACAAGATCATATAATTGCTTATATGAAAATGAGGAAATATATTTACCCCTGGAAGAAAGGAAGCCTCCCTAGGACATTAAGATAGAAACACTCATTTCTTCTCTCCCAACTCTACAGCTTTCTAATGTGTATGAAAATCATGAAAGAATATAAAAATGCTTAGACTCTAGGTATTACTTGTGTATTTATTACACAGAAGGCATAGTGCTAATGTCTTTGTACATGGTATCTCAGTTGATTCTGTCAACAATTCCTAGAGTTAGTTGTTATTATATCCATCTTCAAGGTCAACCCCCCCCCCCAAGATTAGGAAAGGTTAAATAAACTTCCTAAGGTCTCTTGGCTAGTAGGCAGTATAAGATGGATTCAAATCCATGTTTTCTGATTCCAAAGTTCATTAATGCTGTTAACCACTACATCACACTATCTCCATTGTACAATAAATGTGCTAAAAAGAACATCAAGAAACCTAATGTACTTGATCCCTAACTTCCAAAGGATGCGCTCAGGATGGGGGCCTCCCCTGGACAGAGTCTGCAGAGACTGGGTTCAGACTGCTCATCTCATCAGTATTTTAAAATTGACAGAGACCACCAAATACCTCTTCTCTGTCAAAGAAAACTACAGCTTCTACAATCGCAGTGTTCAGTTTCATAATCCAGGAGCATATTACTCCTCACATCTTTTGTCAGAGCTATAGGATAGTCTTCTGGACATTTCAGTTCCTTGGCACATGACTACAAAATCCTATCCTATATGCATGAAAACCCGTATTCCTGGTCTCTACTTTTAAGATCCCAAATTAGGAATTCTCTACTGTTACTAACTGTGGATTGCACTGCTGGGGGGAATGTGAGAAGGAAATTGAAGATGGGAGATTGTTAATTTTGGCTGAGTATTCCTGCCAGATAACCAAAGAGAGAAGCTGTGTTGGCAGCCAAGGGCATTTCTGTGGCCCACAGGCTGCAGGAAGAAAGTGTCTGGCAGATTCCTTGGTAGTCAATGCAAATGTCTGTGGGGTCATACGAGGCCAAGTGGGCAGTGGGCAAATGCCCGACTTTTTGGTATTGACCAAAATTAGTCTATAACAGGCAATTTTTGTTCCTTTCTAAAACTATTACTCAGAAATACATGTCAGTCATGGTTCTCATGAAGCTATTGTTTTACAGAGTAGAGAGTGCTTCCATGTTGGGAGGACAAGGAAAATTCATCATTAATTCACCTTTTCACACTTAACTGGATATCATAAAGAACATTCCTAATGATGAATTATCCATGAAAACTGCTTGAGTTTTTCTCTCTATTAATAATCCATAAAGGGATTTGTACTGCAAAACATCATAGATTCCAACTCAATTAAAAATTTTCTATCACAAATTAGACTATAAACCATCTTATCTCAATCCTTCAGTTTAGAAATATGCTGGAAGTAGGAAATAAAAAATTAAAATATCTTGGAGAATCTCTGTTCAGAGGCAAGTTTCAGCGAGTCTTGGAGCACAGTGAAAATGATTTTTTTTTTTTAATTTAAAACTCATGAGGCTAAAAGGAGAATCCATTGAATGCTTTTGTAACCAGTATGCATTGCATATATATTAACTTGTAAGCAAAAGGAAATTATGACAGATACTTTAAAGATTTAAGACTGGGGAGATTATTTTAATATGACAAAGTTAATATATTCAGTAATAGAATGATTACATTTGCAAACCTTCTAATTGGATTTTTGTCTTTATATAAATTGCAAAGCACATGCACTTTTGATAAATGAAATGGCGCATTCACCCAGATAATTATCACTTAATAATGAGCAAGCACCTCTGGGCTTGTAACTCATATAAATTTGAACTTGAATTACTGAGCCAGGTGCTTAATTTATATACCTTTAAGTTATTACTCATTCATAACTCTAGTAAAATAAAGAATATTTTACTCTTTACTATTTAACTCTAGTAAAATAAAGAATATTCTTCTCTTCTGATGTATTAGAGATAAAAATTTAAGAAGAATACTCTGGTAATAGGCATTCATAAACTATGAACAAGTTTCACCAAATAAAAGAGCATACTTGTTATTATCACTATCATCACCAATACCAGACTGTTAAGAATAATACTACACAGTTTTAAAGTAGCAATGAGTTATTTCTTTCATCACCTTACAGAGCAAAATTAATGAGCATTAATTTATCAAAAGCAGACATATAATTAACAGGGTTTTTTTAAGATTTTATTTATTTATTTGACACACAGATAGAGATCACAAGTAGGCAGAGAGGCAGGCAGAGAGAGGGAGGGATGCAGGCTCCCCGCTGAGCAGAGAGCCCCACGCGGGGCTCCATCCCAGGACTCTGAGATCATGACCTGAGCTGAAGGCTGAGGCTTAACCCACTGAGCCACCCAGGTGCCCCAACAGTTTGTTTTTTTAAAAGGCAGCATGTTTTAACAAATGTAATTTAAAAATGAGAAAAAAGAAGAAAAACATATCAACTGTACATAGAGTAACTTGGAAATAAATGTTTCTTTACTTAAATATTTGAAGTGAAAAAAAAAAAGATAAAAACCCAAATAAACTAGTTCTAGTTAACAGCACAAAGAGTCAGAATAAAGAAATTTGAGAAATAGCAAATCACCCATGACTATATGCAATTAATTTCTCCTTTGGCTCATGTCCTAATAGAAAAACTGTGGATAGGAGAACCTGGAAATAGGCAAAGGACCTAAGAGAATATATTTCTCCTGATTTTTGTTTCATTAAAATTCCATTAAAACAATATTCTTGGTAAGCTCCTCATTGCCATCGGTAGTACAAAAGCTCTTTAAAGCTAAAGAGGTGGGTGTGGAAGGCATGATGGGCTCACTTTTCCCTCAGGAGCAGAGGAGTAAGAGACCACCTTGCCACTACACAATGTGTAGAACAACAGATACTTCATAAAATGGGAGACCCCAGCCTCTGGCTGTAACTCCCCCAAGGTCCAGCACCCCTTGTGTGCAATGAAGCAGGTGGAGACATTCAGAATATGCAGCTCGATGTATGAAACAGGGGCCCAGGAGGGAGACCAGGTTGGAGATGGTAATGGATGGTTTGTTTTTCTTAGGGGGGGTATTTGATAATGTGGGAGTCAGGGAGATACCTTGCAGGAATGCAAATGTGCTGAACGAGAAAGGTAGAGAGTGAAGATGGAAGCCTGGAAAATTATAAAGACAAGACATGGAAGAAAATCCACTGGGAATAGCAGGATAGTTAGCACGTTTTACAAAACGGGGAGAAGTATAGTTTTAAGAATAAAGTTTTATTGGTGTAGCCATTCTGGAAAACAGTATTGAGGTTCCTCAAAAAGTTGAAAATCCAGCAATCGCACTACTGGGTATTTGCCCTAAAGATACAAATGTACTGATCTGAAGGGGCACATGCACCCAAATGTTTATAGCAGCAATGTCCACAATAGCCAAACTACGGAAAAAACCTAGATGTCCATCAACAGACGAATGGATAAAGAAGAGGTGATAACACACACACACACACACACACACACACACCCCGGAATACTATGCAGCCATCAAAAGAAATGAAACCTTGCCATTTGCAATGACATGGCTGGAACTAGAGGGTATTATGCTGAGCAAAATAAGTCAATCAGAGAAAGACAACTATCATATGATCTCTTTGATATGAGGAATTCGAGAGGCAGGGCAGTGGTGTTGTTGGGGGTAGGGAGGGAAAAAATGAAACCAAATGGGACCGGGATGGGAGACAAACCATAAGAGACTCTTAATCTCAGGAAACAAAATGAGGGTTGCCGGGGATTGGGAAGGAGGGATGGGGTGGCTGGGTTATGGACACTGGGGAGGGTATGTACTATGGTAAGTGCTGTGAAATGTGCAAGACTGATGATTCACAGACCTGTATCCTGAAGCAAATAATACATTATATGTTAAATTAAAAAAAAGAATAACGCTTTACTCCTCATCTGATGATGCAGGAAGACTGAGTATGAACAGGACTGTGGATTTGTCCGAAGTTAGCTGGTAGACTTAGTCTGAGAGTATGGTAAAGGTGGAAACCAGGATGCTACATGCTTAGGTGAATTAGAAGTGAGGACATGACAAAAACCCAGTTTTGTCTCTGCTGGTATTGATTTATGTTATTATTTCTACCACAGAAGTGGTAGTAGGAGAAACAGAATAGCTTAGTGCTATAGTTGACCACATTATGGTCAGAGTGAGAAGGGTTTACTTTATTTTAGTTTTTTAAGATATTAATGTCAGGACCTCACCCCAAACCAGTTAAACCTGAATCTCTGATGATGGGGTCCAGATACTGATATTTTTAAATAGCACTCTAGGTGATTCTAATGTTTGGCTGGAATTGAAGAGCAATGGATTAATGGGCTAAGAATACGGGTTCTAGACTCACTGCTGAAGAGCAATGGATTAATGGGCTAAGAATATGGGTTCTAGACTCAGCTTTAGTTTAAGTGTCAACCTTATTATTTGCTGGCTGCATGACTTCTCTCTCAGTTTCCTTATCAAAGATGTGGGAATAATAATAGTGTCTTCCTTACTGGATTGGAGAAGGATTAAATGACATAAGGTATGTAAAACACTTGGCATGGCCCTACATATTTTTGGCTGTTGTTCCTGTTTCTGTCATTAAAACATATGATATAGATTTAATGATACAAACAGTAACAAAAACAACCAATAATAGATAGTGCCACATCAAATGTTTTACATACCTTATGTCATATGTGTGTGTGTGTGTGTGTGTACAGAGAGAGAGAGAGAGATAGGGGGAGAGTAGTGAGGTAGGGAGGGAGGGAAGAAGGGAGAGAGAGAGAGAGAACACAAGTCCCCACTTGGTGACCACACACTATTTAAGACATGAGAGGAGGAAGACTCTGGCACTCCTTCCATCACTTTAAACCTCATATCACCTACTCAACAACTCTGCTCCTACTTCTGCCTGGTAACTGACTCCTGACCTAGTACTAGCTTTGTCAAAATTTTCTTGCTTTATTTTTGTTGTTTCTGGAGTTTTACACATGAATCTTGTGCCTTTCATAACTAACATCAACCACAGAAATTTTGTGGGTTCTCTCAATGAACTTTATAGGATCTCTCAAGCCACTTGGCTCATCATTTGTGGCCATTGACTTATTATGCCAGGAGTCTACAAATACTGTATTTCCTGCTGTTACAGAGGGCTGATAGGCATTTGAAAATGTTTGTTTCATGGTGGTACCTACATTGCCTCAGATTACTTGTCTGGCTTTCTACCCTTGGGTCTTAACCATGGCTGCCATTGTCAATACTAAACTGCACTGGAGAAAGTTAAACAACTAAGGGTAATTTTATTCAAGGCTATTGAAATATGGCAGAGAGACCTTAGTCTGAACTAAATTCTCTTGAAACAGAAAGAGGGAGGACTTTTATAAGTGCTGGGGTCAGCTAGCAGTAAGTACTGAAACACTTGAGGGGAGAGGCTGAACCGTGAGGTGTTGTAACATCCAGTTACTCCTGAGTTTGCAAATGTTTTCATCTGTGATTAGGCTACCTGTGTTTGCTAACAGGTGCCCATCAAGGTGAGCTCCAACCTTTCCAACAGAGACTGGGAAAGAGGGAATGCTATCTTCCTCAATGATTTCATTTTAAAGGAGTGGTTCCCAGGTCCTTGAGAAAGATATCCCTTACTCATAAATCAGGCAAGAGGGGAGGAGAAGATCTACATCTCAAAGGGGCAAAGAAATAATTTTAGGGAACAGTTATGTTTCCTAAAGTAAATGCTCTAAAAAGAGGGAATTCAGGAATAAAGAAAACTGTCTAAAATTTAGTCAAGCTGAAGGGAAAGTTAAAGCTGTCTTGGTCACCATATTTGAATCTTTGTTTTAATGTCTTCTTAATATCAGCTCTTTTAGATTCTACTGATTCTGGCTTTTGCTCTGCCTTTATATTATAGTTGAAGTCAAAATTATATTGAGCTAATATATTTTTAAAAATCATAAAAAATCATAGTAATTAGGAAAAGTATATAAAATTGAAACTTCACACACACGGACTCTAGATTTGGAAGTAATCTTAAAATTAATCTAAAATTAGATTAATCTTAAAATTAATTTAATACAATCCTGAGTCAAATATTTCAGTCTCCTTTTTAAATATTCTCAAAATTAAAATTATCTCCAGGAAAAGTAAGTGTTAGATAATTTTCCTTTCCTTGGCCATGTTCTTCCCTCAAAGACAGAAACCCTCAATCAATTACTTACATGGGAGTACCTGATGTAATTGTATACACAGTTGAACTCTGATCTTCCTTTCTTTGGCATGTCTTCTCTTCTTTAATTTAGATGTCCACTATTCCATATGTGATGTTGATTCAAGGCACCTCATTATCTTGGTTGTTTTCTTCAACATCTCCTGTAAGACGTGGCACTTAAAAATGAATGGCAAAGTTTCCTGAGTAGAGATCAAATAGTTCGGAGTAGAGAATGATTGTTTCAGTTTTCTGGACACTCTACCCGTTTTCATGTAGACAGAAGTCAAATTCACTTTGGTAACTTTTATTTTCACAAAAATTATCTTACTATATATTTTTAAAACTAAGTATTGGAATTTAAATATACTCAGATTAAATGTATTTTGTTGGATTCGGTTCATAACTGTAGCTTGTGAAAAACACTGGGATATTGCTTATAGCCCACATTTTATTAGCTACTTTTCCCACTTTTGAGCAATCTGCTACACCTGACAAAGATTATTTACTTCTACTTCATTACTGAGGTTAAGAGCCCAGTTGTCCATCACTTACTCAGTCAGTACTCTTAGGACATGGTCTTTTAACAAGCTCTAAATTTACCTCATTGTTGCCCAGTCTCCATTTACCTGTCTTGGTTGTATCCATATCCTACATACTTAGATTTGTTGGTAAACCATATATCTTCAACAAGACTTTATTATTTTCTGCTTGTTCTCATGCACCTAGCTTTTAAAAATTGAAAGATTTTTTTTTTTAAATTATAGTAGATCCTTCAACACTCTTGTGGCATTTATAGACATTTATCCAAACTAAAATACATACCACTCTAGTATTTAAGGGAAACATTCCATGTTAAAACTCATCATAGTCTATCTGCAAAACCTGTAGTTAGTTGATCTGAGAAAAACTGGTTGGAGTTATTCTTGGAAAAAAGCAAAATTGTCATTCTTACATTCAAGAACAACCAAGAAACAGAAGGACCAGGTGTCCTTCCTTTGACTTGTCTGGCAGAGTGATGTGTTCTCTGTTCTCAACTCAATTAGAAAAATATTTCAAGGCATAAGCCTCCCTTAATTCCCCACATACTTAGTGTTCAAACTTGTGAATTTTCGTAACTCCAGTTTTGTTTCTGAATTAGCATCTATGGATTGGGAGAATAAGAAAATGTTTGGATGATTTACTTAAATGATTACTATATAATATTTTATGCATTTAAATACATATTTTATATGTAACATATAAGGTATGATGGTTAGTAATAAAATGAACATTTGTTTCCCCATTTAAGAATAATTTTGCTGATGTTAATAGAACATTAGAAAATGAACACATATTTAACTAAAATTTTGATATAACAATGATTTTGGCCATTCTACCTACAGGTACAGTCAAGTACATTCACAACTAAAGAATAATTATGCTGTTTAATGTATAAAGTAGTTAAGTTGGCTATAAGTATAAGTGCTAAATTTCACATAACTTGACCATGATTAGTTGAGAGTCTTTTGTCTGGATCTTGTAAAATTCTGTGGTCCTTTTTAAAGGATCTTTATTCTCCTTTATGGGCTATCTAGCTGCCTATGTATTTACTGATTTATTTCTCTCCTATTCAAATTGTGCCCTCCTTGACATCTGTCTTTCCTTAATCCTCTGTTGTGTTTGGCATCTGTCTTTATGTCATGTCTGTCTCTACAAGTCTCTTATTCCTGCTTTGTCCGGGATGCAGATGAATTTAAATTCTGGGTGTTAGGAGTCCAGATTGAAACCTTCTAAAGAAACCCTGGCCAGTTCTAAAATAAGTTGTGTGATCACAAGGAAAGGGATGCAAAAACTTCAAAGATAGGGTGGCAGATACAGAGACAGACAAGGGGGAAGTGAGATGTTGAGACAGGTGGGGGTAAATTTTTAGTACAAGATGAAAAATAGGAAGGAAATTAATTCTAAAGTTAAAGGAAATCTATACTAAACACTTGTGAAAAACCAGGATGTTTAACTGCTTAATTTGTTTGTAATCAGTATTGAAGACCTTTGGTTCAACAAGGTAATTGAAACTCAAGTTAAGTTTTCTTATTTTTACCATGGATTGTTTGCTGGGGCTTGATCGTAAATAGGGAGACCAGATTCTGTTTCAACAGAGCTTCTACTCAGCTTGTAATATAAGTAATTGGTGATTTTGTTTGCAACTTCCTGTTTTTGTCTATATTATCCTTCTATAATTTATGCACTCATGGCATCCCTTCAAGTAGACTATATACCCTTGTTTGGCAGGATAAGACTCTGGCACTAGGCACTTAGTCAAAATTAATCTCTTGAATATTAAATTAACATTTAGGAAAAGGTGACTGCTGAGGCAGCCAGGAATGAAGGGAAGGAATGGGAAGCAGTAGTAGTGTTTCTGTATCACAAATCTGTCACTAAGCTTTCACTATCAGCTGCCATGATTCCCACCATCTTATATTGATCTGAATTCTATGTAGTCTTCCAGTTTTAGTTTTGATTTCTCTTATGCAGTGAAGCACACCAAAGCCAAGGAGTAACTGAGAGCTGTGACAGGTCTGATCCCAAGGTGAAGCTTTTGTGTCACTGGTTTTGTTGGGAATCTGAGAAGAACAAAGTCTCCAGGAAAAACATTTTACAATTTATAATTCTATGAAGAAGAGCCATTTTCAAGTGTGGCTACAACTGTCACCTATTATCTCCAGTTAAGGAAATCTCTGGTCAGCTGAGAATGAGAATGGCTGCTCTAGGTCCTAGGGTCCTAGAAGACTCCCCTCATATACAGTAATGGACCTCCTAAACTTGAGGAAAAATGATGGCAATAGTATGTGCCCTAAACTGATATTTCTCCAACTCTAATGTGCATGCAAACCACCTGGACATCTTGGTAAAATACAAATCCAGTAAATCTGGGTGGTAGAACCCAAGAAGTTGCCTTTCAAGCAAGCTCCCAGGTGTGTTGTTCTGCTATTCTGAGGACCATACTTTGAAGTGACCTGCCCTCAGCATTCCCTTCACTAATTCCATTAGGAAAGAGAATGGCTTCTCTAAATATCCACAACCCAAGAATGGGACTCTGGAGGGCTGTCCACAAACTGAAAGGAGAGGAAGAGCACACCTTTCCAGCCAGTAAGATCACAGAATCAACTCTGGAAGTCAGTGTGGTAGTAGAGGACACCACCAGTTCACCTTCCCAGCCAGGAACCAGTGATGAGTAATGAGATGAGTCATGGCTGTTACACAGGACAGGAAAGCTTGTCTACAGAAGCCAAGCGCAACCAACATCTATTAATGAAGGCTACATTAGCTCTTGCCTGAAATGGTGAGTGACCATCTGTCTGGGCACATATATAAAACCCTTAAATATAGAGTAGTAATCAAGACCCAGGCTCTCAAGGGGGATAGCCTATAATAGAAGATCTGCACTGTCACTTCTCAGGTGTGTCCCTTAGACAGTTACTTAACCTTTCTGGGCCTCGTTTTTTCATATGTAAATAGAGATTAAGAATACCACATTCTGGGCGCCTGGGTGGCTCAGTGGGTTAAGCCACTGCCTTCGGCTCAGGTCATGATCTCAGGGTCCTGGGATCGAGTCCCGCATCAGGCTCTCTGCTCAAGGGGAGCCTGCTTCCCTCTCTCTCTGCCTGCCTCTCCGTCTACTTGTGATTTCTCTCTGTCAAATAAATAAATAAAATCTTAAAAAAAAAAAAAGAATACCACATTCCCAGGGTTGTTGTGGGACATATAGAAGCACTTACCATCATGTCTCACTTTAAAAAGCACTCAGAAAGAGTAGTTACTATGCTTCCAGCAAGATAAATTTTGCCTTTGGTGACACCTAATGCAAAATATTTACACAGGTGTTGGAAATTGTTTTTTGAAGTTAATTTGATCAGAGTATATAAAATAGCCTGTTATGATTAATTGTTACTGTTTTTGTGATAATAACTATGCCTGGCTAAAGCTATCCTGGGCCATTTACTATAAATGTGCATTCTAACTTGGGAACCATTTTACCTCACAAATTAGCAAAGTTAGAATGTTGGTCATTTCTGGTACCATGACTTCCTGGGTAACTTTTCTGGCACCCTCTCAACCATCAGCTTGATTCTGAGTTCTCTAAGAATGTGCATTGTATTTATTCATTTACTTCTTTTCACTCGGTATTGTACACAATCTATTCCTATTGCCATGGAGATAGCTATTCAATGACAATAACCTCTTCACTTCATTTCAGTCATTTATACAATTACTGTTGTGTCAGGTTGATTCTGGCTTTGACACTTATGAAAAGGGAAAAAGAAACATTTAATAAAGTGATTTTTTTCCACTCAATTTGCTTTTGCTTCTCTTTCTCTGGGCCTCAAATTTAGCAAGTGCAACGCTTGTTCCATTGGATTATCTGAAATACATTGTTGGCTGTCACATGCATGATTGATTTTAAACGTATGCCTGAATCCTTTCTACCAGACTAAACTCATAGGACAGAAAAACACACTGTAAAAAAAGGCTCTCCTGTCATCATCAGGTACACCCGTCATCTTTGACCTAACCCTCGTATTGTAAACAAGTAACTGCTGGCAAGAAGAGATTATAAACAAAACCAATCTCTCCATCTCTATTTTCCACATGTCTCGCCAGAAAAGGTATCTAAGACATCACTCCATTTCATCCTCTCTTGGTCCTTGACTCTTTTCATCCCTCTTCTTGCGTGCCATATTCACTTTGTTTGTATCCATTTTGAATCAGTCTTCACCGCTCTGGTTACTGTGGCTCAGCAATGAGTCATGGAAACTGCTCAAGACTTGTCTCTCTCAATTTATCCTACCAGCCATATCCTGTTATTTTTCTGCCTTTCAGCTGCCCTTGTGTATAAAGATCCCTTTTCATTTGCTTCGTGCAGTGTTACTTCTCGTTTAAATTTTCTGTCTTAGAGATGCTAGTCCCGACCTTCATTTTTAATTTTAAATATATCCATTAATTTCTTTTTAAAAAAGTAGTAATTTGGCTAAATGACAGTGTTTCTTTGAATTATGAACTAGGTAACAGTATCATGTGCTACATTTAATTAATGCTGGTTAGTGTTGCAAACCTAATTGATTGTATGATCATTATCTTCTCCCTTCAATAGCAGAGGGATATGGTACAGTTTCAGATTTTATGTGCAAAAGTTTTGATTTCCATCTCCCAGAACAATCATGCTATTTTTTATGATTTTTGGAAATCCAGCTTTATCCAACTGACTGGACTGATTTTCCCATAAGTTAAGTTTAATGTCACTGGATGGGGCGCCTGGGTGGCTCAGTGGGTTAAGCCTCTGCTTTCAGCTCAGGTCATGATCTCAGTGTCCTGGGATCCCTCCCCACATCGGGCTCTCTGCTCAGCTTCCCCTTCTCTCTCTGCCTGCTTCTCTGCTTACTTATGATCTCCGTTGAATAAGTAAATAAAATATTAAAAAAAATAAAACCTTAAAAAAAAATTCAATATCACTGGAATATTGGCAACATGGTATGAATTCGAGAGCTACAGCCTGCAGACCAAATCTTGCCAGAGAACTGTTTTCTTAGATAAATAAGAACACAGCTGCAATCATTTTTTATGTATTGTCTATAACTGTTTTCACACTATGAATGAAGAGTTGTGACAGAGACTGTGTGACCTGCAAAGCCTAAAATATTTGCTATCTGAGCCTGTAAGAAAATGTCTGCCTACTCATGGGCTACCCAAAAAAACCAAGCTTGCCAAATTTCTCTAGTCTTGAGGCAAAGTTCATAAGATAATTGCTTGTTAAAAATCCCTTTCTCTCAAAAAAGAAAAAAGAAATCCCTTTCTCGTAAATTTTTGAAAATCACATATTAACTCAGAGGAAAAGTCAGATTATCTTCAGAGGTAGCTCAAAAGTATTTGCACAAAAATAGGGTTGTCTGATAAAATATACAGGACACACAGTTAAATTATAATTTCAGATGAACTACAAAGAATTTTTTTGGTGTATGTTCCGAATATTGCATGGGACATACTTATGCTAAAAAATTTATTTGTTGTTTTTCTGAAATCAAAATTTAGCTGGCATCTTGTGCTTTCATTTGCTAAATCTGGTAGGCCTCTATATAAAGACATGAAAAGAAGAAAAACTGAAGAGAACTTGAAGCAACATCTCAGGGCACTGTGTGAAGTTGTGGGTTTATTAGCACCTTCTGATGTGTTGTCTGGTAACATTCCAGAGTAATCCAATTTATATTCATGTTCTGAATCAATAATGAGCAGCTTCATTCTTTACACCCAGGTGTTTGGCACACAGATGGTCAGCTTTCTGACCCAGGAATCCATGCTGTTTATTAACAGCTTGAAATTTTCGATTGTACATCAGATTGCAGGCGGAAGAGCACTTTTCAGTACAAGATGAAGGGGAATTACGCAGTAGCACTTCATAGGTTTGATTTAGTCCCAGGAGGAGAGCAAAAAATAGAAAGTTTACAAAATGAGTGACTGGGGAATTGGCAAGAGTCCATTTGTTCTCATAGTGCTCTATCTGAAAGGAACAGTGGTAGGAATTTAATTGCAATTAGGAAGCACTGGACAATGCAAGATATTAACTCAGAGAAAACAAGGTTTGTTAAACAGGAGAATGATATATTAAAAAAATTCTATATTAGAGGCAAGCTTTCACTTAGGCATACCTTAGAGTACTTAATGAGCTACTGTGACTTTCTTTCTCATACCCATTTTACTTTTCTAACTTGGTTGCATATAAGAAAACACATTTATAATGTTAATCAGCACCTGTGTCCCAACTTAAGTCGTTACTAACTTGCTGAATGATTTTAAGTCAATAACTTCACATTTTGGTTCTCTATTTCTCATTTGAAGAAACTGAATGAGAAGATTCTGAAGGTTCTTACCAGATCAAAAATTCTACTTCTATTCATACCTATGCACATTATATTAGAATGTGATGTCCATACTATGCCCAGAATATCAAAATCATCAAAATATATATGTGAATACTGACTCTGAGTTTGGTAAACATGACAGCATCACAAACTAGGTTCTATAAATGAGACTGATTCTCATCAAGGTACAACAAGCCTGTTAACAGTAGATGAAGCTCTGGATTACTATCTTAGGTTTGTGTATTTCTAGCATATTTTCATGAAATATCTGAATATCTGAAATTCTATTCCTCTCTTTCTTTATAAATATTTTTGCTTCCTAGCAGTTTGTAAAATTTTAAGAGAAAATTTTAATTGACAGTAAGTACTATCATATGATACCAGGTTTGGTAGTAGATGCCACAGGAAGAAAATCTGTCTTTCGTTGTGGGCTTTGTGATAGAGTAACCTATCAATTAGAACAAATGCACATGAGGCTATGGTAAAAACTGCAAAGCAAAGAATTGACCCTTGATATGCTTATTCAGAAATGGTTATGTGAGATAATACAACTAGAACTGAGAAGATGATAGTACATGTTTTCTGTCTTAAGCAATCTAAAAATATAAATCTGAGAAAGCAAATATGTAAATATGTATGAAAATGCTAAGATTAACTTGTATATCTACTAACACGCTATTTTTTAAATTGATTTTTATTTATGCAAATGATAAGCAAAGCCATTCTCTTTGTCCAAAATTAGAACATTATAGATGAGGCTAAAATTCCAACACCCTAATTTTTCTCCATGCACTCTCTTTTTGGAGGTAAGTATTATTGTTGGTTTTGTGTATACCTTTTCAGATAATTTTCAAAGTATTTTCTCACAGATATTTGATTCTTTGCTGTATTACAGTTGTGCTAGCAAGCCTAGAAACCTTTGTTTGTTAATGTTGAATGGGAAAATAGTGCTATTTATGAAAGATCTTTAGGACTGGGCTTGATTATCAAAGTGTAGAAAATTACACTGGTAGAGAGTAAGTCATATCAGGGACAGTGTGTACATGTGTATATACACATAACACAAATTTGTGAATACACACACACACGAATTTGATTCATAAGCTACTCTATCTCAGTTTCCATAGCTGCAACCCAGAAGGAGAGAGGCTCTGAAGCATCACTGAGGTTTTGTTCAACTCTCACTTTCTATTGGTCTATTATTTCTAGTGCTAATATAGCTGAAAAAATGACTATGTGACAGGACTTCTGCTTTCCCCCATGGTATTTAGTTTTAATTTCTGTTTATGCAACCTAATTTTGTTTGCAAAAGCTGGATGCATATTCCTTTGTTCAAAACAGATTCAAGTCAAACCTGGTTCCCAGGAAAGAAGATCCAGTAATATTAGTTATCCTTTCATACCATTTCATGGTTATTCCTTATCAAGTTTGTCCAACTCCCTTGGAGTTAATCCCACTAAATTTACCCTCTCATAATTGTTCTGGGTACCATCAGAATATACTCAGTCACACCAAACTTGGTGAGTAATGCTGATATACCTCATATATGATATTCTGTAAAATCTCTCACTTCAGATCTACATATTAAACTTAGCTTCTATACCCCTTTCTCTGATTCTCTGATGTTTCATGTTTTCTTTCTCCAAATCACTGCTACCTATACTAAAGCATCAAAAAAGTAGGTGCTTTTAAAAAATATATCTTTTGATGGATCTTTAGGGTAAATACCCAATAGTGCAATTGCTGGGTCATAGGGGGTAGGAGAAGAATAAATGAAACAAGATGGGATTGGGAGAGAGACAAACCATAAGTGACTCTTAATCTCACAAAACAAACTGAGGGTTGCTGGGGGGAGGGGGTTTGGGAGAAGGGGGGTGGGATTATGGACACTGGGGAGGGTATGTGCTTTGGTGAGTGCTGTGAAGTGTGTAAACCTGGTGATTCACAGACCTGTACCCCTGGGGATAAAAAGATATGTTTATAAAAAATAAAAAATTAAAAAAAAATAAAAAATAAAAAATACATCTTTTAAGTTTGTTATTTCTACACTTATATGAAAGTAAATTTTAATCAGTTAATTTTTATACTCTATTAAATAGATGGTCATATTATCTACTCCCTGGTATTCATTTATAAGCTCTGCATTCTGGCCCAGCATCTATGCATTATGATTTGTTGTTTTTCTAACATACTTTAGATCTCCTTCTTCAGCCAGGTTTGCTGTAACACTTCACATCAAATGAAGCAAGGGATTGCTGCAGAAAGCTGAACACAGGGAAAAATGCGTTAAGGTTCTTTATTGCGAGAAAAATGTAGAATAATAAACTCCATGAAAACATATACATTTATAATTTCAGAACCCAGTGGAAATTACTTTTTGCAGATGTGTAAACTCTTTATAGTTGTGTCTTTATTACTAACAACCCTGAGCAGTTGAATTGCTAGTTAGTATGAGGTTTTCAAAACAGGGCTGAATAATATTCCACCATAAAAATAGCATTCGAATGTAACCACTGACAACTGCCACCTGGTTAAGGTATCTTGTTTCTAATTTTACAGGTGTCAGATCTGGCCTGCTTCAGTCAGTTTCTTTGCCAATCTCATCACCTGTGCTTTCCAGTTAAAATTTTATCACACTTAGATGACTAGAAAACAGTACAGACACGTGAGGAAGAGAGTCAACTTCTGAGGTGGAGGTATTCTTTAGTAATTACTAGAAAAATCTCCAGAGGGAGCACATTCACAAACATCTAATAAAATATTTCAAGCCAGTGGGAATTCAATGTGTCCATCTCAGATTTAATTTGACATTAATGGACATTCTTATGCTGTGTTAAAAGACAAAGTTAATGTGGTATTTTCAGGGGTCATGGAATACACTGGTTTTTATAGATGATTTGAGTCTTATACTAAAAAACATTTTGTTTTAATTAAATCAACAATTCCTTCAAGATTAAGAAAGATTAAGATTAAGAAAGACAATAAAAAGCATAGGAGTTTATGCCTTTTTATGAGCCAGCAATGCTTCTAGAAGTTGGCGGTAATATATAGTTCTGATATTTTTATGGTAATTGCTTTCAGATTTTAAAGAAGCAAGTTCAAACTTTTTCTAGAGAACTGTTCAGTGCTAGTCTTAGTTCTCAAGGGTGCAAAGAAATGATGTTTATCTCTCATCTTTGCACCAAAGACAAAAAACAAATGAAAAACCCTTTTTAGGGGTGTACTAAAGAGAGGTGCAGTTCGAACATTTTTATGGCACTCATTTTCTCAGGTTCTTAGGTCCTACTTCTGCACCAGTACTGTTATAATACTGTTACCTTCTTTCTGATACACACACTGTGTCCTCCCTCCAGTACACTGTGTTTGTGACAAATAAGTCTGAAGTTCTTTTCTTTCTTGAGGTCAGCAAGATGATTCTCATCAGTTTCCTCATGTCTCTGGGTGAACTTACTTGCTTTTAAGATTTAGCACATCAGTCGATGTCCAGTCTGGTGCTATGTGGCTATGCTTCTAAAATAATTGTCACTAAAATGTATAATATCATTCTTTGGCTTAATACATATACATCCTCTTCATTTTAGGCTAAGCCTATCCCATAAATTTGGAATATATCTTCTCTGATGCTGCATAATTTCAGTCATGTTATTGCCTAAAATTAGGCCATAATTTTTCATTTGTATAGAAAGTTTAATAATAGAGCAATGTGAATATTATATTAAAAACCTTAGAGTTGGGGTGCGTGGGTGGCTCAGTCAGCTGAGCGACCAACTCTTGATTACAGTTCAGGTCATGATCTCAGTGGCATGAGGTCATGCCCCAGTGTAGGAGCACCATACTCAGAATAGAGTCTGCCCGACATTCGCTCCCTCCCATTCCCTCTGCTCCTCTCCATACTTGCACATGCTCTCTTTCTTTCTATAAATAAACAAAATCTAAAAAAACAAAAACAAAGCAAAAACAAAAACAAAAACAAAAAAACCCCACCTCAGACTCACAGACAAAAGCTTAGCTGTCGCAGTTTATTGGTTAATTGGAATTAGTTAATTGGAAAGTAGATTTATCAATATTTTCTTTGTGTCATTTTTCTTTCATATGAGAAATTTCTGGGGCATCTTGGTGGCTCAATCAGTTAAGCGTCCGACTCTAGATTTCAGCTCAAGTCATGATCTCTCAGTCCTGTGACTGAGCCTTGCACTGGGCTCCCTGCTCAGCAGGGTGTCTGCTTATCTCCCTCTCCCTCTGCCCAGGACCCTGCCCAATGTGCTCTCTCTCTCTCTCGCTCTCTCTCTCTCTCTCTAATAAATAAATCTTTTAAAAAAAGAAATTTCCTTGCCACACTGAGATCAAGTAAGTATCTTTTAATTGTTCACTGTCTCTTCCTCATATATCTGAAATATAATGTAATCATAACACGTACACATCCTTGCATGACATAAGGGCTCTGTCCTTTTTTTTCCTTTTTGAAACTCAGTATTCAGTATCAGTGCCTTAGTTCAGGAGTCTGCAGATGTTTTCTGTAAAAGGCCAAATAGTAAATATTTTCAGCTTTTTTGGAACAATTCAAGTCTGCTGTTATACCACAAAAACAGTCACAGTCAATATACAAAGGAATAGGTGGGGGCACCTGGGTGGCTCAGTTGGTTAAGCATCTGCCTTCAGCTCAGGTCATGATCTCACTGTTCTGGGATCCAGTCCTGCATTGCGCTCACTGCTCCACAGGGAGTCTGCTTCTCCCTCATCCTCCTCTCTCTCAAATAAATAGATAAAATATTTTTTTTTAAAAATGGTTAACTACTCTTTTTTAAAAAAAGGAAAAAACGTTAAAAAGAAAAGGAATGGGTGCAGCTAAATTCCAATAAATATTAACAAAAGCAGGTGCTAGCCCATGGGTCCTAGTAGTTGGTATCTTATATGTTCTCAGATGCATAAAAACCTCTGAGATAAGAGTTTAGGCTGTCTTGTTCATGGTTATATCTGCTTTTTTAAATATTTTTTTGATTTTTTTATAAACATATAATGTATTATTAGCCCCAGGGGTACAGGTCTGTGAATCACCAGGTTTACACACTTCACAGCACTCACCATAGCACATACCCTCCCCGATGTCCATAACCCAACCACCCTCTCCATACCCCCTCCCTCCGGCCACCCTCAGTTTGTTTTGTGACATTAAGAGTCTCTTATGGTTTGTTTCCCTCTCGATCCCATCTTGTTTCATTTACTCTTTTCCTACCCTCCAAACCCCCCATGTTGCATCTCCACTTCCTCATATCAGGGAGATCATATGACAGTTGTCTTTCTCCGATAGACTTATTTCACTAAGCATGATACCCTCTAGTTCCATCCATGTCATTGCAAATGTCATTGCAAAAGAAATTTCATTTGGAATGGAATACTATGCAGCCATCAAAAGAAATTTCATTTCTTTTGATGGCTGCATAGTATTCCATTGTTATATCTGCTTTTTAGGATTGGTCTGAGCATGTAGTACATACCCAATAGAAGTCTATTAAATAAAAAAAAATCTGTTCTGTATTCAATCAAATATATTTTATATGTATAAGAATAATAGGGACGCCTGGGTGGCTCAGTGGGTTAAAATCTCTGCCTTCAGCTCAGGTCGTGATCCTAGGGTCCTAGGGTCCTGGGATCCAGCCCCACATCAGGCTCTCTGCTCAGCAAGGAGCCTTCCCCCCCTTCCTCTCCCTCTGCCTGCCTCTCTGCCTACTTGTGATCTCTGTCTGTCAAATAAATAAATAAAATCTTTAAAAAAAATCATAGATAAAAGTATATGGCAGGAGTGACATCAGCAAAATTGGTGGAGCAAGGACTCAAGAGCATGTCTCACTAAAGAAACACTAGAAAACCTGGCAAAAAATGTCAGAAACAACTTTGTCAGAACTCTGGAAAATAGTCAAAAGTTTGCAGCAATCAACTGAACATTTAATCAATAGAAAGGCAACTGAATAATGGCAGGAACACTTTGTAACAATTTAAATTCCCATGACTTTACTTCTCCCAGCTCAGTGACAGTCTAGAAGACAACAGTCCACATCCCCAGGGTGGAAACGCAGGACTGGAGGGAACAGAGCAAACTTTATTTTTCAAAAATTATGGCTATCTGTTTTGACCTCTCTTGGAACTCCCTAAAGCCTAATGCAAAGAGCTTGCTTTTATTTCTCTAACTCAGAACTCTTTCAGAAAAGAGAAACAGTAACATGGCTGCAGAAGGCAGTGGCTGAAAATATTCAAAGGCAAATTAACTACTTGCTGCCACATAAGGCAAATGATATCAGTAGTGGCAAATAACAAACCCATTAAAAAGATGGGAGGAAAGGTTGGAAAGGATATGCTTTTGAGGAATAAGGGCTTTGAAAATTTCTCATGTATACTAGGGAATCTACAAGGCCATGCTCATGACCAGAGTTAGAAGCATGCTCAGAAAAAACTGAAGATTCTAAGCTCTTACTTGTCACAGGCATTCTAGCCAAGCCCATGCAAACAGGAAAACAAGGCCAAGCCAGAACTGCAAAGAACCTGAACACTGAAGACATGCCCAAACAAGAGCCCTGCTACAAAGACTAGGGGAGGGGGGATTTTTTTTTTTCTTGGCTCCAGGCATTTAGAGACTTCAGTGGCCACATACAACAAAGTCTTTAGTTTCCCCAAAAATAGTTGATAAAAGTCATGAAACAAATGAGTAAAACCCACAACAAACAGCAACAAAAAAACTTTGGGGAAGGGGGAGAATCTGAATTCTAGAGTTAGCATTTTATGGTATTTAACATGTCAACTTATCAACAAAAATTATGAAGCATATGAAGAAAGTAGGGTATATTTATACACACACATACACACACACACACAGAGAAGTGAACAGAAACTGTTGAGGAAGCCCTCAACAGTCGAGGAAGCCCTTTGGACTTATGAGTAGAGATTTTAAATCAACTTTCTTAAATGTGCTCAAAGGGCTAAATGTAACAATGAGCCAAAAAAATTAAAGGAAAGCAGGAGAAGAATGTATTTTCGAACAGAGAATGTCAACTGAGATATTATAAAAAGAAACCAAGTATAAATTTAGGCACTGGAAAATCTAACACTTAAAATGAAAAATTCACTGGAAGATATCAAGACCAGATTTGAGCAGGAAGAAGAAAGAATCAGGAAACCTGAAGATAAGACACTGGAAATTACCCAGTCTGAGGAGCAGAAAGAAAAAAAGAATTAAAAAAAAAAAAAAAAAGAACAGGAGGGACAAACTTCCTAACTCACTCTGTGAGGCCAACATTACTTTGAAACAAAAGCTGGACAAAGACATTACAAGAAAATAATACTATACACCAATATCTCTAATGAATATAGATGGAAAAATCCTCAACTGAATTCTAGAAACCCAAATTCAGTAGCCTACTGAGAAGATGATACATCATGGGCATGTGAGATTTATCCCTGTAAGGCAACATATGGAAACCAATCAATATGACACACCACATGAATAGAATGAAGGAAAGAAATCCTCACACGATCATGTCAATTGTTACAGAAAAGCATTTGACAAAATCCAATAATCTTCCATGCATAAAACACTCCACAAACTAAGAATAGAAAGAAATTTACACAAAATGATAAAGTGCATTAAAAAACAACAAAAACAACAACAACCAAAAAACCCAGCTAATATCATAATGATGAAAGATTAAAGAAATTTTCCATAAGATCAGGAACAAGACAAGACTGATTGCTTTCACTACTTCTGGTCAACATTTTACTGGAAGTTTTAGCCAAAACAATTAGGCAATAAAAAGACATAAAATTCATATAGATTGGAAAAGAAGTAGTAAAACTCTTTTCACAGGTGACATGGTCTTACACAGAGGGAATCCTAAAGAATTAATAACAAAACT
The DNA here is from genome assembly GCF_009829155.1 of Mustela erminea. NCBI lineage: Eukaryota > Metazoa > Chordata > Mammalia > Carnivora > Mustelidae > Mustela > Mustela erminea. Next base: position 114,118,674 of record NC_045617.1, on the reverse strand, counting down.
ATTAGGGCTAATAAACAAATTGTCCAGCGTTGCAGGATATAACATCAACACACAAAAATTAGTTACATTTTGACACACTAATAATGAATAATTAAAAAGGAAATTAAGAAAAAATACTTTTTACAAAAGCATCAAAAAAATAAAATATTTGGGGTGCCTGGGTGGCTCAGTGGGTTGAAGCCTCTGCCTTCGGCTCAGGTCATGGTCCCAGGGTCCTGGGATCGAGCCCCGCCATTGGGCTCTCTGCTCGGTGGGGAGCCTGCTTCCTCCTCTCTCTGCCTGTTTCTCTGCCTACTTGTGATCTCTGTCTGTCAAATAAATAAATAAAATCTTTAAAAAAAACAAATCAAATCAAATAAAATATTTGTAAATAAATTTAGCCAAAGAGGTACAAAGTTTATACATGGAAAACAATACTAAAAAAACTGAAGAAACAGACAAAAGGAAAGATAGTCTTTGTTCATAGATTGGAAAATGTAATGTTGTTAAGATGGCAAAACTCTACAAGGTGATCTACAAATTTAAGGCAACCCCTATCAAAATCTCAACCGTCTTTTTTGCACAAATGGAAAAAAATACTAAAATTCATATGAAATTGCAAATTACCCCAAGTAGTCATCTCGAAATAGAAAAATTAATGTAGAAGACTCTATTTCTCTCCCTCTTTCCCTCCTCCACTCCCTCTCTAAAAATTAAAAAAAAAGTGACTACTTACTTCACATAATATAAAATATTAACTCAAAATGGATCAAAAATACAACATCCAAAACTATAACATTCATAGAGTAAAAAAATAGGAGTTGGGGCGCCTGGGTGGCTCAGTGGGTTAAGCCGCTGCCTTCGGCTCAGGTCATGATCTCAGGGTCCTGGGATTGAGTCCAGCATCGGGCTCTCTGCTCAGCTTCCTTCTCTCTCTCTCTGCCTGCCTCTCAGTGTACTTGTAATTTCTCTCTGTCAAATAAATAAATAAAATCTTTAAAAAAAAATAGGAGTAAACAACGATGATAGATTTGGCAATGGATGCTGAAATATGACACAAAAAGCATGAGCAATAACAACAACAAACTGGATAAGCTGGACTTCATCAAAATTAAAACTTTTTGTGCATCAAAGGACACTATCAAGAGAATGAAAACACAACTCACAGTATAGGAGAAAATATTTGTAAGGGATACATCTAATAAAGGTCTAGTGTCTGGCACATGTAAAGAACTCTTACAACTCAACAACAAAAGGAAAAACAACACAATTTAAAAATGGGCCAAGGCATCAGGGAAATACAAATCAAAACCACAATGATATACCACCTCCACCGGTCAGAATGGTTAAAATTAACAGGAAACAACAAAGTTGCCAAGGATGTGGAGAAAAAGCAACCCTCTTACTCTCTTGGTGGGAATGTGAGCTCGTATAGCCACTCTGGAATACAGTATGGAGGATCCTCAAAAAGTTAAAAAATAGAGCTACCCAATGACCCAGCAATTGCACTATTGAGTATTTGCCTAAATATACAAATGTAGTGATCTGAAGGAGCACCTACAGCCTAATGTTCATAGCAGCAATGTCCAAAATAGCCAAACTATGGAAAGAGACCAGATGTCCATTGACAAATGAATGGATAAAGAAGATGTGGTATGTATGTATGTATGTGTGTGTGTATACACACATGTGTGTATACATATACATATGTGTGTATGTACATATACATATTTGTATACATATATGTATACACACATATATTTAACATTCCATGTATACATGATGGAATTTACTGAACCATCAAAAAATTGAAATTTGGGCACCTGGGTGGCTCAGTAGTTTAAGCCTCTTACTTTGGCTCAGGTAATGGTCTCAGGGTCCTGGGATCGAGCCCCATATCACATTCTCTGCTCAGTAGGGAGCCTGCTTCGCTCTCTTCCTCTGCCTGCCTCTCTGCCTACTTGTGATCTCTGTCAAATAAATAAATAAAATCTTTAAAAAAAAGAAAAAAATTTTTGACATTTGCAACAATGTGGATGGAACTAGAGGGTATTATGCTAACTGAAATAAGTCAATCAGAGAAAGATAATTATCATGATTTCACTCATATGTGCAACTTAAGAAACAAAAGATCATAAGGGAAGGAGGGAAAAATAAAACAAGATGAAATCAGAGAGGAAGACAATCAAAATGAGGGTTGCTGGAGGGAAGGAGGTGAGGGGATGGGGTAAACTGGGTGATGGGTCTTAAGGAGGGCACACGATGTAATTTATATGCAACTGAGGAATCACTGAACTCAACTTCTAAATCTAATTATACGCTATATGTTAATTAATTGAATTTAAATACAACTTTTTTAAAAAGGTAAAAAATGGACCAAGGACTTCAACAGACATTCTTCCAAACAGGAATATGCAAATGGCCAACTAGTACAGAAAACATGCACCACATCATTTGTCATTAGGAAAATGCAAATCCAAACCATAATGGGAAAACACTTTATAACTACTAATATGGCTATAATTTCAAGATGGAAAATAAGAAGGAGTAATGCAAATGTGAACAAAACCCTTACGCATTGCTTGTAGGAATGTAAAGTGGTATAGCTGCTGTGGAAACCAGTTTGGCCGTTCCTCAATAAGTTAAATACAGAATTATCATATAATCTGGTGATTCCCTAAAGAATTACAATATGTGAACCTGTGGTCAAACTAGCACTTGTATAATGGTGTTCATAGTAACACTATTCACAATAACCCAAAAATGGAAAAAACACAAATCTCCAGCAACTAATGGAATGACGAAAAATATGTTATATCCATAGAGTGGAATATTATTCAATCATAAGAAAAATGAAATACTGAGATATTCCACAACATAGACGAAGCTTGAAAACATGCTGAGTGAAAGAAATCAGATACAGAAGACTACATATTGTATTCAGTGATTTTACTTAGATAAGATATCCAGAAAGGGCAAATTCATAGAGACAGAAAGCAAATTAATGGTAGCCAGGGGCTGAGAGAAGGGAGCACGGTGAATGACTAATAAATGTGTAACAGATTTCCTTTTGGGGTGATAAAAATGTCTGGAACAATATAGTGGAAATGGTCACAAAACATTCTGACTGTACTAAATGCCATTAAATTGTACTCTTACTTAAAATGGTTAAACTGATAAATTTTATGCTGTGTGCATTAATCATCAAAAGTATATGACAGGAGTTTAAAAAAAAAGACACTTTAGTATTAAGCATCAAGGTTTTTGAGTGTCAGAAAGCCTTGGTTAATCGCTTAATACTAATGAACTTTTATAAATGTACAATGAGCCTAGAACAAAAGGTCTGGCAATACCAATCTATATGATCTGAATTGTTTCCATGCAGGGCTGTGTGTGTGTGTGTGTGTGTGTGTGTGTGTGTGTGTGTGTGTAATCTCTTGAGATGGAAAGGGACAATGATGATGACTGATCTTGATGAGAGATTTCAGAGGAAAGGCATTGACATTATTAAAAGACAAGAAAACTGAACTGTAGAGGAGAGATGAAAAGAATTAGTGATCAACTTGACTAGTGGAGAATAAACCGAAGATTGGTTTAATAGCTAGATCCAAGTCCTGTATCAAATATAACTAAGTGGGGGAATGAAATAATGCTGTATTATTTAAAGGCTAGAAAAAAAATTATGGGTTTATATGATTATCTTGTTTTCTTTCTTAAACACATTTTAATTAGCTACTTCAAAAATTTAGAAGGCCAGTTTGGGTAGGTGTGGTGGTTTTGGCATAGTAAGCTTGAGACTGAGAGATACCAAAAGATCTGTGCCATCCTTACATTGTAGCTACAGTGACTTCGATGGTTTAATGAGCAAAGAAAGAAAAGGGAATTAGTCTCTCTTTTTCCTAAATATTTACAAATACCTTGGGCATTTCTCTTCAAATACGTCAAGTCTTTCGTACCTGAGAGGTAATAGACAGATGGGATTGAGGCCATGTTTGCAGAAAAAAGAAGTTTCTTTACAGTCAGATAATAAATACTAAAACCACATTTTAAAAAATGTGGAAACTTTTAAATAGACTACATTCTAATCTGCAAAAAGCTATTTCACTACTATTTTGCTTGAAAAGAATGAAATGATTAGATGACCACTCAAATTACATTTAAGTGAAGTGGAAGAATCATATTTTTCTGATCCTAACTCTCTATAAATTCATAACTTCTCAAAAACAATTGTACTTGAGACACAATTTAATTATTTAACAGTCTTACTTAATTTTATCCATTTTTGTAGACAGGTAGTATCACTAACATAGTTCCCAAGAATGTCAGTAGCATGATTATAGATGACAAACACATTTTATCACTGCAGACAGGAACATAAAATCCAGCATCAGCCTGGGAAACTATAGAAATATTATCACCAATAGTGCAAAATTTCTGCTATATGCAGTGTACAAGAAAGTCCCCAAAGGACCCTCCTGCTGAGCATAATAAATTGTTTACCCACAGCACTGTCAACACTCAGATTAAATATAAAACTAAATAAATTAAATGTAAGTTAAAAACTCAAAAGTAACATTTAGTTAAAACAAAAATAAAAACTTTCTCTTTTTGACAATATCATATATTAGATATTCTGAAAAACCCTTCAACTATCAAACACTTAAAATGATGGATTTAAAAAAAAAAAGTTTTTCTAAATGCCCAACTGAGCTACTGAAAAAGTAAGGGGAAAGTCAAAAGTCATAAACTATGGTAAAGCAGAAGTCTAGTGAAATATACAATCACTGAAGCCATGGCTGCTCTGAGCATCTTTTAATCTTCAATGACCTAGAAATGAATCCCAGATATGGTGCTGGTGGTAGAAGGGGGTTGAATTCAGGAGACAAGGCTCAGTTCCCATATAATAATAAAAAAAAATTGGATTAGACATCCTATTACAAAGCCAGACCCTTGAAGGGCAATACCCATGTTTACAGGGTGAACTACATAAAGAAAGAAACTTGCCTCCCACAGATTTGGCTCTAGATAGAGAGGGGGTAAAATTCCTCATGTGGGTTTGAAGCCAGGATTCTCACTATATTGTTCTTCAAAAAAAATAAGATTTAGGTTCAAAGTGATCCTGAATTGGAGGATCCTTTTCCATGTCTAACAAAAACAAAACAGACCAAAAACTAAGTAAAACAAAAGTAAACTGTAATTTTCCAGAAAAGAATATTAAATGCAGACCTCCAAGAAAAAAAAAAGTATCCACAAATATGAACCCATGATAACAAAAAAATTTACAAACAGATAAAGAAAAAAAAAGCCAACATGCAATAAATAATAAACCTATATGATATTCAATAATCAGAATGATCAAAAGCAAAATATGAGTTTAATGCATTTAAAGAAATGAAAGAGAAAAGAGATCATCAAAAATGAATGGGCAGAGGTACTACTTTTGGTAACAGTGGATTATTTTGATTTGGGCCAACCTTACTACAGATCACAATTATAAGCCCTGTACAAAATACTACTTAAAAAGGTAATTGTTCGAAGGCACGGGAATAGGATAAAAGCAGACAGAAACTTAAGGGGAATCATCTTTGAAAAAAGAGAACTGAAGACAATCCCATTTTTATGGTTTTTTCCAGTCTACAGTGATAGGAAATTATAACTGAAGCAGAAAACCACTTCTTTTTTCTGGCTAGATGAGTCAATGAATAAAGTTAAGTACTGACACAATGACTGAAACGTTAGGCGGATGCCGAAAAAGAGGATCTACAGAGTGGATAATAATAATATCTAATAATAATCTAAAAAAAAACTATATCCAAATCTTTTGTTGAACCCTGAATTATGCAAGCATGAGAGAGACTGTAAGAGCCAAAAGGCTGAGAGAACTGACCTGCAAACTCAAGTGCTGCTGACTGCAAGAAAAACAGAGGTTATGGTTTATGTCTAGACAAATGAAATCCCTCCTAAAACAAAAATGAACACTAGCCAGAAGCCAATATTAGATTCAATCTCTATAATGGATTACCCATAAAGTATAAAATTTAAAAACTACTAGGTCTGTAGAGATACAGAGAAGTGCGCTCATAATTAAGGGAGAGAGTGGTCAATAGAAACAGACTCTGGGCGCCTGGGTGGCTCAGTGGGTTAAGCCTCTGCCTTTGACTCAGGTCATGATCTCAGGGTCCTGGTATCGAGTCCCATATTGGGCTCTCTGCTTAGCAGGGAGCCTGCTTCCCCCCCTCTCTCTCTCTGCCTGCCTCTCTGTCTACTTGTGACCTCTCTCTGTCAAATAAATAAATAAAATCTTAAAAAAAAAATAGAAACAGACTCCAAAATGATGCAGATGTTCGAATAAGTAGATGTGGATTTTTAAAAAGTTATAATAAACACATTCAAGAGCTGAAAGAAAAATAGTCATAATGAATGAACAAAGAAACTCCAGAGATGTGGAAACTAACAAATAAAGGAAAAATAACCAAATGGAAATTCATTAACTGAAAAATTCAGTATCTGAAGAAAAAAAAATTTTCACTGACGAGCTTAACAAAAAATTGGAGATGGCAGAAGTAAGGGTTAGTAAACTTGAAGTTAGAGCAATATAAATGATAATCATAAAAACAGATAAAATTACAGGGGGAAAATGATCTATAGAACAATGTCATGTAGTGTTAATGTAGGTACAGTTAGAGTCCCCAAAAACAGGGAGATAAAAAAGCAAAAAAAATTATTTGAAAAAAATGACTAAAAATGTCCTGTATTTGCTGGAAAATACAAAGTTTCAGATCTAAAAGCCCAGTGACTCCTAAGCAAAGAAAATGATACCTAAACATATCATTGCAACATTACTAAAAATCAAAGTTTAAAAAGAAAATCTTAAAAGCAACCAGATATTAACCCTTTATCAAATATGTCATTTGCAAATATCTTCTCCCAATCAGTAGGTTGCCTTTAGGTTTTGTTAACTACACTTCACTGTGCAGAAGCTTTTATTTATTCTTTTTTTTTTTTTTAAGTTTTTATGAGAGAGAGAGAGCACAAGCAGGGAGGGGGCAGATGGAGAGAAAGAAGCAGACTCCCTGCTGAGCAGGGAGCCTGACATGGGGCTCCATGTGGGGCTTGATCCCAGGACCCTGAGACCATGACCTAAGCGGAAAGCAGTTGCTTAGCTGACTGAGCCACCCAAGTGCCCTAAAGCTTTTTATTTTGATGTAGTCTTGATAGTTTGTTTTTGCTTTTATTTCCCTTGCTTTAGGAGACATATCTAGAAAAATGTTGCTATGGCCGATGTCAGAGAAATGACTGCCTGTGCTCTTTTCCAGGATTTTATGGTTTCAAGAGGTCTCATATTTAGGTCTTTAATACAGTTTGAATTTATTTTTGTGTATGGTGTACTAAAGTAGTCCAATTTCATTCTGCATGTACCTTTGTCCACTTTTCCCAGCACCATTTGTTGACTGTCTTTTTCCCATTGCATATTTTTGCCTTCTTTGTCAAATATTAAGTGGGTTTACTTCTGGGTTTTCTATTCTGCTCTATTGATCTATGTGTCTGTTTTGGTGCCAGTAACATACTGTTTCAATTACTACAACTTTGTAGTGTACCTTGAAGCCTGAAATTCTGATACCTCAGTTATGTTTTTCTTTTTCAAAATTTCTTTGGCTATTTTGGGTCTTTTGCAGTTCCATAAAAAACTTTAGGATTGTTTGTTCTGGTTTTGTGAAAAACGCTCTTGGTGTTTTGATAGGTATTGCATTAAATCTGTAGATTGCTTTGGGTAGTATTGACATTTTAACAATATGTGTTCTTTCAATCCATGAGAAAGGAACGTCTTTCCATTTCTTTGTGTCTTCTTCATTTTCTTTCATCAATGTCTTATAGTTTCCAGAGTATAGATCTTTTACCTCTTTGGTTAAGTTTATTCCTAGGTGTCTTATTATTTTCAGTGCAGTTGTAAATGGGAGTGTTTTCTTAGTTTCTCTTTATGCTGCTTCATTTTTAGTATGTAGAAATGCAACAAATTTCGGTATGTTGATTTTATATTCTGAGACAAGTGAATTCACTTATCAGTTCTAGCAGTTTTTTGGTGGAGTCTTTAGGGTTTCTGTATATATAGTATTATATGATGTCATCTGCAAATAGTGAAAGTCTTGATTCTTCCTTGCTATTTGGATGCCCTTTATTTGTTTTTGTTATCTGATTGCTGTGGCTAGGACTTCCAGTACCAAGCTGAATAAAAGTGGTGTAAGTGGACATCCTTGTCTTATTTGCTGTGGGTTTTCATACATGGCCTTTATTATGTTGAGGTATGTTCTCTCTAAACCTACTTTGTTGAGAGTTTTTATCTTGAATGGATGTTGCACACTGTCAAATGCTATTGCTATTAAAAGATCATAAGAGTTAGTATCCAAAATATATGAGCAGCTTATACAATTAAACACCCTAAAACCAATAATCCAATTAAAATAGTGCGGAAGACATGAACAGACATTTCTCCAAAGAAGACATACAGATGGCCAACTGACACATGAAGAGATGCTCAACACCACTAATGATCAGGGAAATGCAAGTCAAAAGTACAATGAGGTATTTCCTCACACCAGTCAGAATGGCTAAAATCAAAAACACAAGAAACAATGAGTATTGGCAAGGATGTGAAGGAAAAGGAACCCTCTTGGACTGTTGGTGAGAATACAAAATGGTACAGCTACTCTGAAAAACAAGATGGAAGCTCCTCAAAAAGTTAAAAATAGGACTATCCAATGATCCAGGAATCATATTATTGGGTATTTGCCCCCAAAATACAAAACACGAATTTGAAAGGATACATACACCCATATATTTATAGCATTATTTACAATAGCCAAATTAAGGAAGCAGCCCAAGTGTTCATGTTTAGATGAATGGATAAAGAAGATGTGGTATATATACACAAAATGGAATATTATTCAGCCACGAAAAAGAATGAAATCTTGCCACTTGCAATGCCATGAATAGAGAATATAATGCTAAGTGAAGTAAGTCAGTCCAAAAGATAAATACCATATGATTTAACTCATATGTGGAATATAAGAAACCAAACAAATATAAAGAGAGACAAACCAAGGAATAGACTCTTAACTACAGAGAACAAACTGATGGTTACCAGAGAGGAGGTGGGTGGGGGGATGGCTGAAATAGGCGATGGGCATTAAGGAGTATACTTGTGATGAGCACTGCGTGATGTATGGAACTGCTGAATCACTATATCATATACCTAAGACTAAAATAAGACTGTATGTTAACTGTACTGGAATTAAAATAAAAACTTAACAAAAAAGAAGAAAAAAACAAAAACATGGACTCAAAAAGATGTATGCACTTTTACATTCACTGTAGAATTATTTTAATAATCAAGACATGGAAGTAACTTAAATGTCCACTGAAGGGTAAGTGGATAAAGAAGTTGTGGTATGTATATACAATGGATTATTATTTAGCCATAAAAAAGCATTTTTGCTATATGCAAAAACATGATAAGCTTGAAGGTATTATACTAAGTGAAACAAGTCAGATGAAAACAAAAAAACCCAAACATTGTATGAACTTACTTATATGTAGAATTTAAAAATGAACAAAAATGAGCTTATAGATACAGAGAACAGACTTAACAGATTGGTGGTTGCTAGGTGGGGTTAGGGGATGAAATGTGTGGAGGAGATAAAAAGTTACAAACTTCTGGTATAAAACAAATGTCATGAGGATGCAATGTTCCACAGGTTGACTATAGTTAACTATTACTGCATTGCATACCTGCAAGTTGCTAAGAGGATAAATCTCAATAGCTCTCTTTTTTTAAGATTTTATTTATTTATTTCCAGAAAGACAGAGTGTGAGAGCACAAGCAGGAGGAAGCAGCAGGCAGAAAGAGAAGCAGGCTACCCATTGAGCAAGGAACCCAATGCTGGACTTGATCCGAGGACCCTGAGCTCATGACCTGAGCTGAAGGCAGACACTTAACCTACCAAGCCAACAGGTATCCCAGACCTTAATAGTTCTCATCACCAAAAAAATTATTAACTATGTATGGTAGTATATGTTACCTAGACTTATTATGGTAATCATTTTGCAAAATATACAAATATCAAATCATGTTGTATACTAGAGACTAATATAATGTGGTATTAATTATATCTCAATTTTAAAAAAACCAAAAGAATTATAAGTATTTTTTTTTTTAAAAGCATCCAGAATTAATAACACAGTGAGAGGTTCAAATAACAACAGACCTCTCAAAAATAATACAATCTGGAAGAAAATGAGACTTTGTTAATGTCTGTAAGAAAAACTGGTCAACATAGATTTCTATATCCAGCAGAAATATCTTTTTAAAATAAAGTAAAAATAAATACATTTTCCAGATAAAAGAGCTTTTATTAATAAGTTTTGATAACACATTACATTTAGTCATTATGGTTTCATAAGCTCCTCTTGATTGTGACTATTTCTCAGAATTCTCTTGTTTTTAATAACCTTAAAAGATTTGAAGAGTATTGATCAGGTATTTTGTAGAATGTCCCACAGTTGGATTTGTCTCATGTTTTGTCATGATTAGGCCAAATTTATGTGTTCTGAGGAGGAAGATTACAGAGGGAAAATACCATTTTCACCACATCATATCAAAGGCACATACCACCTACATGACTTATTATTATTGTTGATACTGTACTTAATTGCTTGGCTGAGATTAATGCTTATCTGTTTTTCCCATTATGAAGTTATAATCCCCCTCTTCTTCAAAATAAATCACTATGCATAACCCACATTTAAGGATTGTGAATTCTGGCCCAGGCCCTTAAAAGTAAAGTAAATTATTTGGAATTCTTCGTGGAAGATTTACCTCTTTTCTCCATATATTTACTTATTCAGTTAGTAATTTATATCAGAATGAACTTATGGGTATGTATTTTATATTTTGGGCTAAAATCCAATACTATTTTGTTTTGTTGCTTAATTTTTTTCCTGCTTTGGCCATTTTCCTGCATTTGACCTCTTTCAGTTGTCTGTACCTCTTTCACATACTTCCTGTGTTAGTTTTCTAGAGCTGTTATAACAAAGTACCAAAAACTTGGTAGTTTAAAATAACAGAATTGTATTCTCCCACAGTCTGGAAGCCAAAGGTCTGAAATTTAGGTATTAGCATGGCCATGATCCCTTTGAATACTGAAGGGAAGAATCCTCCTGTGTTTTCCAGCTTCTGGTGCTTGCTGACAATCCTTGGCATTCCTTAGCTTATAGACATATCACTACCATTTTTGTCTCTCTTTTCAATAGCATTTTCCTCTCTGTGTCTCTGGATGCCTTGTCTTCTTCTTATAAGGACACCAGTCATTGGACTTAGAGCCCAACCTATTATAGAATGACCTCATCTTAAGTATTTTCAGAACAGCAAACACTATTTCCAAATAAGGTCACATTCTTAAGTTCTGTATGAATATGAATTTTGGAAGGACACTCACTAACCCATCATCATTGTGAGTTTTTTTTTTTAAGTTTCCTAACATTCTGATATTACAAGATCATGTTGTATATTCCCTATCCCAGTCCAAGAATCAGTTATTTCTTCATGGAGTGCTCTATCCTTTTATTGGACAATATACTAGAAATCAAGATATGGGTGCTAGGTGTGATTGTTGTTACTGGGGTGGTGTTATTTCTAGGCCTTCTCAGCTGGCAGCACAAGGAAATATGTGTGTATATTAACCAGTGTGTATACACCTATAAATATTTCCATATGTAATAATTTAGAAGTATATTAAACTAAAAATAAATTCATACTAATGTTTCTAACTCCGATTCATTACCAAATGGATCATTCTAGTCTTCTTCTCCTGTTTATATGTCACATCCCATTCTAACTGTGAGAAACCTAGTTCCAGCATCCCACCATCCATTTACTTAATTGTTCAATTCCAGGGTATATCTATAGAGTATCAAAATTGTTAACACATACCCTCATGGAAAACTATTTTGGCAACACAAGTAAAACACCTTTCCCCTTCCTGCCTTCTCTTTCTGTGAAGCTGTTTCATATATTTGTAATACAATGAGATTGTTTTGTCACTTTTGAATTCCATTTTAGGTTCTCCAAACTCCAAAGTCGTTTTAAATTTGCATATATTCAGATTCATTCTTTGTGTTTTGACAAATGCATAGTGTCATGTATCCACTAATAGATTTCCTACAGAACAGTTTCACTGCCTTAAAAAAATTTCCTGTGCTTTGTCTTTTTAACCCTCTTGCCTTCCTCTGAACTCCTGGCAACCACTCATCTCTTATTCTCATAATTTTGCCTTTTTCAGAATATTATATAGTTAGAATCATACATGTCTTTTTTGGTGACTTGACTTTTTAATCATTTAAAAAAATCCCTTAATAGTATTCCATTGTATGGATATATCAGTTTGTTTATCCATTCACCTACTGAAGGACATCTTGGTTGCTTCCAGGTTTTTGGCAATTATGAATAAAGCTGTTATAGGTATCTGCACCCAGGTTTTGGTGTGGACCTAAGTTTTAAACTAGTTTGAGATGACTGAAAATGAAACCACAACATATCAAAACTTAAGATGCAGAAAAAAACAGTATGCAGAGGTAATTTATAGCTATAAATTCTCATATTAAAAGGATGATAAAAGTCAAATCAATAGAACTTTCTCCCAAAGAAACTAGGAAAAGAAGAGCAAATTAAACCCAAGCAAATGGAAAGAAGGAAGTAATAAAGATTAGAGTAGATATAAATAAGACAGAGAATAGAAGAAAAATAGATAAAACCCATGCAACTTGGTACTTAAAAAGATAGGGAAAAAACCCTCACCTTTAGTTAGGATAACAAAGAAAAAAATAGAGATTAAATTACTAAAATTGGAAAAGAAATAGGTGACTTTACTATTAATCTTCTCAAAATAAAAAGTATGATATGGGAACATTACGAAAAATTATATGGCAGAAAATTAGATATCCTAGATGAAATGGACGACTCCCTAGAAAGACATAAACTATCACTGACTAAAAAAAAAACACACAAAACAAAACAAAAACAAAAACAAAAAACCAACAAAACAAACAGAAAAACCGAATAAATCTATAAAAAATAAAGAGACTGAATCAATTATCAAAAAAAACTTCCCACAAAGGAAACTCCAAGCCCAGCTGATTTCATTAGTAGACCTCCAGTCTTGCATGGTTTTTGGCTCCTGTTAGATTACACTTCCTCTTATGCCACCACACTCTCTCAGATCTTCATGCTCATCTGCATTGCCACTGCCTGAAATCCAGCATTCCCCACCCCAGAGAGAGCCTCCTGCATTTCTAAAATCACCTTTCAGGCTGTCCAAGTTGTCTCTGGAAGTACCAACTAATGTTTCCTCAGTGTTATGGTATATACTGCTAGGATACCTAAGTTTTATCTGTCCTAACTCTGCTTTTCCAATAAACGCTATGATTTTTAGTATGTAAATTTGGAAAAAGTATGAGTTTGGTTTTGTTTCTCTAGGACCACATGAATGCCTATGTTTATTTCCTACGATTTTTTTTTTAAGAATTAAGTAAGTTAATAAATGTATGGTGCCTAAAATATCTTCCTACACACTAACAATGAAAATACAGAAAGGGAAATTAGAAAATAGATTCCATATACTATAGCACCAAGAACCATAAGATACCTGGGAATAAACCTAACCAAAGAGGTAAAGGAACTGTATTCGAGGAACTACAGAACACTCATGAAAGAAATCGAAGAAGACACAAAAAGATGGAAGACCATTCCATACTCCTGGATCAGAAGAATAAACATTGTTAAACTGTCTATACTTGCCTAGAGGAATCTAAACTTTAAATGCCATTCCGATCAAAACTCCACCGATATTTTTCAAAGAGCTGGAGCAAATAATCCTAAAATTTGTATGGTATCAGAAGAGACCCCGAATCACTAAGGAAATGTTGAAAAACAAAACTAAAACTGGGGGCATCACGTTACCTGATTTCAAGCTTTACTACAAAGCAGTGATCACCAAGACAGCATGGTACTGGCATAAAAACAGACACATGGACCAGTGGAACAGAGTAGAGAGCCCAGATATGGATCCTCAACTCTATGGTCAAATAATCTTCAGCAAAACAGGAAAAAATATACAGTGGAAAAAAGACAATCTCTTCAATAAATGGTGCTGGGAAAACTGGACAGCTATATGAAGAAGAATGAAACTCGACCATTCTCTTACATCGTACACAAAGATAAACTCAAAATGGATAAAAGACCTCAACATGAGGCAGGAATCAATCAAAATCCTAGAGGAGAACATAGGCAGTAACCTCTTCGACATCGGCCACAGCAAACTCTTTCAAGATATGCCTCCAAAGGCAAAGGAAACAAAAGCAAAAATGAACTTTTGGGACTTCATCAAGATCAAAAGCTTCTGCATAGCAAATGAAACAGTCAACAAAACAAAGAGGCAACCCACAGAATGGGAGAAGATATTTGCAAATGACAGTACAGACAAAAGGTTGATATCCAGGATCTATAAAGAACTCCACAAACTCAACGCACATAAAACAGACAATCATAAAAAAATGGACAGAAGATATGAACAGACACTTCTCCAATGAAGACATACAAATGGCTAAGAGATACATGAAAAAATTTTCATCATCACTAGCCATTAGGGAGATTCAAACTAAAAGCACATTGAGATACCACCTTACACCAGTTAGAATGGCCAAAATTAGCAAGACAGGAAACAACGTGTGTTGGAGAGGATGTGGAGAAAGGGGAACCCTCTTACACTGTTGGTGGGAATGCAAGTTGGTGCCGCCACTTTGGAGAACAGTGTGGAGATTCCTCAAGAAATTAAAAATAGAGCTTCCCTATGACCTTGCAATTGCACTACTGGGTATTTACCCCAAAGACACAGATGTAGTGAAAAGAAGGGCCACTTGTACCCCAATGTTTATAGCAGCAATGGCCACGGTCGCCTAACTGTGGAAAGAACCAAGATGCCCTTCAACGGACGAATGGATAAGGAAGATGTGGTCCATATACACTATGGAGTATTATGCCTCCGTCAGAAAGGATGAATACCCAACTTTTGTAGCAACATGGACGGGACTGGAAGAGATTATGCTGAGTGAAATAAGTCAAGCAGAGAGAGTCAATTATCATATGGTTTCACTTATTTGTGGAGCATAACGAATAGCACGGAGGACATGGGGAGACGGAGAGGAGAAGGGAGTTGAGGGAAATTGGAAGGGGAGGTGAATCATGAGAGACTATGGACTCTGAAAAACAATCTGAGGGGTTTGAAGTGGCGGGGGGTAGGAGGTTGGGGGAACCAGGTGGTGGGTATTAGAGAGGGCACGGATTGCATGGAGCACTCGGTGTGGTGCAAAAACAATGAATACTGTTACGCTGGAAAGAAATAAAACATTTTAAAAAAAAGAATTAAGTAAGTTAATAAAGGTATGGTGCCTAAAATATCCCTGGTACATAATAAACTTTATTTTAGTACTACAGTTAATGGGATGATTTTTTTCTAATGTGATCTTTGCCTATTTTCCACAATTGAGTATGTGTTAGCCCAAAATTATAAAAACATGCCATTTTCATAGTGATTGCCTTCATGAAATCAATGAGTGCTCAAAATTTGATTTAAGTTTAGTTTAATCACAAATAAGCCACACATAAGCTAGGATCGAGATTTGAGATTAATTAATAAGAGACCTGTATGAACATGGTAGGATGCAAAGTGTGAAGTGATCATTATCCTAAACCCATCTCTTACATGTAGGCTTGAAATTGGCAAGTTGGGGACAGCATAAATCTCAGACACAATCAATCACAGAAGGAAGATGTTTTCATCATGAGAGAAGTTAGTTTTGAAAATATGAAAATCAACAAAGCAATTGGTGTCCTGTTAACAAACATGTCAGGGATAATCTGGTAAAGCATGGTGGTCATGAAGAAACTTCCCATAACCTTGGGAAAACCTAAGAAAATTTTCAGGAGTAAAGGGAATGTGATTTCTAGGTATTTTCAGAGACTTTTGTTTGACATTAGAAATTATAAAGAGATACCAAAGGCTTTTGGTATCTGCCATGCTGAAGAGCAATCAATGCAAGCCTAGTCACAGTTACTGAAGTTTAAATGTGCTGGTCTTGAAGGAGAGATGTTCAATTCAAAAGTGTTTTGCGATCATCAAAAGCTCTTGAAGCAAACATTTACAAGTCTTTTACACTGACTAAGGTCTTGAAACACATACACATAGGCACGTACACAGCATACAACCAAAGGTATAGATAACTGTACCACTTTCAGATTCAAGTTAAGGTAAAAATAGGGAGAAAGATATCAAGATTGTGCACTAGTCTACACTCTTACCAACAATCCAGGCAGTGAAAATCCAGTGCTGGATTTAGAGTATCCACAAATAGCTTAAATAGTGATGTTGAAAACCATGCCAAGAAAGTTTATCCATCTAGCCACAGTGAGAGAAATGTAATGGTCACTAAAGAAAGTATGCAAACTCATACTTGCAAAGACAAAGGGACTGTGATGGGTTCCAGTAGTTCTTAGTTCAAGGACTTAGAGCCAAAAAATTCAGGATCTTCCTTGTTTACAATCCCAGTGTAAGGTAAAGAATAATGAACCGTACTTAGTTCATTTACTAACATAATCCACTTGGTTACAATAGCCATCTGAATAATTTTGTTTGTGCCTCTCTCTCACCACCTTTTCCCATTCTGCACTACCTGCCCTTAAAGAAATTGAAAGGCAGTAAGACTAGTTGTCTTATTAGGAGAAAAGTTCTGAAACCAGTCTTGCTTTTTTAATCTACCTTCAAAGGAAGTTCTGGCTTTGCCTATCAGTGATTCTACTTCCTCCAATCTCTGAGAAATGATCTGAAGATGCCCAACTAGCATTTTGGAACCATGTGATAAAAAGCAAAGGTAACAAGGAGAAGAAGACAGAACCACAGACTTAAGAAACCAAGAGTTACAAAGATCAAGGAGTAGACCAGGACTGGGAAAAGAGAGGTGCAAGAAAGGGATTTGGGGGAATTGGGAGAAAGATACTAGAGCAGTGCAAGAAGGGGTGAGGGAAGAGAGCAAGAGGCATGTGGGATTTGAAAAAAATGCTACTTTACCTTTATATTCTTCATGTTTTAGAAAAAGGTGAGTAAAGATTAAGCAAATAGCAAAGAAATTTTTGCTAGCTGTTTTGATCTTTCTTTGATCTAGACATTGCTGAGATCGAACCATGTGGATCTTCAGATTCTTAAACTGGTTCTGAAGACAGGTAACAAAGACCTGAATTTGATTAGTGGTTAGTGAAAGCAATTTAGCCCCACACCCAGATGTCTTTTCAATGTCTCTTCATTTCCATAGTCTCAGTCTACATTTACATCTTGCTTCATTTCAAATATTGCAAAATCCTCCTTTCTTTTATCTTCTCATCAATCCATTCTGTTTCTTGTTTTATAACATAATCTTACTAGAGTCTGCAAGGAAATGTCCAGCTTTTTTACTTAGCACCTCAACAGACTTAAAGATAAGTTGACAACACTATTTCAGCAAGTCTCCTGAGCCATCTCTGTGTCTTTCCTAGTATGTCTATTGGGAGAAACTGCAGATTATAATTTGGCACTGAGTTGCAAGCAGCAGCGTTTGTAGGAAATCAGGCATGGGAATATTAGTCTTTTCCCAAGGATGCCCTTTAAACTCAAAGGGATATCCAGAATTCCAACCAAATAGGCAAAATAAAAAGTTGATAATGTATTAGGAAGAAAATCTGTTAGAGTTAACAAAAACCAACCAACCAAAACAAACCTATTCCTGCTGAAGTTTTGCTTTGATAACTTCACTACAGAGTACAAAGTTGCTTCTACGAGGACATATATAGCTAAGGACTACTGAGAGTAAGGGAGACATCCTATTCAGGTCTTGTCCTGGAGAACACCTTTATGAGGGATGGTGCAGGCTGTCACTGAAGAAGAGGTTTCTTTGTTCTATATTTCTCTTGACAGAACCCTACATCTCACAGATCTGAAGCTGAGAAGTTACCGCTGAGATACAACCAATAATCTGGGAAGTACAAATTGAATTTCTCTGCTCAAGATTTCTCTGCTCAAGGTAGTTCTCTCTCCTGATCCCTCTCCTCTTGCCACTTAAAAACAGACATGTTCAACTTCACCTCTCAATGTTTTTGAGGCAATATAAATAATTTAAAACTACCAGAAAGCAGATATCTTCCCAAAATATTTTTGTCTGAATGTGATTTTGGCTGATCTCTCTTAATTTAAAGTATAAAGGTCAAGAAAACAAAACGGAAGCTAAAACCCTGAAAGATTATCAGCCAATCAAGTATTCATTTGGTCATTCAACAAATCTTAATCAAGAACCTATCAGATGTTAGGCCACTAGGCATTTGTTGGATGCTACGGATACGGCTACAAGTAGGACACCCTACACTCAAGTAGGATACAGACCAGTAAGGATTTGAGGTAAATAAATAGGTGAGTATAGTTATGTACCATGTGACAAAAGCCTTAGGAATAGGGTATTGAGGGGGCCCAGGTGGCTCAGATGGTTAAGTGTCTGCCTTCAGCTCAGGTCATGATCTCAGAGTCCTGGGATCAAGCCCCATGTTGGGCTCCCAGCTCAGCAGGGAGTCTACTTCTCCCTCTCCCTCTGCATCTCCCCTTGCTTGTGCCTTCTATGTGTGTCTCTCTATCTCACAAATGAATAAAATATTCAAAAAAAAAAAAGAAGAAGAAAAAGAACAGGGTACTGAGGCAGCATAAGAGGTACTTAACTGAGTCAGGAAAGGGAAACATGATGATGTTCAGGGATGGACTAAATTTCAGGAACAAAGTGTGACTCAGGAATGTATCAGTGTTAGGGAAGCATGATATCTGATGTGTATACTATTGCACAGTCAGGTCTTAGCATAGTTTAGTATTGCAGTAATTTTATTATATTTATTTTGTGTTTATTATATTTTATTTTTACATCTCTTCCTTTACCTGAACATCCATTTCTTTCAAATAAAAATTTCACTCATTCATTTATCATTCCTTACTTACTGAGTACCTCTTATTGAAAATACTTCTGGGCAGTATGCTAACACAAACACACTAGTGATTCTGTATTGAAAAAGGCAATTGAGATTTTCATGGGACATAGCCTACAGGGGCTCAAAACTCAGATTATGAAAATAAGTGAAGCCAGGAAAGTATACTATAATAGGGAATGGAAAAGACTTATTAAATCTGACAGAACCCTCTCTGTCTATTGGCGTTAAAATTCAGATTATAAAGCAATGGTGAGTCACTCACAGGATGCCAATTAGAGACTTTTGCAAGATCCAGAAAAGTAGTTGCTTCACACTTAAAATACAAAGGGGGATGATCTGTAATATAACTTCTGGAGGACATCTGAATCATACAGTACAACACTGGGGTAGAGGGAAGACACATGGGTTTTGGGGCCCAAACAGATATGAGCCAGCATTTCTATGCCTGGCTATGAGTCTTAGTTGTCAACTCTAAAGAAAGTATCACTGTACTACCTCTTTCCTATTTCTCATGCCTTTCCACTTATTTGCAAATATTATATTCCTGGAGAGCTGAATCAACTTCACTTTTGTCTCTAACTTAAGTTTCCAAGGAAAGAAAGAAATCTATAATAAAAACATAAAGACCTTTTGAAATTATGATACTGATAAGCTACAGGAAGAAATCATAGAGTAATGAAAAATAATTTCCAGGCAGAAGCTTGAGAACCAGCCATTTCATATTTTGAGGGAGATGGTGAAGGAAGGCTCTGTCTAGCTCCTGTGAACAGAGAGGAGAGATACCTCCTAAAATGTGAGGGGAGGAACGGTATATGAATCTCTGAAGGGTGCAAATTCATTTTAGACCAGTATCAAGACAAGCAGCCTTTTAGTGAGGCAGCCGCAAGGCAAAACCCACTCTCTATCCCAAAGCAGTGGTTCACAAAGTGGGCCATAAACAAGCTGACATGTACTTGCAAAAGCTGGGCATCCAATGCAACCAGAGATCAGCAGTGTGATATGGACAGAAGGAGCCACAGGGGAGTGGCTCTAGGGGCCCAAGATCGCTCCACTATGCCATTCATCTTGGCCACTATGAGTCAGAAACAGTATTGTCAGAGCTGAAAGAAGACCCAAGGCAGAGAACAGAGCAAAGAGCAAAATCCTAGATTTTGACTGTAGCAAGGGAGGTTAGCAGGATCCATAAGGTAGGGTGTCACTGTAGGACTCTGTAAGTGAGGAAGGGATGGCTTGACACTAATGTGTGCTCTTGGTGTGGCTTGCTTAGGGACAGTAATCTGGAAAATATTGCTTACATATTTTGGTATGGTCCTCTGGAAGACTAATACCAAAAAGACAAAACAAGCAGAGTGAACACTTTTCTCTACTTTCAGAGAGTCTTCTGGAAACTTTTCTATCCCTTGATGTCAGAGTAGCATTACCCAGGCTGGGCATATATTTCCCACTCCATCTGGTAGTGATACACTTCCAACTGCCACCCACTTGTAAAGAGCAAAGAGCCAATAAAGGCTTTAATGAGTAACTAGTTTAATAGAGCATCTTGAAAAATGGCCACACATTCAATTAGAATAATTACAATACAATTTCACAAGAGCAACATTTTGGGTGAATATATAAAGCTTAAAAGCAACTAAATAATCATTCCATACAGTGTTGGCAAGCGACTTCTTTTTTCTAAAAGTAGACATATAATGAAACTTTATATAGAATAATGTTTTGAGGAAAAGGGGTTTTTGCTGGTGTATGCTTATGTTTGCATCTGAAAACCAAACTCTTGGGTAGCTTGCAGTCCAAATGCAGACTTTCAAAGGAAGCACATTCCTTATGTCAGTTATAATACCATCTCTCTGTTAAATAAAGGTGATACTAAGTAAACATATGTCAACTTTTCCTTTCCTCCAAAAGTCCCAAATGGCTCTTAACATTTCTTTCTATATCTTATTCATTCTGCTTCTAACGCACTCTTTGCTTTTTCCACTTCTTTTTTTTTTTTTTTAAGATTTTATTTATTTGACTGAGATGACAAGTAGGCAGAGAGGGAGGCAGAGAGAGAGAGAGGGGAAAGCAGGCTGCCCGCTGAGCAGAGTGCCCGATGTGGGGCTCGATCCCAGGACCCTGGGATCACGACTTGAGCTGAAGGCAGAGGCCTAACCCACTGAGCCACCCAGGCACCCTGCTTTTTCCATTTCTTTGTAATACTGTTCACAGGGCACAGAATATTTGGAAATTAGCATCAAAATTCATCAGGAAGTGTTTCTCATAAGAAATAAGAACATCACCTCTCCCTTATGCCCTTCTTGCAAATTCTTAACTCTTGACTAAAACGATTTATATCTGTGGCTTTTTCCATGACTGAACAAGGAAAACTAAACACTGAGTTAGGAACATTTTTCTCTATACATTTTAATAGTTTCTATTATTGGATACTAACTAACGTATTCAGTTTTACTGTACTTCTCTTAGCAGATCCCTCAGATTTAACACTTACAAGTTGAGTAATTAGCCAGTATATATATTGACAGATCAACAGTCTCAAACAAGCAATGAACAAACTTGCTACATATGTTCATCTCACCACAGATGCTTCCCCCCCCACTCTGTTTTTTTAAGTGCATCAAATATTAATAAATGCACTTGTGAATGTTCTTACATATGTCTCTATTATAATCTTATTTTGTATAAAAATCCATCTTTACTAGGTTTATAAAATCTTTATATAGGCAAATCTTTTGTAATAAAAAAAATTCCGAGGGTGGCGTAGTACTGTAAACACAGACTGCTAAAGGCAGAGAAGCAGTAAGATTGATTAACATGCTTTAGACTCAACAAACCATAATGAAAGGCAGATAGCCAAATAGTTACTACTTAGAAAATTTATAATCAGGGCCAGGACTGCAGCAGTATAGGGGTGCTGATGAAATGATGCTGAGGCTGCATATCTGCGAAAAAAATCCACTGTGATCAATACAGGCCAATGCTGAAAGAGTTAATTTAGGACCTGCTAAAAATTCATGAGTAACGTAATAATCAAAAGCCTTTCAGGTGCACCTGGGTGGCTCAGTGGGTTAAGCCTCTGCCTTCAGCTCAGGTCATGATCCCTGGGTCCTGGGATTGAGCCCTGCATTGGGCTCTCTGCTCAGGAGGGAGCCCACTTCCCCTTCTCTCTCTGCCTGCCTCTCTGCCTAACTGTGATTCTGTCTGTCAAATAAATAAATTAGTAAAATCTTAAAAAAAAACCAAAAAACTCTTTCATTAATTTGGAATGGGGAAGTGATTTTCAACCAGTAATATTCTACATGTATGCTGGCTTCCTCTGAGAAACATAATGAACCCATTTTACTGAGTATATTTAGCAGCTCAGTGGTCTAGACTGATATTTATCTTCTCTGAATCTGTGTTCAGAGATGGTGTTATCAGCCCTGTCTGATGAGTAACTTATTGTGAAGGTCAGATTAGAAGTCACATTATTGGAGATTTTAGGTTCTCCTCCTCTGTGGCTGATGAAATGATAACTTGTTTATTTTATACTAGAAAGACTTAACTAAACCACGTTAGTTTTTGACAACTGGTTCTCCCCATTACTAGTTTAGAGGTTCTTCAGTGAGACCTGATTTATTTTATCTTCTGTCCTTTCCTGATGTAGTTCAAGGTTATATATAATGGAGACAACATAATATAGAGAAAAGTCTGGGGATTAAAGGCAGAGGGACTAGTTTAAATCCTTACTCTGTAACCTAGTTTAAGCTATGTAATTAAACTCTAAAGATGATGATGATGACGACGACGACGGTGATGATGGAGAGAACTCACATGTCCTCAGGACTAAGTCTCATACAACATCTTATTTCTAATTCCTCACCTATCACCCTCATTTTATGAATGAGGAAACCAAAACTTAAAAAGTTTATATGACTTACCAAATTAACCAGTATTGGAAACAGCTAGTACTTCAAACCCACAAAATCTGATTCTAGGTTTGCCTTAAACTAATCAGTTAAGGGCATGCCTTGGGCTCAGGTCATGATCTCAGGGTCTGGACTGAGCCACCAGTTGGGCTCTCTGGTCAGGAGGGAGTCTGCTTCTCCCTCTGCCACCCCATTCATGTTCTCTCTCTCTCTCTTTCAAATAAACAAATAAAATCTTTTTAAAAAAATCTGATTCTATAATCCTTGCTATTTTCTGCTGCTCTCCCATCCAATGTGGATAGTAACCTACTTGGACTGGCTGTGGAAAGTGAAAACTGGCCATATTACTGTAAAGTAGAGGCAATGCTTAATCTGAGACTCACTGAGCCTCTGCAAACAAAATTTTGGGGAGATAAAAGTCGTGAAAATTTCTTCTCTATCTTTCTCTGGTATCCCCACTGATTTTGAGCTTGAGAAAGAGCCAGTTCATGATAACCTGAGAAGGGATTTCAAGTACATTATGCATTTAGGAGGGAGGGGGCTGTTGTTTTCCACTCCACCAACACTAGGACAACCACAAAGTGGAGTTTCAGAAAGTAAGGGTTGTTATGATCTCGGTCAGTAACTAGGATTTTTTTTAATGGATACTGTGGAAGCTCTTGGTTATGAAATCTTTTTTGTAAGTGTCCATAAAAAAGAATTGCTACTCATCTCTCTGAATTTAGCTTTGGCTTAAACCTATAGAATTAGAAATTTAAGATGACTTTTCAAAATCCCTTCTAAATCCTAAACTGTGATGCTATACATTTTAATGATCATTTTTCTTTAAGGCAAACCTTTGAAAACAAGTCTTTTTTATTGTTAAGCTTGCTGGGACTGCCATAAAGTTTTTAGAGACTAATAAAGTTTTGATTAAAATTTCTGTAAGCATTCAGAAAGTATACATTCGTGTTCACATGCACATGAAGTAGTTTAATTCCAACTATATTGTGTAAAATTTATCATAAAACACTCGAGCTCTGATAAATTGTTTTTTTGGGAACAGATGTTGTTATGACAGTTCTAAAAACTTGGTTACATTTTAAAGTGAAAAGGGATAAAGCTTTATTGGTGGTGTTTAAGATCTTTTATAATGAAAGCTGACATACTGGTCTGGTTGCAACAATGCTTTAGTGATATTGGTGTTATTATTATTATTATACATTATTATACATAATTATATAAATATATGTTATATATTATATAAATATATATTATATATTATTATTGTTTTGTGGGTAATTGCTTTTTAGGTATTGCTGTTGAAATCTGACTCTTTTTTTCTTAATTAGGATGTTTAAAATATATAAAACAACTAAACTTTGAAGAAAAATCTCCTTATTAATAAGGCATGTTTTAAAATAAAATCATTTACTTAAATTCTAACTAGGGAAGGTTGATAGGATTGGTCATTAATACATTAAATAAAAAGAAAGACCGTAATCAATTCTAATTCAGAGAAGTATCTACACACTGGTCAGCTTTTTCCAGTCCTACAGGGATAGTAATGGCTTAAGGCTTGTTATGTCAGGGGAGGAATAGAGCTGCTTTTCTGAAAGCAGAAAAGAATCCACAGTATATACGATATATACTTTGGTTCACAACATTGACAGCTTTTGTTAAATGCAAATATTAATAACAACATTTAATTACTGTCAATATTAACACCTTAACTCAAATGTATAAAAAGGCTAATTTAGGAATATACACATCTTTTAAGAAAACGTCCAACATGGGCTGTATGCTCTCAGTTTGGATGCATATAAGATAGATAAAAATCTGGAGTATGAGGAAGTTTCCAGTGTTGAAGAATTCAGGTTGGACACCATGGCAAGGGATGAAGACACCTGCTCATTTTCTGAGACACGGGACAGATGTTGGGAGTGATACAATTCAGACAGGAAATGCAGTGAAACTAAACCTTGTCTCCTTTTCCTGGACTAATTCAGTGCCTTTATATATGAGCACATCAAATAATCACTTCCTCCATCCCTGTCATCTACCATATTATGCATATATGCTTCCATATTATCCACAGTCATTCCACATAGGGACCGAATATTTTTCTTCCTAAAACTTGGATTCATTGATTCTAACTTTGACTCTTAGATCATACAAAATTTGGTGAACACACAGAATTTGGTTCTGGGTCAAGTATGTGGAGCATTTGTGTTCTTGTACAGAGTATAGGGCAGCCAGGATGATACATGTACAGGATCTGCTATGCAAAGAACCCTGGAATAAAAAAGAAACCCCATATGCATTCATCCTGCTACTCATGATTAATTATAATCTTGACTTATTCACTACTGTATAGGTCAGGATAGTTTTGAGTACCTGGAAAAAGTGATGAAGTATCTATAAAAACTTGGTAGTGTTGACAGACTTTGCTATTTCTTCCCATGTGTAAAAGAAACAGCAGAAAGGGGTGGCTACTTCTGAAGGTCAGACTGGAGTGCTGGGCCACAGTAACTGTGCCAAAAGGACAATGGGAAGGGTTATTGGATTGATGTCAGTCTGGGTGTATTTCTTCAGGAACATGACAGAAGACTCTGTATTTCATCCTGTTCTATTCAACAGTGTAAACAAATGGACTTAGAAAAATGTACTGATGCATATTACTCAAATTCAGAGATTAAGAATTTAGAAAGAATAATTAATATGTTGGATAAAGAAACAGGAATCAAAAATAACTTTAGAAGGCTAGAATGTTAGAGTATATATAACATAAAGAAATGTAAGATGTCTAAAAGCAAAGTTATATGTCTGAGTTCAGAAATCAAATTGTAAAATTCTAGGACAGAGGATTACTTGGTTTAGCCAACTGTGAGTTCAATGAATAAAGAGCAGATGTGTTGGCTCAGAAAGCTCCTGAGGTTTAGGCTAGGTTTACAGAAAGTGTCTAAGTGGTCTTACTGGGTTTTGTGTTGATTAGACCTCACCAGGAATCATCTATTCAAGGATAGTTAAAGAGGTTCCTGAAGGGTATCCAGAGGGAGGTGTTTGGAATAGCTAGTGGTCTAGAAACCATATCACATGGTTGGAGGAGAATGGGGTGTTTAATTTATAGGAATGAAGACTTGAGGGAGGGCACATGATGGGTGGTCTTTGAGTAAGTGTTTTTATACATAAGATGGATTAGATTTCTTCTGTGTGGTGTAAGAGGGCAAAGCTAGAACCAACAGGTCTAAGTCTTAAGAAGTAAAAATATTGGCTCATGAGGAATGATTATAAATGACAAGGAGGCAGCTTCCTGGGCGAATGCAGTGGTTATTTGAAGTGTTTATACCTAAAGGGACTAAGTTATTCCAGGAAAGCCAGAAATCCATGAAAAAAGACAATCTTTGGAAATAGTATTTTCCATTACTAGAGGTGATTAGGAATAGACTGAAAGATCATTTTGCAGGAATGTGGTTATACCTGGGGGCCATTTATACTCTCCCATCCTGAGTTTCTGTGGGGTTTTTTAGGGCAAGAATCTGAAAAAAGGTAATCGCTAAACTAAGAAATGTCCTTTTCGTGTAATTTTTTTCATGATTGTTCTTCTCCTAATTTTGATTTACTTATAATTCTTCTGTGTAAATAAACTGCCTTTGACATTTGCAATGCACAATTATGTTTCTCTAAATACATATAGATATGTTAGCATTTGAAGAACTCCTGCAGTTTTCTATGCCAGAGTGCTGAGACCTCCCCCCCTACCCAAACATTTGACTCTTGCTAGCTAGGCTTAGCTTGGAACATAGTCTTAAAAAGTATATCATAAGAATAAAGTTAATTTTACAAATGAGGAAAGAGTCTGTAAACTCTACCTTTTGTGAAAATGGCTTAAGTTCAGTGGAGAGTATTTCATTAGAGGTTGAAAAGACCGCACCACCTGGCACAATGAAATAATTTTAGAACAATCCACTCTCACAGAAAAGAAGAAAACAACTGTGGGAGTGATATTTCTTTCTGACAAGGGAAGAAAAACCAAAGGAGGAAGAAAAAATAAAGTGCTTTGTGGGAATTAAGAAAGCTGAATAGGTGAGAAATACTCAGTGGTGCAAAGTGAAATAAGAGGAAATCATTCCAGGAGTTGGAAAGCACTTAAGCCTGGAGACAGAGCTTTCTCGGCATAGCCTTTCAAGGCCCCCTTCCAACAGAGGGCTATATTTTGAGTCCAAATCTTACCTGGTTCTTGTGAAGTATGGCTGCTTAGGTGAGCAAAGGGATCATAAGATCTCTTATATGTAAAGTGGAACAGAAGCTTTGGTTTTAGGAGTCTTCTCTGAAATGTATTGGACATAAAGGCTAATAACCAATTCCTCTGAGAAGTGGTATTTCAGAATGTTCTTCTCTCAAATATCCTGGTTACTAATAGTTTCCTCTTCATAACTGCCTTTATAACTTTTTCAAGAGGCTAAGGAAAGTGCAAGGAAAAGTGCGTGGGATCTCTAGATCTTACTTCATTTATATTTTCTAACTGCTATTAATCACAGTCACATCCTTCTACTCACCTAGCACCTCCTTCAGTTCTCAGCATACATGAACACTCATGCACTGCGTTTGTTGACCAGTTCCTAGGAAGATAAAAGCTTATTGCCAGGACAAATGGTTCCCATGCAGAGTATTGCTTCAAAATAAAGTCTTTGATTAAACTCAGTGGGAAAAGTGTATATGGCAGGCAGTCTGACCAAAGGTAGAAGTACTGTGTTGAGTGAGTTGCTCTGCTCATCCTTGAATGAGGAAGTTCCTTGGGACTAGTGAATCCTTTAGAATTGTCTTCCCACAGACAGTCAAGCTCAGTGGTGAGAAAAATCGGGGGTGGGGGCAGAGGGAGAAGGAGAAAAAGAGAAAGAAATGCATCTTTGGGGTTTTAGGAGGTTGATGCCTTGTGTGGCAGCAGAAGCAGTTAGGCAGCAGCCAACTGGAAGCCTGAAGCGCTTTTATCCTCTTGAGTAAGAGTTAGAAAAGGATATTGGACAGACTTCTGTGTCTGCACAAGCCCCTAGATTCGGGAACAGTTCAGGGGGTAGAGGCCATTGGCTCAGACTAGAGAGATACAGGGCTTTCAGCCAGATTTAGGAAGGGGGCAATTGAGCAGCTGTACATCTACCTGGGAGTATCAAAAGGGTGTGATGGTACTGGCTCCCCAAATGCTCTGTAGCTTCTTAGTCCTGCATGTATTTTTTCTGCTGGATGAAGGGGAGTTGAAGAAAAAATATTAACTGATGATAACAGATGGCTTTACTAATTTCCACCAGATGGGATGTGGAGGGAAAGGGTTATTGTTATTTTTTTTTCAAAAGGGCTTAATTTTGTTTATTAATTTTCACTAATTCTACACCTCCGCCCCCTCCATACCCTTGTGGGATAACCACTGAGTTCACTAGGTGTTGAAGCATCTCAGAAGCTTCTCCTGGTCCTCCACGTCCTTCCACACCTTCCTGCGTGTGTGAGAAAGATAGGTAGTCCTGGCTAGTGTAGATCATAACCTCCTGCGTGCTACTCTGGCAGCACTGGGCACTGGATCCAAAGGTTACAGAAATGCGCCCTGAGGGTGTTCAGGTGGGACACCTCTTCTTTATACAGATCTGACCCCTTATTTCTAGGCTCCCTGAATTTGCTCATGACTCCCTAGTGGCTGGGCACTAGGGAAGCAGCCAGGTGGTCCTGGCAAGAGTTGCAACATTTGGGCAAGCAGAAGGCTGCCCACACACCTGTGAGCACCATTTTGAGATTCTCCCCTCCCTCTGTAGATGCAGAGCAGCATGGCCCTCACTCAAAGGATGGGCTCCAAGACATGTAGGTATGATGTGGCTAGATGCTACACCAACTAGCACTGTGTACAGATGGCAGGCTGTCTCCTCCCAGAATAGATCCCTGTCCTGTTCTTCATGTGGTATAGGTCAGGCCCTTGGTGGGACAGCTAATCCTATAGGGAACATGGCGGCCCAGGCTAGGGACTTCTCTTCTCCCCTCCTTAGGGTCCTGTTTTCTCTCTACTTGTTGTTGGCGGGGCTCCTTGCAGTCAATTTTCTTGCTGCTGCTGTTTATTTGTTTTGTTTTGTATTAAAGATTTTATTTATTTATTTGACAGAGATCACAAGTAGGTGGAGAGGCAGGCAGAGAGAGAGGAGGAAGCAGGCTCCCTGCTGAGCAGAGAGCCCGATGTGGGGGCTCAATCCGAGGACCCTGAGATCATGACCTGAGCTGAAGGCAGAGGCTTTAACCCACTGAGACACTACGAATATATACATAGATATATGATAATATATATCATATGTATATATGATATATAGTATATATTTTGAATATATTATGCAATTTATTTATATTTCATCTTTTAAAAGCCAGACGTAAGGAATTTCACTTTCTGGAAAGTCACCTTATTAGAAATACATAACGTTCCCTCAATGCAAGAAAAGAGGTCAAATTTCTCTGACCATCAGTGAGATGGACAAAATTTAACCATTTCCCTCAAATGAAGGTTTTGTCAAATTTCTTTTCAAATTTCTACAGAGATAATTTAAACTCAGGGAAATTTGAGAGAACTCTTCCCAGAAATTACAGTGAAGTAAATGACCTTGATGTTTGGGTAAGAAAAAGCTACAGCCCCCAATAGGCCCCATCTTCTATGGGGAGAGGTCCACAGCAGCAAGATAGCTGTCGCTTGCAACTCCATCAGCTATCTAAAAACACTCACATATTTAGATTAAAGGTGTTTCCATTTGAGAAAAAAAAAAAAGACCCAGTTCCATATTCTTTGTGATCTATATTCAATTTAGTGACTTGGAGAGAGGGTTCTGTCCCAGCTCTTCAAGGCTCTAGGTTCCAGAGTCCCCTCAACTCACCTTTTTCAGAATTCTTTCCTCCTGGGGGGAGGGGTGGATACAACCTTGGGTTGCCCAGAAAGCAGAGCCTATAGGCAACAGCCAAGGGTTACTACTCTACTAGAGAGTGTAATTTTAAAGAACTGGAGGGAAGGACGAGGGGAGCAAAGCTGAGAGAGAGGGCCAATGTGAAAACACACTGCTGATCCAATGACAGGGACATGTGATCGATTGCTCAATCTTTTGGGACCATCCTCTGATTCAGGGTATGTATAAACTATGATTCAGGGTCATCCATCTGGGTAGAGAGAGGCAGAAGAGTTTATCCCCTTTTTTCTTGTCTCCTATTAATTAAAGAATTGCTCCTCTGACCTAACCTTCCTGCTATTTGGTTGTGTATATGTGGGCAATCAGCAAAGTCTCATAGCATCATACACCACTGTGTCAACAGAGAAGCCGTACAGCAGTAGCTGAGAAATGTGCTTTGGCATAAGGTGAAGTGATGTTAGGCTGCACTCACCTGAATTTGGTCAGAGCTCACGAAGAGTTGGTTATTACCAGTGGCTGCAACAAGAAAACAGATGAGGCTCAGAGAAACTGTGGTGTAGCAAGGGGTGTCTGATAATGGTGGAGAAGAACGGGCACCACACTGCTGCTATTTAGCACTTTCTCCCTTTTTTTTTTTTTTAAGATTTTATTTGTTCATTTGACAGACAGAGATCACAACTAGGCAGAGAGGCAGGCAGAGAGAGAGGGGGAAGCAGGCTCCCCGCTGAGCAGAGAGCCTGATGTGGGACTCGATCCCAGGACCCTGGGATCATGACCTGAGCTGAAGGCAGAGGCTTTAACCCACTGAGCCACCCAGGCGCCCAAGCACTTTCTCCCTTTTCAACAATCTTCCCACACCTGCTTTGTGAGGACACAGATGTTCCTGATTTCTGACACTTTATGGAATTCTGCTAGGAAACTTGGCCTGCTTCTCAGATGGCCCCCACAGCAATCTGGGTTTGACCAGACTCCTCATTTTTAAAACATTCTTTTTTCTCTTTTTAAGAGATTTTATTTATTTATTTATTTATTTATTTATTTATTTGAGAGCATGTGTGCATGCATGCAACCTGGGGGTGGGTGGAAGAGTAGAGGAAGAGAAACAAGCAGACTCTGGGGTGAGTGCAGAGCCCAGCATGACCCCAAGATCATGACCCAAGCTGAAATCAACAACCAACTGAACCACCCAGGCACTCTTCTTCTTCTTTTTTTATTTTTTAAAGATTTTAGGTATTTATTTGACACAGAGAGACAGACACACAGCGAGAAAGGAAACACAGCAGAGGGAGTGGGAAAGGGAGAAGCAGGCTCCAGGGAGCCTGATGCAGGCTCAATCCTAGGACATTGAGATCATGACCTGAGCTGAAGGTAGACACTTAACCTACTTAGCCACCAAGCACCCACCCAGGCACCCTTCTTAAGCCATTCTTATTTTTCCCTCCCTTTCTCCTGTCAAACAATGGGATTAGGGGCTAGAGTTGTTTCTTACTTTCCTTGAAGATTGAGTTTTTCTTGTTCTTTTAGGGTAAGCAGCCATATTCTGGTTTATCCTGACTGTCCCAGGTTCAAAAAAGACAGAAAGGTGTTTATAGCAGCAATGTCCACAATAGCCAAACTATGGAAAGAACCTAGATGTCCATGAACAGATGAATGGATAAAGAAGATGTGGTATATATACACAATGGAATACTATGCAGCCATCAAAAGAAATGAAATCTTGCCATTTGCGACAACGTGGATGGAACTAGAGCGTATCATGCTTAGCGAAATAAGTCAAGTGGAGAAAGACAACTATCATATGATCTCCCTGATATGAGGAAGTGGTGATGCAACATGGGGGCTTAAGGGGGTAGGAGAATAAATGAAACAAGATGGGATTGGGAGGGAGACAAACCATAAGTGACTCTTAATCTCACAAAACAAACTGAGGGTTGCTGGGGGGAGGGGGGTTGGGAGAAGGGGGGTGGGGTTATGGACATTGGGGAGGGTATGTGCTTTGGTGAGTGCTGTGAAGTGTGTAAACCTGGCGATTCACAGACCTGTACCCCTGGGGACAAAAATATATTACATGTTTATAAAAAATAAAAAATTAAAAAAAAAGACAGAAAGGAATTTTGTTTTATGAATCAAACTATCCTTTAGATATAATGATTTTGTGAAATAACTTTAAAAATAAAAGTCCCTATTAATAGTATCATTAATAATCATTATTCATTATAAACTATATTTTTTAATATTATTCAGTGTTCTCCAGAGAATCAAGAGGATATAGAAATCTATATCTAGATCTATACTGAGGAAGAAAGAGATTTGTTGGTTCATTATAACAAATTGGCTTATACCATTATGGAGGCTGAGAAGTCCCACAACTACTGTCTGCAATCTAGAAACCCAGGAAAGCTGGTTCTTCATTCTGTTCTGAATCAGAAGGCCTAAGAGGACCAGGAGAACTAAAGGCATAAGCTCTAGTCCAAGTCTGAATGTCTGATTACTACGAGATCCAAAGGTATAAATTCCAGTTCAAGGATAGAAGAGTGATGCCTTGGCTCTAACAGTCAGGCAGAGAGGTAATTCTCTTTTCTTTTTCCCTTTTTGTTCTATTCAGATCCTTAGCAAAGAGGATGATGCCCACCTTCACTGCAGAGGGCAATGTGCATTATTCAATCTATCAATTTGAATGCTAATCTTATCTGGAAACTTATAAACACAGGCGGAAATAGTAACAAACTAGATATCTGGGTATCCTGTGGCCAACTCAAGGTGACACACAAAATTAGCCATCATACTTTTACAATCTTTTATGTCTTCAAAAATTTCTCCTTTATGAATTGGTTCTGGCGCAGAGGCATTGGCTCAAAGAAGAAAGACAACAATGGTGATAACTCCTTGGCTCCTACTAGAAGTCCATCGATGGATGAATGGATAAAGAAGAAGTGGTTATTACAATGGGATATTATTCAGCATCAAAAAGATGCTTGTGCAACGACATGGATGGATATAGAGGTGTTATGCTAAGCAAAATAAGTCAGTCAGAGAAAGACAAATACCATATGATTTCACTCATATGCAGAATTTAACAAACAAAACTGAACATATGGGAAGGGAAGGAAAAATAAAATTGGATAAAAGCAGAGAGGGACACAAACCGTAAGAGACTCTTAACTACACAGAACAAATTGAGGGTTGCTGGGGTGATGGGCATTAAGAAGGGCACTTGATGTATGAACAGTAGGTGTTACATGCCACTAATGAATCACTAAATTCTACTCTGAAATTAATAATACACTAATATGTTTTTTTAAAAAGTGTTCAAGTCTTGGCCTTAGTACTTTTTTTTTTTTTTTTTAAATATTTAATTTATTTATTTTTTTTATTTCCAGCATAACAGTATTCATTATTTTTGCACCACACCCCGTGCTCCATGCAATCCGTGCCCTCTATAATACCCACCACCTGGTACCCCAACCTCCCACCCCCCGTCCCTTCAAAACCCTCAGATTGTTTTTCAGAGTCCATAGTCTCTCATGGTTCACCTCCCCTTCCAATTTCCCCCAACTCCCTTCTCCACTCTAAGTCCCCATGTCCTCCATGCTATTTGTTATGCTCCACAAATAAGTGAAACCATATGATAATTGACTCTCTCTGCTTGACTTATTTCACTCAGCATAATCTCTTCCAGTGTGTAAACCTGGTGATTCACAGACCTGTACCCCTGGGGATAGAGTATTATGCCTCCATCAGAAAGGATGAATACCCAACTTTTAGAAGCATTTTTAAAAAGATTTTGTTTACTTACTGGACAGAGAGAGAGAAAGCGAGAGAGGGTACACAAGCAGAGGGAGTGGGAATGGGAGAAGCAGGCTTCCCTCCCAGAAGAGAGCCTGATGCGGGCTTCATCCCAGGACCCCAGGGTCATGACCTGAGCTGAAGGCAGGCACTCAATGACTGAGCCACCCAGGCACCACTAGAAGTATTTTTTTTTTTTAAATTTTTATTTTTTATAAACATATGTTTTTATCCCCAGGGGTACAGGTCTGTGAATCACCAGGTTTACACACTCCACTAGAAGTATTTTTAAGCAAAGTTTTATTACTTTAGTTTTTAAAAAATGTAATGTAGTATTTTTCAGAAAATTCTAGATTATACTAATCATCAGCATCTTAAGAAGAATCTCTTTTTTCAGTACAGTGTAAAAATTTTCCTTTGTCTCTAGCATGATGATAATTTGATTTAAAAATGGATGGCATTTCTGGTATGGTTTAATTCTTAATTATTTCTAATTTTGGTTTATTTCTAACTATTTTAGAAATAAGAAGAGCACTGCCTGTACTTTTTGATATCCCCTCTTATGAATTCTTTTTTATCACCTCACTAAATTTTAGTTTTCACTTTTTTTTGAGACTTTCTATCCAATGGGGGTACACTTATGTTAGTTAGGCCTTTATAAGCAAAATTTGCTGATATGTTTTTCCTGCCAATGGATTATAATGTTAAATGCTTTTTATTACTCCATTGTTCTCTAAAACAGAAACTTATTTTTAAATAAGCTGATTAATTTTTAAATAGCAAGATATTTCTAAAGATTTAAAATGCATATTATTTCAGCAGATTTAACTCTTTATAATCATCTTAATCTCATTATCATTCTTAATGACATATTTAAGACTGACAAATACATACCTGAAATCCCTATTTTATAAACCTGTGGATGAAAAAGCCCAGCATGAATAGAAATAGCATACAATTCAGTAATGCCACTACTGGGTATTTACTCAAAGAAAACAAGAACATTAATTCGAAAAGATATATGCACCTCTCTGTTTATTGCAGCATTCTGTAGAACAGCCAAGATATGGAAGTAACCTAAGTGTCCATCAACAGATGAATGGATAAATAAGATGTAGTATATATATACCATAGAATATTACTCAGCCATAAAATAGAATGAGATCTTGCCATTTGCAAAAACATGGATGGAGCTAGAGGGCATTATGCTAAGTGAAATAAGTCAGAGAAAGACAAATACCATATGGTTTCCCTTACTTGTGGAGTCTATAAAAACAAAACAAAACAAAACAACCAATCAACAAACCAAAAAACAGAAATAGACCTATAAATACAGAGAATAAAAGGGTGGTTGCCAGAGGATACTGGGTGGGTGGAGGGGCAAAATTAGTGAAGGGATGTGGGAAGTACAGGCTTCTAGTCATGGAATGAATAAGCCACAGGGATGAAAGCTACAGTACAGGGAATACAGTCAGTGGATTTTAATACTGCTGTAAGGTGACAGATAGTAGCTGCACTTGTAGTGACCGTAACAGTGTACAAAGTTGTCAAATTCATGTTTTAGACCTGAAATGAATATAACACTGTGTGTCAACCATACTTCAATAAAAAAAAATTTAAGAACTGTCTTGTAGATGTAAATAGATACAGTGTATTTTAGTGAATCATGTGTTCACTGCACTGTGCTGTATTAAAAACACTCAAGTAAAGGTACATGTATAAAAGATGTTTCTGAGCTTGCTAGTCATATTTTGAAAATGTGTAGTATTATTTCATTGAAAAAATGTATTAACCACAATATGGTTCTGGAAAATACTACATAAATTCACAAGCATAAAAATGCTCCTAAGAATTATTTTTAAAACTCTGGAAAACATCAAGAGAGAAAAAATTATCCTCCAGATAGACAAAAGACAATTCAAATGGCAGTGAATTTCTCATCAGAAATCATGAGGCCTGAAGGAAGCGAGATAATATTTTTCAACTACTGAAAGAAAGAACTGTCAACAGAGAATTTTGTATCCAGTGAAAATAAACTTCATGAATGAAGGTGAATAAACACATTCTCAGATGAATAAAATCTAAGAGAATTTGTTGCCAGCAGATGTAACCTAAAAGAATGCCCAATTGGTATTTTTCTAAACAGAAAGTAAATGATAAAAGAAGGAATCTTGGAATAAGGGGAAAAAGAAAAACAGAAGGAGTATGAATCCAGAATGAGTAGACTTCCTTTGCTTCCCTGAGTTTCCTAAATTATATTTTATTGTTGAAGCAAAAATTTTAATATTGTACATATATAATGTATGGAGGGAATATATTTAAGACAAATATAAATGAGGGAAGTTAAAGAGACATAAAAGAAGGTAAGTTTTCTATACTTTATTAGAACTAGTAGAATGATCACACTAATAGACTGGCAGGTCATCTATGCATAATATAATACCTATAGAAATCACTAAAAATACTACACAAATAAATACAGAAATATAGTATAGATAAATCAAAATGAAATTCTAAAGAATATTCAAAACAACCCTGAGGAAGGCAGCAAAAATAAAACAGAGAAGTTAAAATCAGAGATAAAAACTACAAAAAAAGAAAAAAAGCCAGAATTAAGTGCTAAAATAGCAATAATTACATTAAATGTAGATGACATTTGTGCACCAATTAAAAGACAGAGATTGGGGAGTAGATTAAAAATATATGACTCAACTAAACGTTGTCTATAAGAAATTTCAAGCAAAACAGTGTAAGTTTATTTGAAAATAAAGGAACAGTAGAAGATATACCAAGTAGACATTAATCAGAAAACAGTATAAATGGCTATATTAATATCGGATATACTTCAGAGCAAAGAAAATTACCAGAGACAGAGACATCATTACATAATGATAAAGGAGCCAATCCACCAAAAAGACAGCAATCTTGAATGTGTATCAATCATGCAATATAACTGCAAAATATGTGAAACCAAATAGTCTCAAGCATTTACCCTAGAGAAATGAAAACTTATGTTCACAAAAAAACTTGTAAATGAATGTTCATAGCACCTTTACTTATAATAGCCAAAAACTTGAAATAATTCAAATGTCTTTAGAAATAGCTAAAATAGCTAAATAAAATAACTAAAAAGGAACAAATTATTGGTATGCATAACAACTTGAATGTATCTCAAAGGAATTATGCCAAGTGTAAAAAGTCAATCTTAAAAAGTCATATACTATGTGATTCCATGTATATGACACTGTTGAAATAATAAAAAGATAGAAATGGGGTGAAGATTATTGCTTGCTGGTTCAGCACAGAAGTGAGACAAGTGGATGAGGTTAGAAATGGGATAGCACAAGGGAGTCTGGTGGTGAATCAGTCTATATCTTGATTGCTATGATTTTTCAACTTTATACATATGATATGGATATACATATATAAAACTATACATATGATAAAATTCCATAGAACTATACATACATACACACAAACACACAAATACATGCACACAGACCTGGTGAAAACTGAATAAACTGTGGATTATTCCAATATAAATATTCTGGATTGTATATTGTATTATAGCTATACAAGATTTCACCACTGGGGAAATCTAGATGAAGTGTAATCAGGAATGCCCAAGTTCTGATTTTAAAGTGAGAAGCTAGCCATCATTTGTTTGGGGGAATAGATAATAACAATAGCTAATAATTATCAAGCACACACTATATGTCAGGCACTCGGTTATGAGCTATACATACAGCTTCTTACATAATACTCAAATTTATGAACCAGGTAGTATTTTACTCCATTTTTGAGATGACGAAATAGAAGCTCAGAGAGCACAGTTTCTCATGTTTTCACTATTAATACAGTACCATATTGTACAGAGCAAGGTAGAAACTGAAACGCTTTTAGGGTAGTGGGAAAACCTGTCTGTGTTAATATCTCTTGCTCTTGTCATTGTAACCTATACTTCCTATGTCAGGCATAAAACCTTTCAATTTCTGATTAGAAACGTGTCTGATTCAGGGCAGCCTGGGTGGCTAAGTCATTAAGTGTCTGTCTTTGGTTCAGGTCATGATCCCAGGATCTCGGGATTGAGCCCCACATCAGGCTCCCTGCTCAGCAGGAGGCCTGATTCTCCCTCTCCCACTCCCTCTGCTTGTGTTCCCTCATTGTCTTTCTCTCTGTCAAATAAATAAATAAAAATAAAATCTTAAAAAAATGTGTCTGACTCATAATATAAGGAAAGAGACACCATATGAAATCAAGAAGACACAGATATAAAGTATCTGAGACATACTGAATCCACTTTTGATTCTGCTCAAAAAATGTTCTAGTACAGCCTGAGGTTGGGAATTTCCTAAAGACAAACTTTGCATACAGGAAGATTCCTTCGAAGAGTGGCCTTGATCTTGACACTTAAAACTAAAGAGCAGCAAATCTGATTCAAAATCAGTCAACCAATTTGAAAGTTAGTAGGAAACAAACAGATGTAAAACACTAAAAGGTCCAACTGATTTCACTATGTCCAATCAATATTTTTCTCATTTCCAATTCAGCGGGTAGCCTTCTATTAAATAGCCATGTAAACCAAGAAAGACTGAAAAAGTATTTGATTTTACCACATAATGCTAACTGAAAATTAACCACAGGGAGAGAGAAGACAGAATATTCAACAGCAAATCTACTTCTCTCTTCCATATGAAAAAGTATCTTTGTGTAGATAATTTATAAAAAGAAACAGCTCTGTAATACATATATATATATATAGAGAGAGAGAGCGCTTAAATGTATTTTTGTTTGATTTTTAGTGTGTCCTATACTCCAATTAGTGATTTCTTTCTTGGGTTAGAAAGATTTTGTGATTCAGTTTCAGAAACAGTAGCATAGCTAAAAACATTAACTTAACATATGTTGCTGATTTAAATAATGACAGTTTAGTTTCTGATCTTAAAATATTAAATATTTGATCTTATACTACAATAATGAAGCCTTTATTTTTTATCTAAAAACTGTAAAGACCCAGATTACAAGAATAATTCTTCCTTACCAATATTGGTAATAATTTATTCTCTCTTTCAACAAAATATCATCTAACATTCATTAAGCTTCAGGTATTACATTAAGGGCTGGGATGTATCAAGTTTAATTACATGAAACTATTTATATATGACCTAGGGAATACAAGACCTAAAATTAACAATTTCATACTGTTTAGTCTAATAGAAATGAAAAATGCTGTTCCTACATTAAGACTTCACAATTAAATACAAGAAACTTATGAGTAAACAAAATTACATGTTGAGAGAATTCTGGAAAACTTCTTGAGGAAGGGCTCAACCTAACTCTAGAAGGAGAAAGAGAAGCCAGGTGAAGCAGGTACATGGGAAAGAAGGTCTTTCCTGGAAGAGAAGTATTCACAGAGTCCAGAGTCTAGGAGGCAATTGGAAAAATTATGAGTCAAGACTCTGAGTCAAGACCAGAGAGAAAGGATCAAAGCAAAAAGCTTCTTATGTGAAAAGATTTTTACTTAGGGCAATTGATAAGACTCAAGTTACTATGAACAGAACAACAGAAGGGATGGTTTGCATTTTTTTAAATTTTTTAATTTATTTTAGAGAAAGAGAACACAAGCAGGGGGGACAGCAGGCAGAGGGAGAAGCAGACTTCCTGCTGAGCAGGGAGTCTGATATGGGATCATGACCCAAATGGAAGGCAGACACTTAACGAACGGACTGGGCCATCCAGGCACTCCAAATGGTTTGCATTTTAGAAAGATCACTCTAGCTGGAGTGTTGTTTATTGTTCCTCCATATTTCTGTTCTCACATCTTCAGTCTTTTGTTGTTGTTTTTGTTGTTTTGGTTTTCTGGAAACAGGGGTGTTGTTTGTTGTCGTTGTTTTCCTGTATATTCTGAAAAAATTCCTTAAATTCGTTTTTCAATTCACCCATAACATTTTTGACCATAATATATTTGATAGGCAAGAGCTCATTTTAATTCTCTGGTTGTTATTTTTGTAGCTTCCTATTCTTTTTTTTTTTTTTAAGATTTTATTTATTTATTTGACAGACAGAGATCACAAGTAGGCAGAGAGGCAGGCAGAGAGAGAGAGAGAGAGAAGCAGGCTTCCTGCGGAGCAGAGAGCCTGATGCGGGGCTTGATCCCAGGAACCTGAGATCATGACCCGAGCCGAAGGCAGCAGCCCAAACCACTGAGCCACCCAGGCGCCCCTGTAGCTTCCTATTCTTGTTTTATGGATACAAGTTCCCCATGAGACTCTAAGGAAGATGATTAGAAGTATTTTGTTATTTACTTTCTTCTTTTCCAAAGTTGGTTTTTATGTTGGTTTATTTTGGCCATTCTTTCATACTGAAGGCTTTCTTCAGACTTCTGGTGCATCTTAGTTTTTTATTTTTTTACAAATATGATGGCAAAAAAGTTGATTGGTACTTCTCTCTATATATATTGGTACCTCTATTGCTAATTCGTAGGCAAGTACTTTTTTAGAGAAATGGCAGGTCTGGGGCAGGGGCCCAGGAAGCCTACATTTAAGTTTCTTATGCTAGGGGAACTTTAATTAAGTCATTTTCTTTAGGACTACTCAACTTCTTAAGAGAAGTACCCTCCTGCCTGGTTGGATAGAAGCTTGTTTTCAAACAAGCTTCACTTGGAGGATGAAAAGATGTATATGTGTGGGACAGTTAACCACTCCACAAACAGATATTCTATTTTCCCTCCCATTTTTAGCCTCATATCCAACTTCAACTGAGTGTAGAATTTCTCAGTTCCACCAACGCCTAGATTCTTCATTACAGATGAGTTTAGACTACAAACCCCTCTGTGTAGTCTAGGCTGGAGATTCCCCCTGATCTATTTTGCCAGTTACCATGTCTCTACCTCTTTTATGTATTCCATAAATTTACTAAAAACTGTCACCTGTCTGACCCAACTCCTCTTTTTCTAAATAGTGGCTTCATAAATCTTAATGAGGGTGCTTGGTTGCAGATGAGATATAAGGCATCTTTAACCAAATGTTTCCTTAAGTACAGCCTTACTTCTGTCTGTCCCTCTAGTTTGTAAACTCTATGAAGGTAGGAATTATGAATGTTTTCACTGCTGTATTCCTAGTGCCTATTATAATGTCTAACACATTTTAAATTTTTTAAGAAAAATTTTCTTGCTGAAAGAGCAAATAGGACTTGTGAAAATATAAGGGAATATGTAAATAAAAAATAAAGCCATTATATTTTAATCTAGTTGGATCAAATTTTAAAACATTAAGGGGGCTACAACCTACCTTATGTAAAGTTAACATAATAATTTATCATAGATTCATTGAGAATCTACCTTAGCTACTTGTTTTTGAATAACGAAAGGGTAATACTGAAGCAAACAAGAGTGGCAAAGAATCTGGCTTTTTCTGGCACTGGCTGCCCTTTATAATTTACATCTACTCATAGATGTATGTGTGTGAACATGTGTGTATGCACATGCACACACACATGTATCACACATGCACACACGATATATTTTTATTATTTTTCTCTGAATCTCCTTTAGTCACAAGGCATTAAATTTATCTATTATAATTTTTCCAACTAAAGTGCTTAAATAAAGCAATGCTTATCATTCGTAAGGAATAACTATACCAAAGACATTAAGATATCCTAGCAACTGGGGCGCCTGGGTGGCTCAGTGGGTTAAAGCCTCTGCCTTCGGCTCAGGTCATGGTCCCAGGGTCCTGGGATCGAGCCCCGCATCCGGCTCTCTGCTCAGCGGAGAGCCTGCTTCCCTTCCTCTCTGCCTGCCTCTCTGCCTACATGTGATCTCTGTCTGACAAGTAAATAAAATCTTAAAAAAAAAAAAAAGATATCCTAGCAACTAATGAATGGTTGAACACTACATCAAAAACTAATGAGGTCGAAGATGTTGCTGCACAAAACAAACTGAGGGTTGCTGGGGGGAGGGGGTTTGGGAGAAGGGGGTGGGATTATGGACATTGGGGAGGGTATGTGCTTTGGTGAGTGCTGTGAAGTGTGTAAACCTGGTGATTCACAGACCTGTACCCCTGGGGATAAAAATATATGTTTATAAAAAATAAAAAATTAATAATAAAAAAAAAGAAACAATTAAAAAAAAACACTAATGAGGTACTGTATGTTGGCTAATTGAACCTAATAAAAAGAAATAGATAGATAGATAGATAGCAACCGTGGGGGGAAAAAAGATATCATAGCATCAATCTGCCTGGCTTCCAAGTATTTATATACTGTAAGGTACACTAGCCACTCAGTTAATTTAATCATGGCTTTCTGAGTGTTAAAATGCCTAGTACTCATTGCTCATTCTCATTAGTCCACTCGTCCATTCATGAAATAACTACTTTTTAAAAAGCAAAAGAGTTAGGATTTATGTGTATTCAACCAGGTAAACACCTATATAAAAACAACACTGGTGAAGGACACATAATTTTTTAACAGAGAATACAACCGCTACAGGTACCCAACAGCCATGGTATAATAATGATGGGCATCAGGAAAGAAGAAGGTAGAAATGCCGTGGCTTGCAGCTGCATGATTACATAGGCATCAGTCCTGGGGAAGAGAGATCTGGACAAAAGGTAGCTTCAGACCCCAAGAAAACATGACCAAGCAGGTCTGGAGACAGCAAGTTAATTGTATATACCAGTGCACGGTTGCCAAGAGGATCCCAATATACTCAACTAAGCCAGAATTGGTTGTGATCCTGCCTTTCCTGGAAGTGATGGTACTGGTGAACCAAACTGCAACGAAATGGGGAACGCATAACAAAGAAAATAATTCGGTGGCTGACATAGAAGGTTGTATAATGCATTGAATAAGGAAAAAAACCTGGCCTTTTTGGTCTACATTATTAATTTAAAAGGTAGGTTAAGCCTATCTCTTATTATTTGTGAAGCCTAGAGCTCCCTCTTAGTAACTGTGGTCTTAGATCACTAGAGAAATGAGTAGAGGACAAATTCAAGATGGCTTAAAGATTGCTAGGATTAATTGTGGTGTTTCAGCTAGCAATGAGGAAGGTAGAAATATGACAGCTCCAGCTTACACTGAAGGAATAAACTTTGGCAAGGACACCTTCTCTAAGTTAAATGTCCCTCCTCATTATGAGACTTTGAATAGGATGACAAGTGGAAGCCTAACATGCAAAATTTAAGGGAGGCCGCACTCCCTCCCAAAGCTGTGCAAGGCTGCCTTGCTCTTCCAAGATCCTGAGACTGAGTGCCTCCTTAAATTTTCTGTCTTTGGCCTCTGATTTGCCTTAGGCTAGTTCTGGCCCTGCCACTCGAAAATATGATTTATGGCAACCACCCATTCCACACCTCATTCATTCTCCAGAGAACACTCTACCTCAAAATAAGCAGTGAAGGGTTTATCAAGAGAAATGGGAGATACATGACTGAACGCGAGACCTCTACTCCCAATCTAAAAATACTTGTTCTTGGATGTCTCATTTGGCAAATTTTAATCTTTTCATTTGATTTTTATCTTTTTTCATATCTGGAAATTTTGTTTTCATCTATTTATTTTCAGCTTAACAGTGTCATTATTTTTTCACCACACCCAGTGCTCCATGCAATCCGTTTTTATCTGTCTCATTTGGTTATATGCTTTTGGCTATTAGAATCCTGTCACAAAATAGCACATGCCTATTAGCCATTTTTGGTGGCTGACAAGAGGATTAAAAACATACATAAGCAACTGCATTTGACATGAAGTTGGCAGGGACAGTGTATATATTGTATGCCAGAACCAAAATTCTAAAAGATCTTGACGTGCTGAAATGATGGGCTAAATATAAAAGATGAAACTTATCAGGGATGAACGTCTGTACTTGGGTTAAAATTCCAAATAAACAAGGGCAAAATGACAGAGATGCAGTTGAAAGGCAACTCTTCTGAAAGACTTAAAGATTTCAGTCTAAACAGTTTCAATGAGTCAGTTATGCAGTATGTTTAATCTAAAGCTAAATGTAATTTTAGGCATTACTGACAGAAGTTTAGATAGCTATCTAAAGTGAGGGAGATGGTAATTCTGCTCTGTTCAAATAGAATCACTCCCCCATCAAGTGGAGTGGATAGCTCTTTTGCTTAGGAAAACCTCTTAGTGACCGCCTTGTGATGAGATATGTGGACTTATTTGAGAGAGAAAGAGTGGTACAAGGGAAGCTAAATTTTCTAGATATTAGAGTAATGGGAATTTTCTGAAAGAAAGATCTTTGTAGCTGGAGGTAGCATCTAGCAAATACAGTGGCAGGCTGAGGACTAAGGAAAAAATTGTTAGTGAGAACTCTCTTGTTGGGCAAAAGAGCCTATGGAACTGATAATAGTAGATTGTTTTCTGTTCTGATTTATAATTTACCCCTAAGTCCCCAAGCCTTCATTACATGTCAGTTACATACAGTAAGTTTGTGTTTGGTGGAATAGAGGAAGGAAATTCTTTGCCAGGGATGTGGCTGTCGGGGGGGCGGTGGTGGTGGTGGTTAGTGGATCATAGCCGAAGAAAATAAGATTAAGACATCAAGAATGAAGCTTAGGGCAGGGATGTGGAGCAAGAGGTGACAAATAGCTGCTGAAACTAACCACTCCCATGGCCCTGATGAATTCTTAGTAATACCAGTAAGGGTACTAGATTTCACTTGGTACAGGTTTTTGAATTTTTTATATTGTGTGGTCAAAGTAAAGCCTGATTCTAGAAAGCTGGACAACTTCCAAGCTTCCAGCCTTGGGAAAATTGAACTGCATTTGCATAAGAGGTGGACTATGCGTTTTTGTCACTAGACTGTTTTTCTCACTGGCATCTACCACACAGTGCCTAGGATATAAAAATAACTTATATACGATTGAGTGAATGAATGAGATTACTATCTTTGATGCATCAAGAATGATGCCATATAAATAGAGATTATTAAAATAGAGTCTGTCCTCAAGAAGCCTGTAATTTTTGTTTTCATGTTTTTTAAAGATTTTATTTATTTATTTGACACAAAGGGAGTACAAGCAGGAGGAGCAGAAGGGAGAGGGAGAAGCAGGCTCCCACCAAGCAGAGAGTCCAATGCAGGGCTTGATCCCAGGACTCTGGGACCACAACTTGATAAAGGCAGATGCTTAGCCAACTGAGCCACCTGGTACCCCAAGAAGCCTGTAGTCTTATAAGGGAGTCATTCATCCAACTAATTACTTACTGAAGCATTTCTATTGGCATTGGGGGTACGTAAAGAAA
Source organism: Mustela erminea (assembly GCF_009829155.1). Lineage (NCBI taxonomy): Eukaryota > Metazoa > Chordata > Mammalia > Carnivora > Mustelidae > Mustela > Mustela erminea. Next base: position 114,073,750 of record NC_045617.1, on the reverse strand, counting down.
AAAGTAGACAAGGTCTGTGCTCTCAAGGAGTTTTACCTTCTGGCTGGTGACACACAGAGAAGAAATAAACAAATTAATAATTAAGAGAAACAGTCAGGATGTGCACTATGCAGATAACTGAAATGGCGTAGTGACAGAAACCGACAGAGAGGCTGCAGTAGACTGGGTGGTCAGGGAAGCCTTTCTGCTGAGGTGATATTTAAGGTAAGTATGAATGACAGGAAGCAGCCAGCTATAAAAAGACCAGAAGCTGCAGACAAGCCTCCAAATGAGCAGGGCAAGTCTAAGGACCAAAGAGAAGGGCAGCAACACCCGAGAACACGGGGGAAGATAAAAAATGGTTCTAGATGAGGTGGGAGACTTAGAAAGGAGTCAGATAACATAAGGTTCTGTGAACCAGAATAAAGAATTAGATCTTATTCTGAGACTTACGCAAAGCTTTTCAAGGGTTTTGACTATGGTTATGACGATGGAGACAGAAAAAAATAACACAGTATGAATAGTGCTCTGATACAAATAAAAGACAATCACAGGATTCTGAAGGAACAACCAGGGGCTGAGGGGCTACCAAGGAAGACTCCCCGGAAGACAAGGTATCTTTTATTTATGACCAGCAGTTAACAAGGTGAAAGAGAAAGGAAATGAGGCATAAAGTGTACTAGTCTGAAAGCTGGATAAAGCATGACTTTGTCATAAAAATGAAAGGAGCACAGTATTGATAAGACTGAGAAAATATGAAGCTGGAGAGACGAGTAGTGACCAAATTGGGAAAGATAATTCACATCTTGCTAATGAGTTTGCTTTGTGCCCAAAGGCAATGAGAGAACAGTATAAAATTTTGATCAGAGGATACTCATAGCCAGATTTGTGCTTCAGCATGTATGCCCTGGTATTACCAGGAAGACAAATTGGAAATGGGCAAAGTTTCTGTCTGGGAGGAGGCTACTATGAGGCTATAATCCAGAGAAGAGATAATGGTGATTTGAATTAAGACAGTGGAAGGGAAAAAAGAAATGTATGGATTTGATAAATAAAAAGTAAATTCATAAATATCTTATTGGGCATTGGGTAGATGGCAATGTTTCCCTAGAAGGGTACTTGGTAGAAGTACCAAGCCTACTGGAAGAGACTAAAGGGAAAACAGGAGAATAGGAGATGGTGATGAATTCAGTTTTGTACTTCCTGACTTTGAGATACTCAAGTGGAAAGGAGGATGTGTTTGTAGGCAGTGGGATATTCAGGTTCATGCTCTGGAGTGATGTCTGGCTATAAGAGAACTTTGAGGACATTAGCCAATAGACGGCCATTAAGACTTTGAAGAGATGACTCAGAGTGTGCATTTAGGGACAAGAGGAGACAGAACAGAACTGGGAGAAGCGTCAATATCTTAAGGACTATGAGAGGGAAACAAATCTATGAATGTCACTAAGGGATTCCTGGAGAGCAAGAAGTATAAGAAAGCCACAAAGTTCCAAAGTGACAGAGGCCAAGAATATAAAGCGTTTTAGAGACATCAGGAAATGACTAATAACTGTCCTCAGGGTTTAAAAAGGAAGAGACAGAAGATAACAATTGTTACAGCAGTTTCATTGAAATGGCAGAGAGCATTACCATATTAGGAAAGTTCCTAAATGAGAGAGCGAGTGCACACGGGAGAGAGAGGTGTATCCAAGGAGGAAATGTGAGAATGTACTCCCTGTGACCAGATGTACCACTACTCGACATGGTTTTTGCATAATGAAAATCCAAACCTGAGTAACTGTTTAAGATGTAAAAAGTCATAATTAGTAATTTATAAAATGAGGGGTGTAGTAATTACTGCCTTTGCACACCAAAGTAAAGAGATATAGTAGTTAAGGGAATATAGCAGAACAATTACATTCTTATGGAAACAAGTGATAACTCAGACTGCTAATGAAATAAAATGCTCCATAATATGTTTTTTATTTATTTTTTATTTTGAAACAATTTCAAAAATAGAGAAAAGTTGCAAGAACCAAGAACTTTTCTCCCCTTGAATTTGAGAGTAAGTTAGTGATATGATGCTCTTTACACCAAACACTTCAATGACTAGTTCTTATAAATGAAGACATTATCTTACATCACTACAAACGATCAACATCAGGAAATTAATATAAATATATCACTCTTGGGGTGCCTGGGTGTCGTAGTCAATTAAGTGTTTGCCTTCGGCTCAGGTCATGATCTGAAGGTCTTGGCATAGAGTCTCACATCAGTCTCCCTGCTTGGCCAGGAGTCTGTTTCTCCCTCTTCTTCTGCCTCCCACCCCCAACTGTGCTCTCCCCCCCCACCCCGGCTGTCTCAAATAAATAAAATCTTAAAAAGAAAAAGAAAACCCAAACACTCCACTAAAAAATTGTTAGAACTGATATATGAATTCAATAAAGTTGCAGGATACAAAATCAACATATAGAAATCTGTTGCATTCCTACACACCAACAATGAAGTCTCAGAAAGAGAAATGAAGGAATTAACCTATCTAAGAATAAACCTAACCAAAGAGGTAAAAAACCTGTACTCTAAAACCTATAAGACACTGATAAAAGAAATCGAAGATGACACAAAGAAATGAAAAAACATTTCATGCTCATGGATTAGAAGAACAAATGTGGTTAAATATCTGTATTACCCAAAGCAATCCACACATTTAATTCATTCCCTATCAAAATACCAGCAGCATTTTTCACAGAGCAAGAAGGAAATTCTAAAATTTGTATGGAACCACAAAAGACCCCAAGTAGCCAAAGCAACATCAGAAAAAAAAACAAAAAGAAACAAACAAACAAAAAAAAGGCAAAGCTAGAGGCATTACAATTTTTTTTAATATTTTATTTATTTATTTGAGAGGTAGAGAGAGACAATGAAAGAGAGAGAGCATAAGAGTAGAGAGGGCAGTGGGAGAAGCAGACTTCCTGCTGAGCAGGGAGCCCGATGTGGGACTCGATCCCAGGACCCTGGGATCATGACCTGAGCCAAAGGCAGTTGCTTAACCAACTGAGCCACCCAGGTGCCCCGAGGCATTACAATTTTGGATTTCACGTCATACTACAAAGCTTTGGTAATCAAAATATTATGGTATTGGCACAAAAATAAAATCAAACAGAATAAAATGCCCAGAAACAAACCCACAATCATATGGTCAATTAATCTTTAACAAAAGAGGCAAGAATATGCAATGGGAAAAAGACAGTGTCTTCAACATTTCGCCATTTGTATGGTGTTGGGAAAACTGGACAGCAACATGCAAAAGAATGAAAGTGGCCCACTTTCATGTACCATACATAAAAAAGAAATTCAAAATGTATTAAAGACCTAAATGTGAGACGGGAAACCATTAAAATCCTAGAGGAGAACACAGGCACTAAACTCTTCGACATAAGCCGTAAGAACATCTTATTTCTCACTTCTTAGATTTATCTCTTGGGAAAGAGAAGCAAAAGCAAAATAAACCACTGGGACTTACTTCATCAAAATAAAAAGCTTCTGCACAGTGAAGGAAACAATCAACACAACTAAAAGGCAGAAGATATTTGCAAATGATGTATCTGATAAAGGGTTAGTATCCAAAACATGTAAAGAACTTATAAAACTTAACACCCCCAAACCAAATAATCCAGTTAAGAAATGGACAGAAGATGCGAATAGACATTTTTACAAAAAAGACACCCAGATGTACTATTAAGGTTAACTTTAACCATTTGTTTAAATTAGCATCTGCCAGGGTTCTCCACTGAAAATTATTGTTTTTTCCTTTGTAATACATGTTTAATGTGTTTGTACTTTGAGATTATGTAAATATGAGAGATGGTTTCCTCAAACATTATATGGGCTCATGGATTCTTATTTTACTTGTTACAATCTGTTGCTATTATTATTTTGATGCTTCAATTGTCCTGATTTTGGCCAGCAGGAGCCTTTTTTTTTTTTTTTTTAAAGATTTTAGTTATTTATTTGACAGAGAGATCACAAGTAGGCAGAGAGGCAGGCAGAGAGAGAGAAGGGAGCAGGCTCCCTGCTGAGCAGAGAGCGTGATGTGGGGCTCAATCCTAGGACCCTGAGATCATGACCTGAGCTGAAGGCAGAGGTTTTAACCCCCTGAGCCACCCAGGTGCCCCAGCAGGAGCCTTTTTAAGCTGGTTCCTATGTCCTTTGACATGTCCTCACCATTCTTTGAGTACTCTTTTATGGTACAATAAGATGTTCTAGGCTAACACTTTCCTGCCCAGCCTTGGATTCAGCCATTTCTCTGAGGGAGAATAGTATTTAGTAACTAAGATCTGGAAGCTAGCTATTTTAAACATAGATGCACAAACACATACACTGTGATGGTTAATTTTATGTGTCAATTTGACAGGGTCACGGGGTACTCAGACATTTGGTCAAATATTATTCTGGGTGTGTCTGTGAGGGTGTTGGGTGTTTCTGGATGATATTAACATTTGAAACAATAAAATTTAGTAAAGCAGTTTGCCCTCCTCAGTGTGGCCTGCCTCACCCAATCCACTAAAGGCCTGAATAGAACAAGACTGACTTCCCACAAGTAAGGGAAAACTCGATCTGCTTGCCTTTGAAGTGGGACATCAATTTTTTTTCTTGATCTCTAGCTTGCTAAGATGTTGAGACTTTTAGCTTTCATAATCAGGTAAGCCAAGTCCTTATAATAAATCATATACATACACACAGAGAGGCATATTACTGGTTCTATTTCTGTGGAGAATCCTAATTCAAACTTATTTATCTCTGTATTTATTTCTCTGTCATCTAAATAAGTGGTAAAACATGAGTTCAGACCAGTATCTCCAATTTGATATAACAGTGCAGGATTTTTCCTAGTTTTCTACCTTTCCATACTTGTACCTCCCTTCTCCACAGGGAGAAACCTGACTCTCATCATCCTTAATACATTTTTGAATCCAATCAGATCCCCTATCTGAGCCAATCATCAGCCCCTATAGCCAATCCTTGTCTCACTTCACTGACACCCTCCTACCTGCCCAGGCTCTGACATCTTTTGCCAGCCTACTGTCAAAACTATCCCCTGAGCACTCCCTTACATATACCACTGTAGCTGCAATACTTTATGTCACTCTCACTTCAGATACACTCCACACCCTGCTCAGGGACTGACACCTCTGTTGGACAGCGGCTTCTACACACCCCCCTCCCCCGACCCCTCCCCGCGTGGAGGCCCTGCTCACCCTGCTGGTTCTCCCACAGCTTGTGGAGTACTGTCCTTCTATGAAAAATAAAATAAAATAAAATAAAATAAAATAAAATAAAATAAAATAAAATAAAATCCTCACCTGTTTTCTTATTTTGTTTTATGTTAGTCCACCAAAAAACATGGAATATTTTCAGTAAAATTTTGACACTTTCTGGTGTAAACAATTCTCCAATTCATAAAATACATTCAGAAAAATACCTAAATGAATATGGATATCACACAGAATCCCTCCTCTATAATGTCACCTTCCAGCCTTCTGTGTTAGTATCACAACCAAATGTAGTAAAGAAACTCATGACCTTGAGACATATCAAGAGGACTCCATGTTATATTTGAAAAATAGCATTTTATCCCATGTATAAAAGCTGTGTATTCAAATTTAGGATTCATGGAAGCTATGCTACTATACTTAGCAGGAGTATGGATATAGAAATGCAATTTTGACAAATTTATCAACATCTTAAATCTTGTCTTGAAATATGGATTATTTAAAAACAAAAAGCTTATTTACGTAAGTGTGCTTTTCAAAGTCTTAACTTAAAATATTTACCACTTTACTCATGAAAGCATATATATCATGATAAATATCCCCATTTCTGGTATACTTTTTATAGCAGATTCTTTTTTAAAAGAGAAAAATGTTTCTATAGCAAAACACTGGCATAATCTCTTTATCTTTCTCAATTTTTTTACTCCTTCATTTAGAAAAACAATAAACACCTTTTCCTTTACCAGGCACTGAAATGCTGACATATGAAGTGTAATATTTATTACTTTTCATGAGCAACATAAAAGTTGGCAGATATGTGTTTCTTAAGATTAAAGAAGAAACACTGCAAGTTTCCTTGCCAAATATGGTGGTGATAGGACAACTATATGTGATCTATACACAGTAGTAGAGTTGTCTAGAAATCAGAAAAAAAGAATATTCTGAATGATTCTTCATATACATGTTGAATTGATTCCTCATGGCTAGCTTAATTTCAAGAAAACTACTGCATAATTGTATTTTATACTAAGGCATTTTATTAGAGAAGCGAATAATAAAAGCACACTTAATAGGAATGAAGCACCATTGAAGAGCTTTCACTCTTTCACAATACGAAAAATGGATTCAATGTTTAGACTCAACAGAGAAGACTGAAAATGGGAACCGTCCAATCCACTGATTCCAAGTCCTGCTTCGGATAACTCAGCTTTTTATTTTTTATTTTTTCAGTGTTCCAAGATTCATTGTTTATGCACCACACCCAGTGCCCCAAGCAATATGTGCCCTCCTTAATGCCCACCACCAGGTTCACCTAACTCCCCATCCCCTCCCCTCCAAAATAACTCTGCTTGATTCCAATGATTGCAACGTATGAAATATGTCCCAAAACTTCTCATGACAAGCTATTTGTTGTCATTAAATAGTAATGGTGGCATGAAAAGTAAGGATCCCATATTTAACTTAAAAAAATGAACTTTAAGTACTCTAACAATTAGAGCTACAGTTAGAGATATTGTTTATTTAATTTTTATCTCTAGTCTTAATTATCTACAGAAGTTTATGAATGAAAACCTTTATAATTCAAATATAGTAAAAATACTAAAGCAGTATTTTCTCAAACAAATCATAAAATAAATAAATTAAAAATAAATTTGGTAGTTTTTAGCCAGCAATTAAAAAATAGAAGTTACAGAAAAAATATCAAAAAGCATCATAATATAGTAAGGGCATTATACTTGTAAAATTTTCATTTCCTTTATTATAGATGTTAGGATAATGGAGGATTTGTGACATAAGATGTATTTTTAGTGTTGGTTGTAAAGAAAAAAAATTACTTGAAAGTCATCTTGTTCCAGGAATCTCAGAGTGACTTTTTACATTTACTTATTCATTCTCTCCCTCAAACTTTAACCCAGTTTCCATAATGGGTGCATGTGCATTTCTCCCAGACTTGCTAAAACACTATGTATATACAAAGCACTTAACAATTTTTAAATATTATATTATTAGTACTAGTTCAGCAAACGTTTGTTGGTCACTTAATTACATTTCATGTACTATGGGTAGATCCTAGGGAATAAAAAGTCTGTCCTCCAGAAAGTTGGTTTGAGTGAGAAGTGAACAGAAGATTAGAGCAGGCTGTGTGGTCTGAGTGTCTCAATCAACAGGTGGACAGAGGAGAATGGCAGGAGCACAGATAGGCCTGACGCTGACAATCCTGTGCAGAGAAGTAATATTGGAAATGAATCTTGACGCTAAAGAGTAACAGTAGAGGGAGACAGAAAGAAGAGCAAATGCATGGTCATGAGCACGTTATAAATCTGCAGAACAAGAAATCATCTGTAACTAGAGTCCCAAGGTAGTGGGGTGACGGTGTTAGAATGTAGTTAAAGGTTAAAGAGCACATTCCTAAGGGCTCTTGCTATACTGAGAAGCTAGTATTTTCCTCCTAAAGGCAATGAGGAAACATCACCATTGAGATTTCCATGCACAGAAGTGACATGATTAGGGGCGCCTGGGTGGCTCAGTGGGTTAAGCCTCTGCCTTTGGCTCAGGTCATGATCTCAGGGTCCTGGCATTGGGCCCTGCATCGGGCTCTCTGCTCGGTGGGAGGCTGCTTCCTCCTCTCTCTCTGCCTGCCTCTCTGCCTACTTGTGATCTCTGTCTGTCAAATAAATAAATAAAATCTTTAAAAAAAAAAGTGACATAATTAGATCAGTCATCATAATAAATGGCTTGGATTGGAAAGGATGATTGGTAAGGGGACCCCAACTGGAAGAAGGGAAACAGTGTGAGAATCTGAACGAGGTCTAAAAGGAAGAGACAAAGGACCTGTGACTGGACAATAGGGGCAGTCATTGAGTGAAAAGAGCAAGTGTGTTATGTTGACCTTGACGGAAATGATGAACTTGAGAGTAACGGGTAGATTTGGGGAGTCTGAAGATTATTAATTTCAGGTATGTCATTAGAGTTTTTGAGGACTATCTCATGGAGGCAGTTAATAGCAGCTGGGATGGAACAGGCTCTCAAAAATATGTTAACTGAATGAATATATAAGTAGTTGGACATGAAGATGGATGACTCAGGAGTACCACCTGGTTATCTCTAGTTTGGAATAAAAGCCAGCGGCATACAAGGAGATTCTGGGGATCACTAATATTATAGGACGCAGGGAGGGAAAATGGAAAGTAGAGGCCGAATGGAAGGTTTGCAAAGCCTATAATGATACCAACATCATTCCGGTCTAGATGTGAATTTTTAATCTCAAGATACAGCATTTGTCTGAGGAAAAATATCCATACAGTGTGTTATATCAGGTCTGCTATCTTTACTGACTTGTACAGTTCTTCAGATCATGTTAGTGTAAGTATTTAAGGAATGGATATCTATAAACTATGATATGACTCAGAATATTTTCAGACATATGGGTGCCTTAGATTGTTGTATGCTTTTACATTTTGTGAGGGTGTCCATGAGTTAGTTCGGTCAGGAGCAAAAGACTTGAATTAATGAGGTGAGAAATGCAGGCTATGGTGAGTGAAGGCATTTGCATTAACAAGAAAGCTATAGGACATGGGCATCATTATTCTTACAGCAATATCATGATAAACTAAAGAAATATGACTACCATAGGATGATACTCTTTATTGAGTCTTATTAGGAAAACTGATACTGGTTATCAGAACCCTCAGAAAGCACAATGAAAATAAAAAAACTTGCTGGCATTCAATGACTCTTAAAACTTTGAGAACCAATGTGGCTTTTATATTTAATATCTCTCTCAAGTCTGTCAAATCTTTCCAAAAGATCCACTCTAGAACATAACACCAAAACATTTTCTCTCATCCGGACTACTCTGCTAGTTTACTAATATTTTTATACCAACTTCTGCATTTATTCTCTACACCTTAGCCAGAGTGATTTTTCAAATGCAAATCTCATTATGTCACCCTTTGCTTAAAACTTAAAAACTAAAATTCTTACAGAGTACAAGCTCCTGTATTATCTGGCCCCAAAGAAACTCCCTCACTTTGTTTTCTATGTTCCAGTCAAGCAGGTGGCTGTCAGAGCCTTGAGCGTGTGATGCAGCTGAGACATTCATCCTTTTCTTATTCTCCACTCAAAGGCAACTTCCCTAAGCCTCTAGACTGGTCCAGATAGGCCTGGACACCATATAAGAGGAAACTGAAATTTTTCTTTAAAAAATAAATCATGCCTTGTACTGAAGAATGTATTTGGTAAATACACCCGACCCTTGAACAACATGGGTTTGAACTGTGTAGGTCCTCTTATATGCGGATTTCTTACAGTATGACACTGCAAATATATTTTCTCTCCTTGTGATTTTTTAAAAGATTTTATTTATTTGAGAGAAAGAGAGAGGCGTATAAGAGAGCACAAGCAGTGGAGAGGGAGAAGCAGGCTGCCTACTGAACAAGGAGCCTGATGCAGGGCTTGACCCCAGGACCCCATGACCATGACCTGAGCCAAAAGCAGCTGCTTAACCAACTGAGTCACCCAGGCACCTTTCTCCTTATGATTTCTTAACATTTTCTTTAGTCTAGTACATATAACATACAAAACGTATGTTTATAGACTGTTTATGTTACTGGTAAGGCTTTGGTCAACAGTAGGCCATTACTCGTTAAGTTTTGGCGAGTCATAAGTTATACACAAATTTTTGTGCTGGGAGTTTGGTACCCCCAACCCCTGCATTGTTCAAGGGTCAACCATAACATGATTAATATCTGTCACCTTCACTGAACTGGAAGCATCAAGTGATAAGGGGTCACATTTATCTTACACATCATTGTATCAGCCTGGTGCTAGGAACATGGAGAGGCTCAATGACGCCTTGAATGAATAAAGCCCTGGGAAGCAATCAGCTGAGTTACGATGCAGTTGTGTCCTCTTGGATGAGTAGAAAGTTTATTTTATAGAATCAGCCCAAATTAATCAATTTCACGTGATGTATTAATGTAAATGTGTTTTCCTGGCCATCCGTCTTATGGAGAAAATAATGACAAATAGATTAGTAAGAATATTTCTTTATTATGAAGTTTTAGGACTGAATTATCTCTACAGTCCTTTCCAGCCTGAAAAATTAGTACTTAAAATACTAAATATGACAGTTCTTTTTATACTTTACTTGGAGGTCTGTATCTAGTAATATGCTTTTTTTCTTTATTCTTTCCTATTTGTGGGTCATATTACTTTTAATAAATCTTTGCTCTTCCTGTTTTTGAGGGTCTTTAATAACATAAATTAGATGTAGTATCATATAATGCCTTCCTGGCAGGGAAAGAGTTTAATGACTCTGTTTATCTCTGAACAACTGTAAATTATCCTGATGTTAACCTTTGCCTCAAACTAAAACTGAATTCGAATTGCACATCCTGAATTAAAATGCCAAGTAATTGTGGATATTAATATAAAGAACCCACTTAAGGAATGACTAGTACTGAGTTGAATATAATTAATAATTCAGTAAAAATTCAAATATTATATTAGACAGTATAAGTTATTAAGTCTATAAAATTATACCTGTTTATTAATTTTTAAATATTCCTGACACATAAGGAACAATACTAGAACAGCTGTGTCTGATGAGCTGACAGCAAAGGGTTCCAGGAGGATGGAATAGCAAATTTCATTGTTTGTGTCCCCAACAGCCATCCTCCTTTTGGCAAAGGATCCAGTTTTAGTTTAAGGTTCATTCTTCCCCATTTTTTCCTTTCCATACTGGCCTCCCTCCTCAACTCCAGGAGTAGAACATGTGGCTAAGGTCCAAGTCTAATAGCACATTGTATCCTTGCATTCTCCTGATCACGGTAATTGATTGAGGGATGGGCAGGTAATGCAATCAAAGCCAAAGAATAAAATTTTCAATTGGGAATATTAAGACAGAGGCAGGTCCCCTGTCCTTTAGACTTGAGGTTGGAAGATGTGAGGGTGAAGATGCTGGAAGCATCTTGCTTTCATGAAAGAACGTATGTGAGGCCCAGATCCAGAGAAGTCTTAGTGACTACCAGCCTCTGCATCAAGACACACCTGAAACCATCCTTGTTGTCCTGAACTTTTCAGTTATGCAAACCATTTAATTCCTTTACATCTTTTTTATCTTTTCTGAATTGATTTTTTCTTGTCATGTGTAACTCAGAATGGTAATACCGGTGCTTTCACCGGAGTTTGTTGCAGTGTGGAATCAATGTAGAAGTGTTGGGAGGGCAAGATGAGCTTCCACTGTCCTCTTAAAATGAGAAATAATTATTGTTTTGGAACTGCCTGCTTTAAAGGAAACCGTCTTTCTGAATAAATGAACTCTGCAATGGTTACCTCTAAGATGCAGGTCCAGCCTTTTCCAAGGAGTTTGACTTTGTAAATGTCCCCTGCTTATTAGTAGATAGGGTTTGCCAAGGACTCCAAACACTTCCACAAAGGCCACCCTCATTCTCCAAATGGAGCAGCAAACACTAAGACTCATTTGTTAGGTGTGTGCACAGGACATTTTGTTTCCCAAGAGAAAAGTTTCTACTGGAGAGCAAAAGCAAGGAATAATTGTGTTAAAAGAGTTACAGATTTTAATGTTCTCAATGGCTGTTCATCTGTATGAATGCTAGCTATAGTATCGATACTTTCACATCTGTAAACATAGAAGATACAAAGGACAAACTATCCTGCACGTAATTTCTGTGCATCAACTCACACCACAGAACAGTTCAGCCAGGCTACCAGGACCAATTCCAGGAGTTAGTTCTAATCTTACCTTTCCCAGTGCCAAGACACCATTTGCACAAACTCCCTCAAGCATGTTCCTTATTGAATAACCCTTGGGGCTGGGCGGGGTGGGGGTGGCACAGGACACATACATAACGGTAGGGACTTCATGGGTCATCTAATTAAGAATTTTTCTTAAGTTTACTGTATCCTTGGTATGTTTGCTTCACTTTTTCACTTTAACTTTCCTAAGCATCACTAAGGGAGAAGATATAACCCCATATGGGAAATTAGATGCCGACTGTTTTATAAATTAAAAAAAAAATCTATTTCAGTGATCAACACATGTTTTATTCTGTTCAGCTCTCATCTCGTATTTTTCCTAAGTATAAACATTTAGACATCAATATTTTCACCATCAGCAGTAAAGAAAATACTGTCAATTATATTTTGTTCTATATCAGAAAACATGGTCAGAAGCCAGTTTAGTGATTTTCCGTAACAGTTCTGAGGGACATTAGCAAGAAAAATCTTCATCTGAGTCTTAGCTATGTGAGGAACCATTCTTGTTATTTTCATTTTCTTTGAAGAGTTCAATTATAAGTTGACCTGTAAGAAAGAGGTGTTATTTTTATACTATTTTTAAAAGATCAGTCTTTTCCACTCAAGGATATTTTGCTCAAATAAAGAGAAAATAAATGCACCCACAGGTATACTCAGGACTACTAAAAATTACTAGAAGAAATTGTGTGTTTTGAGTAACAAAACTGAACTGGCCTTGGGACGCCTGGGTGGCTCAGTTGGTTAAGCAGCTGCCTTCGGCTCAGGTCATGATCCCAGCGTCCTGGGATCGAGTCCCACATCGGGCTCCTTGCTCGGCAGGGAGCCTGCTTCTCCCTCTGCCTCTGCCTTCCACTCTGTCTGCCTGTGCTCGCTCTCGCTCGCTCTCTCTCTGACAAATAAATAAATAAAAAATCTTTGAAAAAAAAAAAAAAAACTGAACTGGTCAAAAAAAAAAAGAACCTGAATTTTTCAAAACCTGGATAATAAATAAGAAAAGACACTTACCATTCAATTTTTGCTTCATCTTATTTTGTGACTTATATTTAATCAACTCAGCTTCTTGGTCCTCTCTCTATTAAGTATTTGGTAACTTATAAATAATGTTTACAAAGATGGAACTAAAAGGGACCCTATGTTCCTCCTGCAATGTGAGAAATCTTGTTGAATAATGGTGTTCTCTAATTTATCTGTTTACAAATAAGATGTTCAAGTACAAATGTTAAAGTACTCTTTAATAATTTAAAATGCTGTCTCAGAGAGCTAGAAGGTACATCTCTACAGAAAATTTTTTCTTAATATCCTACTATCTCTCTGGTGATATAAATTTTCATAAAATGTATCTAGAGATAATATATGTGCATGTTTGCACGTATCCACACAAACACACAATATTAGAGGTATTGATGTATATATTACACACAGCTGTTCCCAAACTTTTAGATCTCAAAAACACTTTTACTACCAAAAATTTCTTCTCAACTGCATGATAAGAGCTGAAGTCAATATATTAATAAAATTTAAAAACTACATAGCATTAATCTAAGGTGTTAAATATATTTCTTCATTACTCATCACAACATAACGTACATATATTTCAACAGTCACTCTCCACAGGTGCACAAAATGGAATTCACCCTTTATTAAGCGGACTGACAATGCTATTTGTACACATGAAGTTACTGTCCACTTGTAATAGCTCTTTGTACCCACTGAAGTCCATGGAATACAGGCTGGGAGCAACTACTGAAGAGCGACATTCAAGCAATTCTTTTTGAGGACCATATGGAATGACTTCCAAGTGATTCCTTGATAAAAAAAAAAAAAGTACAGACTCATAAAACAAATATGAATTCTGTGTTGTCTTTTATATTTCTAAGAATATATTCCTTAGAATATATATTTCTAAGAAATCTTACCTAGAAAATTCTGGGCTGCTTTTCCTTCTGCACTGTGACTCCCCTGGAGTTTCATCAAGAGCTTGAACAAAGGTTATTCCTGGAACTGAAAAGGACTAAACTGGAAGAGATGAAAGTGGTGGGGTAGAGTGGAGAGAAGGGATGTTGAGGAGTGGGTGAGAACGAGAGGAGAGGCAAATTCAATATAGATTATTTGGGGCTCCTAGTTTGTAAGCTTACATTCATTGATCTAGAATTCACAAGAAGCTGGTCAGGGGGCTGAAGTAACCCAAGTATCTAATTATTAATAGAAAAGAAACAAGACTTGTCCATCTTTCTAAGTTATTTTTCTAGAAACCGAATGGTCTCCTGTATTCTTCATTTATCTGTTCTATGTTGTTTTTAAAAATTTATAATTATAGTGTTTAGTTTATAAAAAGAGAAATCAGTTGCTTATTTACATCAAAATTTGAGATCAGAAATTATAATTGTCTAAATTTTCATTTTATTTTAATTTTTCTTTAATTTTTAAATTAAATTTTTTTGTTTTAGTTTGTTTATTAATGTTTTTATTTAAATTCCAGTTAGTTAACATAGAGTATAATATTAGTTTCAGGTGTAGAATTTGGTGATTCATTACTCACATAGAACACTGGGTGCTCCTAACAAGTGCCCTCCTTAATCCTTAACACCTGTTTCACCCATCCCCTCACCAACCTCCCCTCCATCAACCCTCAGTTTGTTCTCTATAGTTAAAGAACCTGTTTTATGGTTTGCTCCCCTCTCTTTTTCTCCCTATGTTCATCTGTTTCGTTTCTTAAATTCTACATAGGCGTGAAATCATATGGTCTCTGTCTTTCTCTGACTGACTTATTTTGCTTAGCATTATACCCTCTAGCTCCACTGACATCATTGCACATACTTAGGTTGTTTTCTTGTGCTTCCTATGAACTGACAATATCTCCTTATTTCAGCAGCCCAACTTGGGGTAATGCTCTGATGGTCTAGTAAGCCTTTCTAACATCTTGGTTAGCCAGATTATAGAACTCAACAGGATGATGACTTCATTCATGCTCCAGAATATTAAATGTTTATAATAGATTAACTTTTTAAAGCTATCAATTAAACCAAACTGGCTTAGTAGAGCTAAGAAATGCAGACCCTAAGATCCAACAATCTCTCTCTCTCATATATAAATGCTAGAGGAATTTCCATATACATACCAGGAAAGAGATAAATGGATGCTCACAGTTCATAACAGCAAAAATAAAACAAACAAAAAACCACCCCAAAACCTGAAATAACCTACAGGTCCATTAACAATAGAGTGGATAAGCTGTGTTATATTTAATGCCGCAGAACACAATCAATCACTAACAAAGAAAACCAGCAGCTCCACATGACAAAGATGATCTTAAAGGAAAAATAGAGAAATGAAAACAGCAAATCATAGAAGAATGCACTTAGTATGATCATTTCATTTATATAAAGTTCAAAACCAGGTAAAACTAAACATAGCATTGTTGGTATGTACACAAATGGTAAAATCATAAAGAAAAGCAAGGGAATGATTAACACAAACTCAGGTACAAATTATCTCTGGTTGGAGGATGTGATCTGAGAGAGGCCCATGGGGAATTCTAAGATGCTAGTTTATTTCCTAAGATGGCTGATATGTACACATTGCATATTAAGGACAATATTCCTGTGTATGTATTTCACATTTAAAAAAAAAAAAGATGTGTAAGAGGAAACATGCAAAAGTACAGTTTGTAATTTTTGCTACTAACCAACAAGATTAATGATTAAAATAGGTACAGACTTTTCCTTCCTATCCAAACTGTATGTGGGGAAAAATTTCCATGGGTTTGATTTTTTTTTTTTTTAACATGGGTTTGATTCTTAAATGAACCCAGCAAGGAGGACAACTTCTACAAACTATTCTACCAGCTGGAATTCTACATGCTGGAATTCTACCAGCATGTATTTCATAGGCAGTGGGAAACCAATGGTACTCCCCAAATCAGAACTTCAGAGATTGCAGGACAAGTAGTTTTTGTTCTGTTTTGTTTTTTTTTTTTTAAAGGTAAGAATAAAGTCAGGTGGAAGATGTCTGGAGAGCCTGATCTGTGTACATTTGAGAATTGCCTCAGGCCATTGAAACTTAAAAGAGTATGCTGAAAAGAGGAAGAAATCCTTACAATGTTTTCATTCTACCTCCTAATTTTAAAGAGAAAACCAAACCAAAAGAGGTTATATTAGTTATCAAGGTTACTCAGAAAGCTAGTAAAAGACCAGCACAGAACCCAGCTCTCATTTTATTTTAATCTAGTGCCTGGCGTTATAGTACAGTGAGTCATTAGGCCTGGGCCTCTCAGGGAGACTGGGGTTCAGATTCCACCTCTTCCACTTACTTACTCTCAGAAAATTGTAACATGTAAACCTATGAACTACTTGTAATTATAGTTCTTATTGCATAGGGTTTGTATCAGGATTAAATAAGGTCATACACATATGTACTTTGTATAATGTCCGGCTCTCAGTAAGTGCTTGGCAGCTATTTATTACTGTGAATAAAACAAAGTTTATTTGTGACCAATTTTGAAGCTGGTATTAGTTCTCAAATGTTTTATAAAGCATATAACAATTTTTCATATTTCCACAATTACCAGGAAAGGCCTGTTTAACATTTCCTTCTAGAATCTTATTATACCTTATATACAATAGGTGAGACACACCTGGAGTTAGTTCAGTTCTTGCTCTCCCATTTATTGACCTGTAACCTTTTCTGAGTTTCTGTTTCTTTCATTACATAATAATAGGTATAGAAAGATTGTGTGAAAATTATATGAGGTGATTGATAAGAGAATGTCTGGGGCATTACACATGCACAAATATTTTCTTCTTTTTATATATTTCTTCATATTTTATTCTTCTATTATTGTCAAAAGGAGGGAGAAAAATTAAGTTTTGATTCCTGAGATTCCTGACATGGCACAATTGTAATATTAGCAGTAGAAAGAAGAATTTGAAATGTATAAAGTAAATATAAATACTGATAATATTTTGATTTCTGATGTGTGTATGGCACACCATTCTAACCTCTTATTTGCCAAAGGAATTCTTGTCAATTTTTTGACTGATGCTTTTCTTTAGGTCAAATTCTTTATATAAAAAGGGAGGTCCATAGAAAAAGGAGATTTCTTTTCCAATCAATATTGTTTTAGTACAATGTACACAATAACTATGCTTATCTATTTGAGCAGTGTTTTTAATTTCACACAAAAAAATAAAAGAAAGATCACACAACAGAGTGCTTGACCTACATATAGATTATATACCTTTATATCTGGAAATTTGTTTTATTTCTAATATTTAAGATATATATATTAAAATCTTTCAGAGATACATGATGACAGACTATATATCATATGTTTTAAGAGCAAACATCAATATCAGGACATATCTACAAATACAAAGATTGTGCTATTACTGATTAAACACTTTTGATTGCAAAGATACATGAAATCATAGCATGACAGTGATAAAAGAAATCTTAGAAAACATTTGACTAAAATCCTGATTTTTCAAGAGGAAGCTGAAAACCCCAAAAAGGAAAATTACTTGCATAAGTCACACAAAAAGTTGGCCAAAGAATCCAAACTGTATCTGGAACCTGACATTGTGCTCCTGTGGCTTCCAACAGCCTCTGACACCCATTGCAGGGGTTATGCCAGGGAAAGTCTTTCCAGAGGTTGCTCCCAATACCAGAACATTACTTATCTCTTTAAGGTATGAGAGGAGCAAGGATTGGATGACAAGGTAAGATAGATATTAAACATCAAATAAGCGGCAAACCTTGAACTGCCCTAGATACATAATTTTTTCTACCTAATCGGATCCCAGTAAATCCCAGTATTGTGGTGACCTTGGTGGGAGAACTACTATCTTGGACCACATTTCCAGTGAAGATTCCAAGCATCTGTGGTTTGGGAAATAGGGAAAAATGAACAAAATGGATTTACTGTTGGGTGTTGGAAGTTTTGAGATAGGAAAGACATATATAGCTATGAGGAAACTGTAAGATGAATGATACATATTGCTTTAACAAACACCTATTGAGTATCTGTTATGTGCAAGCCAGGCAATACACCAAGTATTTATAATAGAAAGATGAATAAGAAAAGAGTGTACCTAACTAGTGTAACGTATTTAATGAAAGGAATTTAACAGCTCATGTGATGTACGGAAAGACCAGGAGCTGGCTTTAGGCATTAATCTATTTCTTTAGGAACTTAGGTGATACTTTCTGAACATTCTCCTTTTCCTTCCTCTTCTATCCCAGCCTCCCTTGGTAAGTCTGCCTCATTATCTCAGGCTTTTCTATACACAGGGACCATCTAAGATCCCTATACTATCTGACTTGAGGAAAGAAAGCACTTCTTTCTCACCGAATTCGTATATAAAAGTACCAGAAAAGTGTTCTGATTGGCTTTGATTCATCATATAGCCAAAGCCTGAGCCAATAATAGAACCTAAGAAAACAGCATATTATGACTTATGCATATCCAACATGAGTCCATAGAAAATACAGAAAAGACCAGACCTGTTAAAGCAAATAATTTGCGTGTAAGCAGTAGTTTTCCAGTGGAGTCAAAGGAGAATATATTTTAATCTAAGAGTGGATAATGGGAATGTTAAAACACAAAGTTGAACAAATTATCCCTATATATTTTTTAAATTTTTAAAGATTTATTTATTTGAGAGAGAGAGAGCATAGGAAAGGGGCAGAGGGAGAAAGTCTTTTTCTCTTATTAAAGATTGTATTTATTTATTTGTCAGAGAGAGAGAGAGAGAGAGAGAGAGAAAGAGAGCACAAGCAAGGGGAGCAGAAGACAGAAGGAGAAGCAGGCAAGGAACTTGATATGAGACTTGATCCCAGGATCCTGGGATCATGACCTAAGCTAAAGGTAGACGCTTAACTGACTAAGCCACCCAGGCGTCCTTATCCCTACATTTGGAGTCGATATTCAAAGAATTCAAAGATTGAGTAAGGACAAATAGATAGTGGCAATACAACGTTAGAGGTGTCATGGTAGCTACGCATAAAATGTGTCACACATGCAAGAACAAACACAGTCACTAATTTTGCCAGGGATAGAGGAAATATTATTAAGATCTAATCTGGGTCTTAAAAGATAAGTATGTTTTTGTCCCAAAAAGAAGATGGAAGAGAATATTCCAGGTGAAGACAAAAGTAACGATGAACTTATCGATGATGAGCTGCTGAATAAGCAAATCCACAGAGACAGAAAAAAGATCAATGATTCCCAAGAAAAGTGACTGCTAATGGCCACATGGTTTCTTTCTGGGGTGCTGAAAATGTTCTGGGAATTATATAGTTGCTGATAGTTACACAACTCCGTGAACTTCCTAAAAATCTGATTTATACTTTTAAAAATAAGTTTTATGATGTTAATTATATCTTAGTAAAAATAAATTTATAAAAAGGATAACTGCTTAGCTTCAGTGGAATTTGAAAGGTTAAGGAACAGTCATTATGTAGATGTAACTTTAATGAACATTAATAAACTGAATTAAGTCCTATTGAGATATATAAAAGAAGAAAAAAAAACCCTAAAAAATAAAAGGAAACATTTATAAAAATCTGTAACTGGAGAGATTTTAGACACGTTTCCCTTAATCTTTGACTAATGAATATGGTAAAAAAAAATAAACATTAAAGAGATATATAATCTGAGTAGTATAATTACTAGACTTAAAATATATATATTCAACTTTTGCCATTGAGAATGCATTTTATTTTCCAATGTCTTCTGAAAATTAAAAAAAATTCTTAGTCTAGAAAAAATCTTAGTAAGTTCCAAAACAGAAAATATACAGTATAAATTTTTAGCATGATGAAATGAAAATGGCCTTTTTTTTTTTTTTAAGATTTAACTATGGTAAAAATAATCACTTGGAATTTTTTGGTAAGAATTCTGAAAAATTACAGGATTGTGAAAAAATTAAAATGACAAAGACTTTTTAGACATCACCAAGGAAAATACCATATACAAAAACGTACAGCATGTAGCAAAAAAAAAAAATCAGGAGAAAATACATCATTTAATTTCTTTCATTAAGTTATAAAGAATAAAAATAAATGAACAAAGCATTCAATCCAAGAAACTATTTTTTTAAAAAGCAAACGAAAGTGGGAGAAAGTGATAAAGGAAAAAGAAATAAAAGATAAAAGCCTAATGGTAGATTTGATCAATAAACCTCAAAGATCTCACTGGAAAGGATGATTAAAATAATCAGCTCTCTAGCATAGCAAATCCAAAAAAAGAGAAAGAAGACCACATGAACATTACAAATAAAAAGGATTAAACAACTACATATTGGGAGCAGATAAAAGTTTTAGGAACATGTAATATGTAAGTCTTTATTGATAAATGAAAAGAAATTGGTAAAATGGATAACTTTTCTAGGAAAATTGGCTTATACAGAAGAAGAAACATGAAATAGACTAGTAAACCAAAAACAAGTGAAAAAAGTTGATTAAGGGGCGCCTGGGTGGCTCAGTGGGTTGAGCCGCTGCCTTCGGCTCAGTTCGTGATCTCGGGGTGCTGGGATCGAGTCCCGTATCGGGCTCTCTGCTCAGCGGGGAGCCTGTTTCCCTCTGTCTCTCTCTGCCTGCCTCTCCATCTACTTGTGATTTCTCTCTGTCAAATAAATAAATAAATAAAATCTTTAAAAAAAAAAAAAAGAAAAAAAAAGTTGATCAAGAATGCTCTTTCCCTCAAATATTTGGTTCAAATTATTTTATAGACAAAGTTTTTTTTTTTAATTATTTGAGAGAGAGAGTGAGCGAGCAAGAGTGTGTGTGTGTGTGTGTGTGTGCGCGCGTGCACGCGTGTGCATGTGCAAGGGAAAGAGGCAGATGAAGATGGGGAGAGAGTCTCAAGCAGACTCCATGCTGAGCACAGAGCCCTACACAGGGCTGGATCCCACAACTGAGATCACAATTTAACCAAAGCCAGGAGTCAGACACAGCAACTGCACCACCCAGGCACCCCAGATAGGTTTTTTTATTTCTTTTTTTTTAATATTTTATTTATTTGACAGAGAGAGACACAGCAAGACAGGGAACACAAGCAGGGGGTATAAGGGAGGGAGAAGCAGGCTTCCCGCTGAGCAGAGAGCCCGACATGAAGCTCCATTCTGGGACACTGGGATCATGACCTGAGCCGAAGGCAGAGGCTTAACAACTGAGCCACCCAGGCGCTCCTACACCCCGGATAGGTTTTATTTTGAAGAAAAGACAACTCCACAACATTTAATTAGTTCCCAAACATAAAATGGAAAACTCCCTGTTCTTTGTATCAAGGTATCATAATGCTGATGTCGAAATACAATAAAGGCTTAGTTTTAAAAATACAGAGAAATACCTCTCTCATTTATTAATATAGTTATAGAAACTCATCATTTAAAAAGTAAAGTATACAGAGACTGGCTTACTTAGGTATGTGTAGCAGGCACAGTGTCCAGGGCCCACCTATACATTTAAGTGCCCATTAAAAGTCTTAATTTACTTTAAAATCAGAAGAAAAATGAACTTTTTGGTCAAATAAAATGTTTTCATATATAATATAAATATATTCATCTTTACATGAACACTTATAAATATAATTTTTCATAAATATTTTTAAAATTTCTATTATTATTTTTTTAATTGAGGAAGGGGCCCACAAAGCCAAAAGTGGCTAAGAGCCATCAATGTCATAATGAACCCTGCTTGCTTAATGATGGCTTGACAACCGTTCAGAGCAATATTTAGGCTTAGCAGAACTGTGCCAAAGAAATTTCTCTGTAATTTATCAGTGTGGAAATAAGAGCACCTGTTTGGGATTCATTTTCTCATTCACAAATTTACTATTTTCCCCACACGTCTCACTGTGTCTTTTTGAGAACTGACAATTTGTTATTCTTTGTAAAAAATACCCCAAAACACAGGGGTTTTATAAGCTAAAGCACAATATGCTTTGGCATCATTCCACAACAAAACCTGCAGGAGGTGGGGCCTCAGGTGGGCACACCCTCAAGCCAGTACGAAATCAGAGCCCTGAGCAAAACATCGCTTGCCAGCTGTGTCCTCAACTCCACCTTGTTTTACTGCCTCCTGTTCTTTCCACTAAATCCCTTCACTGTCATTCATCAAGATGTCTCTTTCACCTAGAACATTACAGAACTGAAGGAAACACTTTGAAGGAAACACTTGCTCTTACAATTCTAAAACAAATAGAATATGCAATAGAAGAAGTAAAATTTTAAAGGAATTTTTTCCCCCTTAACAAATACCATCCTTAACATCTTTCAGCCTATGACCCACAATTCTAATTTTATCTTTGCAATCTTTCTTCCAAAATACTGCTTTTTTGGTCATCTATGTAAAATCAGAAGAATTTCTCTTTCTCCCTTCTCCCCCAAAGTGCTTATGTATCTTTATCTTATGTCGTTTATTTGTGATACTGTCTAAACTCTCACAGAAAAACTGCCTTGAAAGACTTTAAGCCAAGAGGATGGGTCCTTGCCCAGTGTGGGGGGTATGGATGAAGCTGAAGCCAGTTTTTAAAGAATAAGTAAGAGACAGTCCAGTATTTAGGTCTTTATCTACAAAACAGCTGGTAAAGAAGCTGTGCACATATAACAAACAGAAACTCAGTTCCCAGGAAGTGTGTCCTGTAGTCAGAGTAGTGATAACAATGCCTAACTTCTCAGGGTTGTCGTGAAGGTTAGAAAAGCTACACTACAAGCCCTTTGCTGGGGACCTAGCATACACCAGGTGCTCCAAAAACAATTATCATCAGTATCACTGGTATTGGCATCAGACAGTCTATGGAACTAAACTCATTTTCATGTAGCTGCTCCCAATTTATAAAGTGATTTTAAATACCCTGAATACATTTATCTTATTACTTCAAGCTCTTTTAAAAGCAAGAAAACTAAGATTTGGGAAATTTAAGTGACTTGTCCTAAATCAAACGGTACTTTTTATTCCAAATCTTGTGTGTCCTTGCTTCTAACAAGTTAAAGACCTGCTTAACATGCATTATAATTGCTTTTACATTCACACTTTCCATTCACACTTTCAAATGATAAGTTGAAGTGATTTTTTAATGACTCTATTTGAATTATCTTGTGTTTCCTCTTCCCAAAAAGAAGTGATTTGAAGTCTTAGCCATCAACACAGTATTGTACATTTTGCTAAAATGGAGGAGTCTAGATTAAGTGTGATTTTATTTATTATTTATTTTAAAGATTTTATTTATTTGACAGAGAAAGAGCCCAAGTAGGCAGAGCGGCAGGCAGAGGGAGAGGATGCAGGCCCTCCTCTAAGCAGGGAGCTCGATCCCAGAAGCCTGGGATGATGACCTGAGCCAAAGGCAGCCACTTAACCAACTAAGCCATCTAAGTGCCCCTAAATGTCATTTTAGAGTTTACAATGCCACAGAAGGAGGGGGAGGTTTTTTTTTTTTTTTTTTTTTTTAAAACCTCTACTCTATATGGATAATGTCTCTGAAATAAAATTGATACACCTTCTAACACTTTGTATTTTTACATTTCATATAATGCTCCTAATAGAATCTTTCTATTCATTGGACTTCTGACTTGCTTTTGCCAAGTGTTATAAACTGTTAGATACAGTTAAGATACTGATGTTCTCATTGCTTTTCATTGATTGCCAATCTCTAGCATTTATTTCCTATTTCATTATTGCTTTCTTTCTCATCTTCACTATAGTTTAGAGGATGGTTGTCAATTTTCTAACATTGCTAAAAATATTCCTGGTTCACACAATGAAATTCAGACTTTAAGTGAAGGCCATATTAAACAAAGGGGTGAGAAATGAAGATTTTGAGGGATAACGTTTGAAGAAAAGCTAACAGCTAAAGCCAAATTGCTAAATTACAGTATGTTGGTTGTTCAGTTACTGGAAACTGCAGCAAAACTGCACCAAGACCTCAGAATAATTGTGGAATCATCTCAGAGAAAGTGCAGATGTGAGAATCAAATCTATCAGATTAAACCCACCCAGTTAGTCAGGAACAATTTACTCGTTTTAGCAAAAGGAAAACACTTCTCCTTTTCTCAATACTTAGAAATAAGGAGGTGTATGCAAGGATGGATGATAGCAAGAAAAGGTTGGGTGAATCTTGGAGCAGCTGCTCAAATTCAATGAACTGAGGAATAAATTAGGGCAATCAAATCAAAACCAGATAAAGCCATAAAGCTAAGGTAGTGAAACAGCCAACAGCTATGCCAATAAAGCAATATCATGCTGGCCCCGAAGCAACAGTTGTCCCTGAAAGTGGCATGTTCTGATTCAGTAATGCCAGCTGCACTGCGCCAAGGCATTGTTCAGACATATGGGGGCTTGAGTCCTGATGCACAGAGCTGGTCCTTTGCTTTAAAAGGAGCAGATGAAATGTAGTGATGTAGATTCAAACACGCTCAAATCAGTACATCCTCAGCCCAAGCAAGGCTTGCTTCATTGAGGGCTCCCTCTGAGCTCTGAGTCTCTTTCCACAGCAGCAACAGTTTGATCTGCTCGTTTTGATTGATACTGCAATGCCACTAAACACCACAGGCTGCCACGGAAGTCTGAAACCATTTAGACTGTGCTGTTTGCTTGATCTGTAGGGAATTGAGAATAAAAACAGACACCTCAAAAGATTGTTTATTTCTCTTCTGTTTTGCATGGGGGCACTGGCACCAGGAGCTATGTGTGTGTTGGAATGGGTTTAAGCTACCGGGTAAGCGGACTGACGCCACACAGATTCCATGGCTGTGCCAACTGCTTTGGAGAAGGACAGTGAAGTCCTCAGAGCTGGTGAAACCAGTTGTTAAACCCGAGTGTTAGCCATGCCCTCTCATGTTTTCAAGTATGTATCACATTCTTCTCTTTGACTTGTTATTGTTAAGGTGGCCTTTTTTTCTCCCCCCTCATTCAAAGAACTGTTCCTGTTATTTTCTAAGGTAATTCTTTAGTTAAAATCCATTTAGCCATTGCCTGACTCACTATAAATAGTCAGTTTTACATGTCTGCCAGAAAGAAATGCAAACAGGCACATGTTCTGTAACTCACTATGTTTTCTCAAACCTTGCACAGAGTTCAGGCCTACACTAAGACCTTTCATGTATTATTTTACTGGCTCACCCATATTTTCCCATGTGGTTCAAAATCACCAACTGTTAGGTACCTGAGTGAGAATTCTGGCATTATAGTTACACAAACCGAAACCTTGTAAAGGAAACTTTTGCTCTTTTACTAGATAGCTATATATATATATTTAAAAAAAAAATCTCCTTCACTTCAAAAACAAAAACAAAATGACTATTTCTTACAAGATTTCTTGTTCTAGGAATACTATAAACCAGAGTTGGCTAACTTTTTCTCTAAGAGGACAGATAGTAAATATTTTTTTGCCTTTGTGGGTCAGAGGCTCTCCATTCTAACTACTTGACTCTGCCAAATAAATGGGGATGATTATGTTCCAATAATACTTTATGGACACTGAAATTTGAATTTCATATTATTTTTGCATGTCATGAAGTACTATTCTTCTTTTGATATTTTTTTAGCCATTAAAAAAAATGTAAATAACATTCTTAGCTTGTAGGCCTTTCCTAAACAGGCGGCAGGCCAAATTTGGTCCATGGGTTGTAGTTTGCTGACCTCTGGTATAAATGAGGGTTTTTTTGTTGTTGTTGTTGTTTTGTTTTTTCATTTTTTAATTAGAGAAAGGCTGTGTTCCACACAGTACTACAGCAACACAGCATTGTAGCTGTATGGAGAAAGTACTTATTTCCTATGAAAAAGCTGTAAGAATAGCAATAAAACCCTGTGGATTAACAGCAAAATATCAAGAAATTACATTTAATTCTTTCAGCCTCTTGAGCTATATGAATGCCTAGTGTGCATTGCTTGAATAAATCATTAAGCAACAGTTACGGATTATAACCAGCGAAGAGATCTATTGCAGTGAAGAGATTTTGGAATTAAACTTTCCAAAGTTATGCACAGCCCTGATAATTCAGTAAGAAGGTGAAACTTTATGAATAAATCGGCTACTTCTACCCTCCTGCATCTCCACTTCCAGTGCTTTAGGTTTTGGTGGAAAGGATTCTTCATTTCACTGGCAGTATCCTCTTTCTGATTTAGCTGTATAATGAAGCCATCAGGGATAGCAAGCAACTCAATACAAGATTGATGACTTGATTATAGCATGACTAGCCTAACTGCTCCTATGAGCAATATTGTGCATTTCATTTGCAATTTTTTCAGCTAGTCTCACGGTTCCTGACCAACAGGCATACTTCTAGATTACAAAGGCAACAATTTTGAAAATATTTCGAGACTGCTACAATATGGTTTAATAGAATAGTATGTAAAGACAAATCCATACTGAATTCTACAAGCACAATTCATGATTGTTACTATTATTTAAACAATGAGACCATCTAGAAAAAACAGAATCCTTAAAGCAAGGCAGTTTGTTTCTGGATGGGGTTCATTTAACCTTAGGTAATTCTATACAATATTCATCTTGCTTCTTCCCGAGAAGCAAAATAATAATAATAATAATAATAAACAATAATAATAATAAAAATTTAAAAAGTGTCATTTGATCTTGAGCTAAGCAGGGACAAGTACACATTTCCTATCAGTGTTATTATTACTGGGTATCTTTTGGCAATCCTAAAAGGCTGTGTGTCTTTGGCATGTATCACTTGCTTTTAACATCGCAATAAACTGCTAAACATTTATCCTCTTCCATTTTCTCTACTTTAAGATTATTTCTTACTTTTTAAGCTGACAAGTTTTATATTTACTTTAAAACCCAAATCTGATCATGCTTTTCCTCTGCTCCAAAGATTCAATATCCATTCACTTAAATGAGAATTAAGTTCAAACATTTAGCCAGCTGCCCAAGTGTCTCAATAATTTGATTATTTCAGTTACTCACCTTCAATTTTCACAATATTCTTCCCTCAGCATCCTTCCACACTTCACTGCTTTCATGCCTGTGTCCAGGTGGTTACTTCAGAGCTGCCTGCAATGCCCTTCTCTTTCACCGCTGCCTGTCAATGTACCATTCCTCTTTCAACACCTAAGTCAAAGCTCGACTTTTCTAAGAATTTGTAAACACTTAAACCAAAGATATGCTCTTCTTCATTTAGATAATCATGGCTACTCACAGACTGTCTTGGAAATAAATTTTACACACAGATAGATAGATTGATTGACTCCTTTTGTTCCAGGTTATAAGCTATGGAGGACAAGTATCTTTGCATTTTCTGAAGCATTTGGTATGATGCTTCACATACATAAAAAAAAGGGCCATGATTTCTAGAGCAGGGCTTTGCAAGGATGCATCATTCGAGAATCCGCTGTCATTACAACATTTAGGTCTTCACTTAAGACCATCTCTTATCAGAGCCTGCTGAGGTGAGCTACTTACAATGCCTTGTAAGTAGCTTTAATTAAACCAAGAATCTTGCTGGGTGTGACGTGAGGGGTTAGAAAATGAAAAACACACAAAAAAACAAAAAACACACACACAAAAAAAAAACAAACCCACAAATTATAATTTCAAAACTTTTAGTTTTTTTTCTATGCACAAGAACTAGAGACTGGAAATCTCTTTTGCTTCCAATGCTTTAAGTAAAAGACTGTAATTTAAAAAAAATTGGTGTGGAGGGGGTTGCATTGTTTTATTTGGGCATAAGTAAGGGAAAGCCCATAGCTAGCATGGAGACTGAAGTGACTTTGTGGCTCTGAGAAGAATAACATTTTCTTTAGAGGAAAAATAATGGCATCAGAGAGAAACTGATTTTGAGCTATATAAGCTGAGTCTGAGCTGATGGGAAAGAGACAGTGGGAGAGTACATTATTCTCTTCACAGAACCTGGATTACTCTGACAACCCAGGGATTGGCAGCTTTAGAAACTTTGAGAGATGTGACTTTGATGTTTGTGTTCTCACAATGGGCACGGTCAACAATGTCTGTGGATCTCTGTGGAGATTCATAGCCAGTGTGATAATGGACAAGTGGAAGCTGGAGCTAAAGAACAAGATGGAAAACACTGAACATAGAGGCTGCAGCTGACAGACTAATTGTCGTTTCATGCCCAGCCTCCTTTTGGAGACTCTAACAATTAGCCATTGAACACTGTGAGGAGAATGACTTTGTGCCATCATGAGAGAGGACGTCTGGATCTTTAAAACTGATGTGACATCATTTCGTAGGCATAGACCAGAATATACAGTTACTTAGTAAGTTTTATTTAACAAGATTATGTCAATTGTGATTTGAATTCTAGATGACCAGAATTGTCATTTGGGTGTAACTGCTTCATTAAGAAGCTCTTCAACCATTATCCTAACACAGACTATTGCGACATCCACAGTGTACTATTTTTAAGCCAAATAGAAATATGCAGGCCCAGTAAAGGATGCAAACTTTGGTGATTCTGGTATTTTAAAAGGATGAACATTATACCTTCCTATTTACTTAGCCTTCAAGTTTGCACAAAGCATTCTTAGTACTAGGAGGAGAAGTGCTATCATGACCACTTAGGATTTGAGTTTATATTCTCCCCCCCATACTACCCACAAACACAACTGGTCTGTGTGTATACTTAAGTCTGTGAGTGAGTATGCCTGACAATGACCACAGCTACCTCTCATCTGCTGCCTCAAGTCCAGATCTATAGTTCTGAGGAACAGGCATTCATGTAGCTCACAGTGTAAGTTACACTGGATGGCAGGACAATTTACCAACTCTACCACAGAAATACCCAGTGTTGCTAATGAGAGGATGCCAATAGCCTAGTTCCCCACCTTCAACACTGTATTTTTTCTTTAATTTTGGTCACATTAAATAAATTAGAATTTCAATTCCACTTCAATTATTTTCAAATTATATATATATTTACAGGGATACACACACACACACCCCAACACAAATACATGGTAATATAGAACTGTGTTTTATATGAACAGAGATACTTAAGAAATATAGCTAATTCCCAAAGCTCCCAAATGTGTTTCACTTCCTGCTACTATGTATCTAATAATAAGAAAAAGAAATCTATCAGCCAGACATATCAGTCTATTCTGATATGATTTTGATTTGAACTTTAATCAGAGTCAGTATAGGCTATCTATATGTCTTTCCTCTAATTTTCTCTCCTTGATTTTGTTTTAATCATGCTTCTTGGGGAAATTTCTTTTCTTTTTTCAGGAATATTTTCATACTACATTTATTCTCTTCACATATTAAAAACAAATCCAGTTACATTTATGTATTCTCACTGGCCATTTAAAAAAAAAAAGACTAGTTTTGGGGGAAGGCAGAAAAAAAAGCTTAAGAACAATGATGATTTTTATGAATTTTCAATCTTTTTTTTTTCTATTCACCAAAAACAGCATTTTTGCTTTATGGGGTAAGTAAGAAGAAAGGAAACTCTGTATTTTTCCTAATGGGATGCTTAATAAGTACTTATTTCTAGCAAAGGACAAAGCAGCTTTAGTATTATAGTGGTAGATCAAGGTACCTAAATTACCTTCCATAAGAGGCCCTTGCAGCATTTTCTGGCAGTGGTGGAATGCCTCCTTACCTAGCATGGACACACTGCTAGTGTCAGAGTGGCCATGTTCCTTCTCCTTTCCTTCACCAGGTATTTCTGGATGAGATCCAAGTTCACAGGATTCAATGACTGGGTGCTGGGTCTGACTACTTTCCAAATGCTAATTTGGATAACAGGCTGTGATGAGCACAGTGGCATTTTCAGTGTGGGTCACTTTTGTCCCTTAAGTCTCAAGCTGACTTTAGAAATGTTGTGCTTACATGGAGTGCTGACATATGAGGGATGGAGAGAAATGCCAGAAAATCCTTTGACTTTATTCCTCAGGAGCATGAGTCATGGTGGTTCAAAGGAGGAGAGATTTCATGGCCTGTATCTTCACTGCCTTCTTGGTGCACTCCTGCAGTGCTCTTGGTCTAGACTAGCAGCTTCCAAAGATCCAGAGCTGAAGAGCTCTTTGCCATTCTTGGCTTGGCTCCCACAAATCAATTTGAAGGCACAAACCAGACTGATGTTAGAACTAATAAAATACAATGAATAAAGATAGGCAAGATAAGTAAGATTTCCCCAATGTCTAGTTATGTACTAGTACATGTGCTTGTAAGTAAAGCCATGCATATAAGCAGAGACATTCACAGAGGATTTGATCTATGATTATAATTTGGTTTTAGACGGAAGAATACACAGAAAAAAATTTGTAAGAGGGGACAGTTTTTGCATAAAAGATGGGAGAAGAACATGTTGGTTTCAAGGTCAAAATGGGAGAGAAAATTGTGGGAGAAAAATCATCTTGTTAACAGCAAGATAGGGTAAATACTTGGTTGGAAGGATACAGAAACACTCTTGGGCAGTAAAGTGTGAATTAAACTCTGAAAGTTGTAATTCACAGAGAAGACCTTCTCTATATCCCACCGAATGTTTTATCCAGAGTGACACTACTAAGTACTAAAAGATGGCTGATGAGTGACATTAGAGACCAATGTTAACCACTGCTTTGCCACCTCTGCTGCACATTGCTTTAGACAATTCTGGTGGCTTTTTTGGAGATTCAGGTTTCCTGTTTATTTGTAAATCTACAGGGTTATTGCTGTGTTGTCAAAGTCCCACACACTAATATCTACTTTCACAAATGAGTTTCATGGTTCTGACAGAATCTAGATTTTTTCATTTCATCAAGTTACCACAGATTCATGTTTGATAGAGAAAGATGTTATCAACAAGCCCAGCAAGGACACGTTACCCGAAGAGAGAGTATTATTGTTTTCATGGGAAAGCTTCTGAAGCTTGATGGACTATTCTAGGATGAAAGAGAGAGGAAAAATAGTACGTGTAATTTAGATAAACTCTACTGCAAGTAGAAACCTAATCCTTTTAGCTTATTTGTGAAGAGGAAGCATGTGACAGAAGTTGGTTTCATGGTTTTCCATGGGGTTCAAAATAGAAAAATAAGCATATGCACATTCATTAGGATAATTATCTGGGGATACTGCTAATGATGTTTATTTAGCAGAAGAAAATAGTTTCAGATCTGCAGATATAAGAGTTAGAATTCCAGAACATTAGAGTTAAAAGAAAACTTCAGGATATTTTAACCACAGTGAAGCCCAGGGAAGTCAACTGGCACTCAAGGTCATGCACTGAGTAGAAAACTGCATGGACTCACTGAGATATGATTAGAGCCAATAGTGCAGGAGTAGGATGTGCATATTATGAATTACCAAGCCCTTTTTCTCTTCTTTTCTGCTGATCTCATCCCACTTAACGGGAGTGATACGACAACACTGAGAAAATAAGTGAAGAGCTGTGTATGCTTCTAGATCTATTGGTGGTACCTATGAATGACTTGGCATGTAAAAAGGTTCAAGCTGGTATCTAAACTGAAATCTTTAATTCTCTATTTATTTGGAAAGAGTTGTATTTGATTATGTAACTACTTATGGAAGATTGTAATTTCCAAAGATGGTAGTAACACTATCTCATTCCAGTTTTTCTTGCTACTCTCCTCATCCAGAACTGGGCTGATTTCCCAACCTGATCTACTCCCCAACCTCAACTCTCCTGCCCACCCCTCAACGCCATTTCCCCCACCCTCCACCCCTCCTACCCCCCACTCTGCTTACACCTGGGTGTTCCTTTGTGACTGTTTGGTGAAACGATGCTATACAACTTCAGAAGCTAGGCCAGATAGGGCAGTATGGCTTCTACATCTATATTGAAATACTTGCCTTGGGATCAAGCAGCCATGCTGTGAGGAAGCCCAAGCCACCTAAAGAGGCCACTTATTCATGTTCAGGCCAAAAGCTCCAGCTGAGGTTCTAGCCAACAGTCACATGTGTGAGAAAGCCTTCAAGATGATTCTGGTAGCCAACACCATCTGATTGCAGCTGCATAAGGGACCACAGATGAAAACTGCCCATCTAAACCCAGTTTCCCTGCCAAACAATGACAAATAAAAACAAATGACTGGTTTATTTTAAATTACTAAGGTTTTGAGATGACCTGTTATAATAAGGAAAATGCTACTCCTTAAATTGGGAGGGAAAAGGCAAGAAAAGTTATTTTTCTTTAGAAGATGTAATAAATTTAGAATCAATCAGACTGACATTCTACCGCAAAGATACAAACTGATTTTGAAGAAAAATGTAAATAGCAAAGCTCATGTAGTTTTAAGCAAAATCCATAGATAAGAGAGTATTTAATGGGGGTGGAAGTGTCAACAATATTTTCTAAGCTCAAAATGCTAAGTTATATAGACTCAAAATTATTGTGCACAGATCTTCGTATTTGCTTAAAAAAAAAAATAGGCAAGGTGACCTTATGCATCTTTTCCACCTCTAACTTCTGTCATTCTCTTTTCATCGTGTGGGTGTTCAGTTTGCTGAAAAAGCCAGATTTCAGAACAGCTTTCTTTCGGAAATGATGTTTTTAAAGTTAAGAAAAAAGGCTTGCCACATTGTAGAAGTGGCAGCTATAAAATTAGATACAAAAATAAATCGAAAATTCGTAACAATTGTGCTGCAAAAGATGAATTAAGAACTGAATTCAAAGTAAAATTAACAAAGTGGGCTTCTGATTAAATGAGCAAGCCAAATCACTTACAGTATGATAATATGTTGGAAATGGCTAGAGATGTTACAAAATAAATGAGGAAAACATTATGTGTACAGTGCTAGAATTGAGATGGCATAAAATAAGAATTTCAGAAAGTATGATCTTACAGTCTAAGGTAGGGGTAGGAAAACTGGGTTAATTTCTAGCTCTAACAAAAAGAATCTTCAAAATCTTAGAAAAGAATGCTCAAAATCTCTGCTTAGAAAATGCAGAGAAATGAAAACCATTATATGTCAAAAAAGTTTTGTACTGGTAAAAAAAAAAAGATACAAGGTAGAAAACCAAGGGATTTGGAGGGGGTTGTATAAGATGAAAGTAGTTCCTTCCCTCCCTCTGCATCCCACCCCCGCTGTCCTCAGATACATGTCAACACCATACTTTTTAAAGAGCAAAAGTAACTCCATGTTCCTCACTTACATCTGCACAGATGGCAACAATAATCATTAGTTTCCTAACAACTCATCACCACTTTCTAAGTAAAGGTTGGAGACCTTCTTTGGATTGAAGTTTTAATAAGGCAAAGGATTTCATTGGAGTTCCTCTATTAACAAGTAGGTTTTGCTCATTTCTAGCATTACTCAGCATGATGCTAAGCATTTCAGAAAGATGCAGAGGTCTAAAGCCTATGAACAACTAGTTCTTATCTAATTGAAGAGACAGAATTAAATTAATAAAGAATAATGAGTCCTGGAAAAATCTAAGCAATGTTGTTGTTTAAGATTTATTTGTTTTAGTGAGGGATAGAGAGAGTGTGAGAGAAGGGGCAGAGAGAGTGATGAGAGAGAATCCCAAGCAGACTACACACTGAGTGCAGAGCCCAACAGAGGGCTCAATTCCAGAACCCCAACATCGTGACCTGAGCCAAAACCAACAGTCAGGCACTTAACCTTGACTCAGCCATCCAGGCACCCCCAAGCAGTGTTTATAAGAAAATGGACTAAGTGGGGTTTGAAATATAGGTGAGAAATCATCTGAGGAAATCATCCTTGGTAAGTGCCTTGCTCTATATGTGGTACACAGTAGGTGTTCAAGCAATTATTTATGGAAAAAAATGAACAAGCAATGCAAACATCTGAAAAAGTGGCCTAAAACTCTGTTAAGCAGTGTTCCAGCTCAACTAGAGATGCAAAAGCAAGGTTGGATATCAGGGCATGACTCAGTCAAGAAGGCCTGGGAAAGGAGGGGTTACATTCATTTTCTGTGGTAGGAAAATGGAAATCAATAAAGCTGCCTGCCTGATACTCAAGAGAGATTACTCTGACAGCAGAATGTGAGATGGAACAGAAAGAGAAACTCAAGTGAGGTGGCATCAATTTCAATTCTACCCTGACTTGGCAGGCTTCTTTGTACTTTGTGCTTGACTGAAGTAAAACAACCTCAAGCAAAATACATGTATTGTGGCAAGGGAAGGTTGCTGGAAGAATATTATGGAGCACAGATGGAACTAGCTTTGTGGAGATTCTAAGTGTGTGGATGCAGAATGCTGAGATGTGGGCAAGTCAGTTTGAACCAAGATTTCCAGGAAAAAAAAAAAAAAAAGCTTATGAGAAAGTATGCAAAATAAAGCCTTAGAATTCAAAGGTCCACACGTAGAATGATTTTAAGTATACCCTCTGTATGTCATAATGTTCGCAAAGAATCAGATTTTCTTGTCACAAGAGAAAAGTAACCGTACACATAGCTTTAGCTACATCCTAAGGGACATACCTTATTTAAAACATACAAGCAAACTTTAATACAGTAATTTTAACACCATGCTGATCCACTAAATGTTTGGTATTGGGGATGAGAACTTATATCTGTCACTTCACTGGAAAAGCAGCAACGTTTTTCGTGGGCTCTAGAAACAGGCTGCTTGGATTTGAATGTTAACACTTACTAGTCCTATGACTTTAGGCAAGTTATTTATAACCTCTATGTGCCTCCACTTCTGCATCTGAAAATAGGGATAATTCTAAAAGCTATATAAGGTTATAATGAGGATTAAAATATGGATGAGTACTTGCCTTATAGGTAGTGATTAATAAATATCAGCTACTATTATTACTATATAACTTTGTCTTTTGTCTCTTTTTGCCTAAAGAAGAAACAAATTATTACTGCCCATTTTTCTATGGTAGGATATCAGAGAGATACTAGGTGGCTTACCCTGAGTAACATAATGAATTATTTGATGGCATTCAGAAAGCACCCCTTTCTAAAATCCTTCTGGTAAAGAGAACCATATTTTTATTTTTCTGGGACAAAGCTAAAAAAAAAAAATACACTTACTGAGTTGAACAAAACAGAATCATAAATAAATTAGCTGCATTTTGTTTTTCCTGTCTGAGAAAACCCAAAAAATTATTTTCCTTGCTATCTGAAAGGACATCTAAAAGGAACCAGACCACACAACGACACCGAGATGGCTGTACCTGAAGTAAAATAAATCACAGTGGAAAAGGATGATGTCTGACAGGAGGCTTTGGATATTGTTTTCATTACCTAGTTATTTTCTATGTAAAAGCCACTTGTGTCTCAAAGTGGACCTTGTCATCTGAAAAGCACTTCGTCTTGTTGTATTTCCAAAGATTTAAATGGAAATTGTTGCTTTTGGGAAACAGCCATAAGGAGTGACTTGGCTGCGTTTAAAAGATTCAATCCATTTGCCTCCTAGTACCAGTAACTCTCTCTCTTGTGTTATAGGTTCTGCTTCTTCCAGAAGCTAATACTAATTTAATAATCATGAAAATAATCAATTCTTTAAAGCACTGTACATACTCAACGTGTGCATATTGTACAATCACATATAGGACTACTCATACGTAATTCCAAACAGCAACCTTGTAATGGTCACGATTCTTCAGTTTCACAGATGAGAAAACCAAGGCTACCAGGGTTAAGTCCCTTGTTCAAGGTCCCACAGCCACCAACGGATGGGATAGGAAGTCATCTCCACTCAGTTTCTTTGTTTCCATCTGTTATTACCACAATCCTCAGTAGATACTGCTCAAGCCCTTTCATTCAAAGTAACAGAAAACTTAATAAAAAATGAAGCCATAGTCTTCCGGTACTCCTACCTGAACTTGGACAACTTAAAGCAAGATTCAAAAGAAGACATGTTCTATCATTATATTTTGTGGTACCTGGACATCAATCACTATCAGGTAAACTGGTCATTTCCATTTCTAATTATAGAATTTCACAGGAAATTCAGTATTTGGTAGCCTGTTATCTTAGCTATCTTAGCCTGTTATCTTAGCTTTGATACAGCCCCCTCCGCCCCCCCCCCCCCCCGTTTTGACATCACACTGTTCTAGGTGTGCTACTAATACAAAATGAAATGACTTTTCCTGTAGAAGATTCTTTAGAATGTTAGACAGGTTAGACAGGTGAAAAGTAAAATTGATTCTATTAGAAACAGTGTTAAGCTAAAAATGAATGCCCAGGTTAAAAAATAAGAGGGGCACCTGGGTGCCTCAGTGGGTTAAAGCCTCTGCCTTGGGCTCAGGTCCTGATCCTAGTTTTGTGAGATCGAGCCCCATAGAGCCCCACATCAGCCTCTCTGCTCGGAGGGGAGCCTGCTTCCCTGCCCCCCCCACCACGCCCTCGGCCTCTCTGCCTACTTGTGATCTCTCTCTCTCTCTGTCAAACAAATAAATAAATAAATAAATAAATAAATAAATAAAATCTTTAAAAAGAATGATTTCAAATATTACTTTGAGATTCCTTCTAAGGAACAGAATTGAATTTATAGTTATTCATTATAGATTAGTCGGTATGTGTTACTTACAGCATATTTTTCTTTCCCTGATGCATTATTTACTGACATTTTCTAAAAATATGTTGTCTCTTGACTTAGGAGAAAGAAATAAAACAAAAATTGGACATAACCAATGTTATGCTATGAATCCCTAAGATAAACCAAACTAAAAGACCCATATGCAGATACAACTGGCCCTTCCTTTTCTATCTCACCAACAGCTGCTTTAAAAGATCCTAGGAATGAATATACACAGCATAGGAAGAGCAAGAGAGATTTCTAATCCTGTTTGGAAAACTCATTTTTTGTTTTTTTTTTTTTTTGCTTTGATAGTATTACATAACACAAGGTTATATTCATTCTTTCATTTTTTTTTTATTCATACAACTAGCTGCAGAATTCACAACCTTTTCAAGCACAAATTGGTATTTTTAAAAACTAACCATATATTGGCCATAAAGCATGGCTCAACACATTTAAATATTATAGGCTATGCTTTTTATCATAAAACAATTATGGTAAAAATAAAAAACAGGGGCATCTGCCTTAGGCTTGGGTCATGATCCCAGGGTCCTGGGATTGAGCCCTTATCAGGCTCCCTGCTCGGTGGGGGGCCTGCTTCTCCCTCTCCCACTCCCTGTGCTTGTATTTCCTTTCTCATTGTGTCTCTATCAAATAAATAAAATCTTGAAAAAAATGAAAAACTGTAAAACTAAGAAATATCCAAATATTTGGAAATTTTAAAAATATGTAAATAGCTTATGAGGTCAA
This sequence comes from Mustela erminea, assembly GCF_009829155.1. NCBI lineage: Eukaryota > Metazoa > Chordata > Mammalia > Carnivora > Mustelidae > Mustela > Mustela erminea. Next base: position 114,036,560 of record NC_045617.1, on the reverse strand, counting down.
AGAAAAAATCATAACAAATTAGTATTTCCAATTGAATAATGAAAATATAAGACGTCACAACTGCTACTAAATCATTACCTGGATGACATTTTTATTTAAAACACATTTATGAGAAAAGAAGAAATGCTAAGGTGCCTGGGTGGCACAGTCAGTTAAGCAACTGACGCCGTTTCAGCTCAGGCCATGATCTCAGGGTCCTTATATTAGGCCCCATGTCAGGCTCTGAGCTCAGCATGGAGTCTACTTAAGATTCTCTCTCCCTCTCCTTTTGTCCCTCTCCCCCATAAATAAAATCTTAAGGAAAAAAAAAAGGAAAGAAAAGAAATGTTGAAAATAGATGAAGTAAGCAACCATGTCAAGAAGTTAGAGAAAGAAGAGAAAACTGAAAGTGAAAAGAAGGAAACAGTAAAGATAAGAGCAGAAATAAAACCAAAAGAGCCTGAAGTTGATCCTGTGAAACTAAAATGAAATTGACATGACTTGCCAAAATTGACACAAGAAGCCAAAAGAAAAAAAAGAAAGGCCATCAAGAATTCATCTAAAATTATGAATTCTTGAGGGTGCCTGGGTGGCTCAGCGGATTGAGCCTCTGCCTTTGGCTCAGGTCATGATCTCAGGGTCCTTGGATCAAGCCCCACATCAGGCTCCTTGCTCAGCACAGAGCCTGCTTCCCCCTCTCTCTCTGCCTGCCTCTCTGCCTACTTGTGATTGTGATCTTCATCTGTCAAATGAGAAAATAAAACCTTTAAAAAAAAAAAAAAAGAAACAGTAACAGTAATAAAAAATCTTACCAAAAAGAAACTCCAAGCCCAAACAGCTCTCATATTACAAAAACTTTTTTTTTTTATTTGACAGACAGAGATCACAAGTAGGCAGAGAGGCAGGCCGAGAGAGAGAGAGAGAGAGAGAGAGAGAGAGAGAGAGAGAGGAGGAAGTAGGCTCCCCGCAGAGCAGAGAGCCCGATGTGGAGCTCAATCCCAGAACCCTGAGACCATGACCCGAGCCGAAGGCAGAGGCTTTAACCCAGTGAGCCACCCAGGCGCCCCTACAAAAACTTTTTAAAGTAGAAGTAGAAGGCACACTCCCCAAGTCGTTTCATGGGGAAAATAGAATATTAATACCAAAACTAGAGAAGAAGATTATATAAGCCTTTCTCACTAATGAACATACATGCAAAAACTCCTTGAAAACTAATAAACAGATACATCAATTTATAAAGGAGTAATATGTTTGACTAAACTGAGTTAATCCCAGAAACTCAAGATTGGTTTGACATTCAAAAATCAATCACCATGATTTTCCATTATTAAGCCACTGGAGGAAGAAAATTATAGTATCATTTTACACACATTTGACAAAATTCATTGTTCATTAAAAACTTTAAAAAAAAAACTTTGAAAAACTTAAAAAAAACTTTAAAAAAAAATAAGAAAAAGAAAAGTTCCTCAAGTTGAAAAAAGGACAGTTAATCCTTGAATAATACAGGGTTTAGAGGCACTGACTCCCTGCTCAATAGAAAATCTATGTATAACTTTTGACTCCCTCAAAACTTAGCTACTAATAGCCTACTGCTGAACAAAAGCCTTAATAATAACATCAACAGTCCATTAACACATATTTTGTATGTTCTATGTATCATATCCCATATTCTTACAATGAAGAAAGCTACAGAAAAGAAAATGTTATTAAGAATATCTTAAGAGGGGTGCCTGGGTGGCTCAGTGGGTTAAAGCCTCTGCCTTCTGCTCAGGTCATGATCCCAGGGTCCTGGGATCGAGCCCCACACTGGGCTCTCTGCTCTGTGGGGAGCCTGCTTCCTCTTTTCTCTCTCTCTCAGCCTGCCTCTCTGCCTACTTGTCTGTCAAATAGATAAATAAAATTCTTTTTTTTTTTTTTTAAAGATTTTATTTATTTATTTGACAGAGAGAGATCACAAGTAGATGGAGAGGCAGGCAGAGAGAGAGAGAGAGAGAGGGAAGCAGGCTCCCTGCCGAGCAGAGAGCCCGATGTGGGACTCGATCCCAGGACCCTGAGATCATGACCTGAGCCGAAGGCAGCGGCTTAACCCACTGAGCCACCCAGGCGCCCCAGATAAATAAAATTCTTAAGAAAAAAAGAAAAAAAGAAAGAAAGAGAAAATACGGGGTCCTTAGTGGCTCAGTCTGTTAAGCATCTGCCTTTTCAGGTCATGATCCCCGGAGACTCCTGAGGGGCGCTCTGCTCAGTGGGGAGTCTTTATCTTTATCTCCCTCTCCCTCTGCCCCTCCTCACTGCTCCTGTTCTCTCAAATAAGTAAGTAAATTAATCTTTTAAAAAAGAGAGAGAGAGAGAGAGAAAAAAAAACATTTACAGTACTGTACTGTACTTAACTGAAAAAAATCCACATGTAAGTGATGAAGTTCTAGAATATAGCTGAGGTTCAGTGGGGTGAGGTCCGGAGCCAATGACCAAGAAACAATTCTTGAGACATCTTTGGTACAAAATGGTGGTTTATTAAGGCATGGGGACAGGACCCATGCGCAGGAAGAACAGCTGCCCCAGGGTTGTGAGGGGTGGCAGCTTATGTAAATTGCTTTTAAGTAAGTTCCCCTGTACTAAGGGGTGTGGGGGAAGGAAAAGGGAGGTTTTAATAGAACTTTCATATGCTAAAGAGGACCTACAAGTTACCAGAGGCCTGGAGGCCTTGCCATTGTCAAGGTCATTTTTACCTCCAGCAAGGTATTAACATTAAGATAGGTGGGAGATTCCTAAAGATTCCTACAGATTCCTATGTCCCACCCAGGAGGGAGTGGGGGAAGGTTAGAGGGTGTCAGCTTTTGCTTTGTCCTCAGCCAGCCTTCTGTAGTGGACTGACTGGTCGAACCCATGTTGTTCAAGAGTCAACTGTAGTTTACAAAAAAATCTACAGGAAACATTGTACTTACTGGTATATTTTGACAGAGAAGCTAGGAATGCCACTATTACTGCTTCCATTCATCTGTATATTGATGGTTTTAGCAACTGCAGTAAAGCAAGGAAAAAGGAACATAAAAATTGGTAAGAAAATGTCATGTTTCACAAATTTTGAAAGAAAACATTTAATTGAGGCCACAGATAAAATTTTAGTTTTAAGAGAATTTAGAGGTTATTACACAGACATCACAGTATATCTCTATACCAGCCACAAACATTAGAAAATTAAATTTATAAAATACATAGTTTATACTATCAAACATATTAAGGACTATTAGTAAAATTCAAAAGAGATACATAAGACCTTTTTGTAGGAATTAATACACATTTAATAAGATATATTTTAAATGATGAAAATAAATGGAGATATATTTTGTACATAAGTCAGAGAACTTAATATTGTAAAGATATCAGTTCTTCCAACATTGTTTTATAGATTCAATGCAATCTCTGTCCAAGTCCCCACACAGATCTCTGTGGAACAAGACAAGCTGAATTTAACTTATATAGAAAGGGAGAGACCAAGAGTAACACAGACATTCTGAAGAACAGCAGAACAGACTCATGACTAAGGTTTTATTAGACAGTAATACCTGATCCCAACAGTAGTTATGATGAGGGAACAGAAGGTTGGCTGAGGACAAAGCAAAAGCTGACACCTTGCAATCTCCCCCCCACCCCCACTCCTGGGTGGACATATGTGACATTCTTTAGGAATCTCCCTGATGGGTCTGTAATCAAAGGAGCGAGACTGATACAAAGCGAAGGTCAAGCAAAGCTTTATTTCGTACCAAGCATGAAGAATCAAACTGACCGTTCAGGGCCGCCTTTTACAGAGAGGGTGACCACCCCCAGCCTCACAGACCAACTTCCATAGAGCAAAGACCATGTGGTTGAGCTTGGCCACACACAAGTGGTCAATGAGATTTGCAACACACAGAGAAAGCTGCAGTCATGCTAGGTCACACTCAGGTGGCCAAATGAATTACAATTCACCCCATAGTAGCTATTTGAACTAGCCTATCACCTTGGTCAGAATTGGCGCCCAAAAGGTGGGTCTTACACTCCTTGGTAGCTAGGAAGACAGTATGTGTGCTCCACTGATTGGATGTCTCCACCTGGCCCAACTCATCCCCGCATTCAGGCTCTGCTGTCTGGCTCTGCTGACCTGACCCACCCTTGTGTTTGGACTCTGTTCTCAGGGACTGGTCAACCACATTCTACTGGTTTCCCAGACTTGCTTTTAAGTAAGTTCCCCTGGTGGGGGGCAGGGTCAGTTTAAGTTTTACTGCATAAACAACAAAATCACTGTTTAACCGGATGGAGCTGCTCTGGCTAAATAGGGCTTTATACTCCTAACTATCTTAGCTTGCTACAAAGGGCAGAAAGACCTTGGCAATGGCAAGGCCTCTGGTATCTGGTATTTTGTAGATCCTCTTTAGCTTATGAAAGTTCTACTGAACCTCTCTTTTCCTTACTTTCCCCACCCCCATGGTACGTAACCTGCCATCCCTCACAACCCCAGGGCAGCAGCTTTCTGCCCACAAGTTCTGTCTTCATGCTTTAATAAACCACCATTTGCACCAAAGACATCTCAAGAATTCTTTCTTGGTCATCGGCTCCAGACCTCACCCCACCGAACCTCATGTATATTCTAGAACTTCATAAGTTAGTCCCCTCAAGGTCTAAGACTGTTTCCAAAATACCTTGGAGGTTTGTTATGTCTCTGACCCCCTCTCAACTTGAAAGTATGTAATCACCACCCCTCACAACAGCAAAATGCAGTTTTCTGCGCACAGGTCCAGTTTCCAAAGACATCTCAAGAATTCTTTCATGGCTGTCGGCTCTGAACCCCAACACTCCACACCACATCAATTCCATTTACAAAAAGTTCAAAACCAGGCAAAACTTGAGACCGTTCGTTACAAAAAAACCGTGTTTTTTCTTAAAGCACAGGGACAGGACTTGGGGCAGAAAGAGCTGCCCTGGAGTTGTGAGGAACAGTCATTCATCTTTGGAGTTGGGGGAGGTAAAGACAAATGAAGTTTCCAAAAGGATTTTCATATGTGAAAGAAGATTTACAGGATCCTGAAGGCCTATTGTTAAGCTAAAGTTGTTTTTTCCTCTAGCAGGGCATTAAATTGGGAGTTCCTGGAGGAAAGTTATATTCTGCCTGCCTCAAGTATTTGTCAAGGGGCTGCAAATTATAAGGAAATTTAATTTTATGTACATTTCCTTTTGCCTTTGTTCTCCACATTAATAATATTTCAAATATATATAAAATATATATTTATATTATATACATAATTTTATATATATATATAATTTTTTTTTTACCTGAGTGGAATTTTCTGAGATTTTTGTTTATCTCTCAATAAGCTGCTAATTTATGTTTATGTACTCTTAGGTATGTTTATTGTTTCACCATAAAATTATTTTTTAAATATAATGCATGGTGAATAAAGTTTTATAAAATTAAACTTCAATCCAAATAAATATCAATTAAGGTGTTAAAAAATTTCAGTTGAATAAATTTGAAGATCTAATTGTTCTTTTTAAGCAATTCATGAATTGGGCAGCATCCCATCTAGCAAGTAAAAAGGAGGTTCAAGAACTATACAAAATGAAAGGATCCTATAGGCAGAAATGGGGCCAAACAAAGAGGTTAGCAACAAAAGATAAGATTATATCGAGTAAGTGTTACCTTCTCTCAGGGGAAGGCAGGAGGTTTTATCTGGCAGATTATCTCACTAATGGTGAGGAAGAAATTCCAGACTGATTTGTTTAAAATTCCACTCCAGAGGGTAGCAGAAACCTTAATTAGGTTAGGCGCTAAGTCTTGGAGATACTTAACTACGTGACACAATTTTAGACCTGTTTCATTTTAACAAAGGAAAAGATGTTCTTTATGTTTAAGAAAATGGGAATCAGAGGTCCTAAAGATGTGGAAATGTTGTGGTTCACAGTTAAAGACCAAGAAAGAATTCTTGAGATGTCTTTGGTGCAAAAGGTGGTTTTTTGTTTTTTTTTTAAAGCACAGAAACAGGACCTGCGGGCAGGAGTTGCACTGGGGTCATGAGGATTGGTTGATTACATACTTGCAAAATGGGAGAGGGTTAGGAACAGAGTAAGTCTCTAAGGAATTTTGGAAGCAAGTTTTCTAGGACCTTGAGGGGGGTAGCTATTGTTAGGAAAAAGTCATTTATTACTATTTAGTAAAACTTCAGTTATGAGACCCTTGAGATGTATATCAAGGGCCACATGTTTAGAGGATGATTGCTAACGTATATCTGGGGGGTATAAAGGAAATTTCCAAAGGAATTTTTATATGTTAAAGTGGACTTACAGGTGGGACGCCTGGGTGGCTCAGTTGGTTGGGCAGCTGCCTTCGGATCAGGTCATGATCCCAGCGTCCTGGGATTGAGTCCCGCATCGGGCTCCTTGCTTGGCAGGGAGCCTGCTTCTGCCTCTGCCTGCCATTCTGTCTGCCTGTGCTTGCTCTCTCCCCCTCTCTCTCTCTGATAAATAAATAAAATCTTTAAAAAAAAAAAAAAGTGGACTTACTGGGTGGGGGGAGGGGGTCAGGATAATGTTAAGCTAAGATTGCCTTTTGCTCTTAGCAAAGTGTCAACATCGAGGCAGTTTAGTTCCTATAGAAAAATCACTCTACTTGTTTCAAGGGTTTGTCAGTGGGCTGTAGGCAGTAAGAAAATTTAATTTTTTCTTTTGCCTTTGCCTCCCACATCACCATCTTACTAATTTTTAATAGAACTTTGCATGTTATTTAGTCCTATGGAAAAAACATTCATTGAACACTTAATAGCCTGAATGTCTGAAGCTGAATGTCTTCTTTTTGGTGATGGATTATCTCTATACTTACTAAACATTTGAGTGAAATAAAATATTTGCTTTAAATGAACTTATATTTATATGAACTTATATTTTGATGGTAGGGATTTAGATCTCTTAATCAGTGTCCAGAGAAATAATTGGGTAAAAAGGAACCAAAGTCAAAGAACTATGAAACAGTTGAGATTTTGTTTAAGAAGAGCACCTGGGTGGCTCAGTTGGTTGGGCGACCACCTTCAGCTCAGGTCATGATCTTGGAGTCCCAGGATCCAGTCTGCATTGGGCTCCCTGCTCAGCAGGGAGTCTTCTTCTCCCTCTGATCCTCTCTCCTCTCAGGCTCTCTCTCTCTCCCTCTCTCAAATAAATAAATGAAATCTTAAAAAAAAAAAAAAAAAAAAGATTGGGGCACCTGGGAGACTCAGTGGGTTAAGCTCTGCCTTTGGCTCAGGTCATGATCTGAGGGTCCTGGGATGGAGCCCCCCATCCAGCTCTCTGCTCAGCGGGGAGCCTGCATCCCCCTCCACCAACCACCCTCTGTCTGCTTCTCTACCTACTTGTGATTTCTCTTTCTGTCAAAATAAATAAATAAAATAAAAAAAAATTTTTTTGTTTAAGAAGATATTTTACATAGGAGTGCCTGGGTGGCTCAGTGGGTTAAAGCCTCTGCCTTCTGTTCAGGTCATGATCCCAGGGTCCTGGGATAGAGCCCCACATCAGGCTCACTGCTCAGCAGGGAGCCTGCTTCCTGCCCCCTCTTTCTGCCTGCATGTGATCTCTGTCTGTCAAATAAATAAATAAAATCTATTTTAAAAAAGAAGATATTTTACATAATAAAAATAACTTTTGTTTATTAAAATTTGCTTAATAACCCAGGGTGCTATAAAAACGAAATCACTTAAACTACCATTCTATTCTAGACCCATAATAAAGTGGAAAGCAACAATTCTCTAGTGGATTTGTGAATATGTATTTATTCATTTATTCAAAAAGTGTCTACTGAGTTACTGTTATGTACCCTGAACTATACTAAGTGCTTGGGTTATAACAAAGGACAATATAGACAAAAACCCATGCTCTCCTAGAATATGTATTCTCATTTGGAAGACAGGTAATAAACAAATAGTTAAAGTCATGTCAGACAGTGGTTAAGAGCTCTGAAGACAAATAAACAGGATGAAAGGACAGAGAGTAAGGATACAAACTCAGGTAAGATGGAATGCTGAATATTGGTCTTTGTATACTGAGTTTGCTGGTTTGTGAAGTGGATAGGGAAAATTCCTCAGAAAGCAGATGTATTTCCCAACAATGGGAATATCTCCAGGAGTACAGATGACTGGGTATTCTTCAGATGTGAGAAAGCTACAAATCTGCATATGGGGAAAACTTCTAGAAGATTCTTTTTTTTTTTTTTTAAAGATTTTATTTATTTATTTGAAAGAGAGAGATCACAAGCAGGCAGAGAGAGAGGAGGAAGCAGGCCCCCTGCTGAGCAGAGAGCCCGATGTGGGGCTCGATCCCAGGACCCTGAGATCATGACCTGAGCCGAAGGCAGCGGCTTAACCCACTGAGCCACCCAGGCACCCTACTTCTAGAAGATTCTTAAACAAACCTCAAAATAACCTGGTAGTTCATCTGTCTTTCAAATTTGGGCTTTTCATAAGCTAGTTTCAAATCAGAGTTTGTGGGTCTCATTTCTATAGTCACATAATATGAGACTTTTATTTCCTAGGAAAAAGTAGCTTGGAAGTAATATGTAGTTCAGGAGTCAGCTAAAAATGTTTTTGTCCTCTTACTACTGAGATTCTAAATCATGCATTTTTCTTATTTCTGAATGAAAAAGAATGGTTAAATTGAGACAAATTAAATGGTTTGTGGATGTTCAAGACCCTCATATACTATAACATCATTGTTTTCAACAGCATTCAATCATCTTTATCTTTTGATGTGAAAGGGAAGTAAACTCAATGTGTAGCAGTCCCAGAACCTCCTCTGAGAAGTGTTAGTATGATTTGATAATGTGTCCGTTCTCCTAAAACTGAAACACAGCCAACAGAAAGAAACGAACAAAAGCGCTTTCTTTAGAAAACAATGATTGAACAAACGTTATTTATAAATTTAGCCCTTAGTGTGGGACTTGGAGGTAATGCACGTAACAGTTGACTCAGAATTCACTACAACTTTGGGGGCGGGGGTCTGCCTAAGCTGCTGCGTTCATACTGGATACAAAAATGTGATAGTTGAAAAAAAACCTGGTACCTATTTCCCGTGAATATTATTGGTTCTATCATTTTTCTCTTTCTTTCTTTCGAGAGAGCACGCACACACAAGGTTGGGAGGTGCAGGGAGGGACAGAGGGAGAGAGAATCTTAAGAAGACTCCATGATCAGCATGGAGTCTGACATGGGGCTCCATCTCATGACCCTGATATCACCACCCTGAGATCATGACCTGAGCAGAAACCAAGGGTGGGACACTTTACCACCTGAGCCAACCAGGTGCCTCTACTGTGTGATTTCTGAAAGACATGAAACAGATTTCTGAACATTTTTTAGAGTCTGGATAGTGCTGGATTCATCAAAGCTACAAGTGATACCAATAACAGTTTTCCTGAGCCAGATTATAAGAAACATTCTACAGGGCAGCTATTTACCGTTGTACAGGCTGTGCACTGCACATCTTTAGCACACCATTAATCTTGTACATGACTGCTTTGACTTGATAAGAAAATATCATAATCCTGGACCTTGAGACAGAAAGGAACTAAGAGGCTTCAGTTATTAGCGTAAGAACAGATGCACTTACGTGGCATTGGCAATGTCTACTGGGTACAAAAGACTAGAAATACTGTAGGCTTAGGGAACCTACAGAATCTACCTATGCAAAGCAGGTCCATTACAGCACAGGTGAGCATGTGATTCTTGCATAAACTGCTATAGTCTCTGGACAGCTTGTCCACTTAGGCATCCATGGATGCCTCTATGGGACCATCTTTTCCCACTCCAATCCCTGGAAACAGTTCCTTAATCATTGGACAGAGATGCCTACAGAAAAGAATGGATTCTTACTCATGACCTATGCCAAATGATTGGGAGGTAAGTGGATGAATTTGTACCAAGAACTTGAAAATGCTTTAGCGAAACTGGAGATTGTACTGTGAATTGAACTGAAGTCTTACATTCTGCCCACACCTACAAATTGAAATTCTCTAAGTAAGACATTTGAGGATAATAGAGAACAAAATCCATTTGACAGGAAATAGATGCCTTCTTCCATCGGCCACAGTGTTTGGCATATTACAACATTTGGACAATGTTTTTGGCTCTAAGTTTTCTTATAGCCAGGAAATGCACTAAGGATCTGGAGTTTTCGGTTTCTGATAACAGAAAACACATACATTTATCTGTAGTGAATAAAGGTCCTAAGTGGGGGGAAAAAAAAGTCCTAACTGATAGAAAAGTCTCCTAGAATCTATCACATGTATAACATCATGAGTTTTAAAGGGGTCTAAAAAACATCTAATTGACCTATGTAAAAATGGGTGCTTAGAGAAATTAATTTATAACCACGATATTAGCATATATTTTTAATTAGTTTTCCATGAGGCAATTCTAAAGGTATTTGTAAGGAGGGAAAACTGCGGATTTATTAACAAAGCGACAAGATTTTTGGAGTTAGAAGAGGCACTATGAATTACGTAAGTCAAATATCCTCGATTTCCCAGATGAAGAAACTGAGACTCAGAGAAATTAAAACAAGACAAAATAAACAAAATAGCCCAAGTTATCAGAAGTGGTAGGAAGAGTTAACAGGATTGTGAAAAGGAACTTCCTGTTTGGCACGATGCTGGGAGACTCCACCATGTGGGAACTTCGAAGCCACATCTCTCTTGATATACGCCCCCACATCCTCTAAGACTTCACAATCAAAAACGGTTCACACGAACGGCCGTCCTTCGGGGACGGAGAAACTTACTTGCGGTTCTTGAAGCAGCAGCTGCTTATCTTCAGCGCGTCCAGGGGAGCTTTCACGTGAGCCACAGACCCTGGCACGCATTAGACTGTGTTTCTCGATGGATGGAGCAGCCGACGTTGCTGCTGCCCCCGTGTGCTTGCTTGGCTGTGCTTATCACAGCTGGAGGCCCGGAAACTCCCCAGGCTGATGGCACAAAGCAGCCGGAGGCACACCAGGGAAAGTTTATCTGGTACTCCAACACCCTGCTGCGGGGGGTGGGAAGCAACAGCGAGTCCAGCCCAGGGAGGGACCACACCACTGTGTCCAGTGAGTCACCACCAGGGCATGTATCCCCTGTACACACAGGGAAAGGGGGGATTGAGACTGGTCTCTTGCACAGCACCTGAGAGAGGTCAGGCAGATACCGGAAGCTGCCGGCGGGTGCCGATAAAGGGCGGACCAACCGGAAGCTGCGCCACTGGGTTCCAACCACGTGACTCAGACCCGCTACAGCTGAGGACCCCAGAGCAGGTATGGATCTTTGCAGCTTCTGATGGAACCCTGGTGACCGCCTAGGACTTTGGCTCAAGGGAAGAAAAGACATTAAAAAAAAAAAAAAGGTTAGGATTTTTTAAACCATGTATATATGAAAACAATTAATTATTAAGCATATAACTAACCACTGCATTTTGAGTGGTCATTAAGAGATGTACTGTAAGTCTAAATAAAATAGGCCATTGTACAGAGCAATAAAATATAAAGGGCTAGAGATCTGGGAAGATCACCTTTTGTAGGATGAGAAAGTTAGAAATCCAGAATCAGTGTTGCTTATGATGAGGTTGAGAGCAAACAACAATCTCCAATTCATGTTTTTGTTAGAATAAACAAATTTGGTTTGAACATACTATCGCTATGTGTCTGTAGGTCTGCAGGTATAACAGAGAGAGGGGGCCATCACAAAACACTGAAAAGGAAGAGAAAATCGTAATAATTGGTTAAAGTAAGTGTAGGTAAAGGAAAGAGAGAGAAGAAACAGGCAGAGGGAGAAGCAAGAGCTGGGAATGAGATGGGAACCATAGAAACAGGCTAGATTTTATGGATTCATATATAAAGAGAAGAAATCTCTTCCTCTGTGGTTGATAAGTATTTCCTGCCATTGAAGAAAATGGGAGGTCACTAGGGAAAGAACACTGAAAAAACCATGATCTTGTTACACCATGAAAATCAATGAGCTAGTGGCTAAAGTAAAGCGATATTTCTGGGTCTTACCTTACCAGATTTCCTCTATTTTTAAACAAAAATTCAAATTCTCTTGGGAAGAGACATTAAACACTATGGTTTTCATAATGGTAGATAAATGAGAAAGTCTGGGAGGGATTAGTATGAACTGAGCACATTTTTAAAATAATGCTGATTAAAAACTCCTTTTTTTGATAAATCTTTTTTTCCAAATTCACATATTATCACCTTAATCGCAGGCTGGGAATCAGTGGAGAGTCCAATCAAACCTTCTCACCAGTTCTTTCCTCAGACTTAGCTGAGGATCTGACTTCAGCCTGTCCCCACAGCTTACAGCTTCCTTTCCAAATTCCCTCAGACCACAGGAAGGCCTGCTGGACATCAGAGTAGGAAAGGAACAAGGTGCTCAGCTGAGTGAAGTATGGAGGAATGTATTTTTACTGTAGTATAGACAAACTACAAAGTCATGAGACTGATGTTGCTCTTGATCTTGGATACATCTTAGGAATAAGTATAAATGTATTTCCTATGAAACCATTTAGACAGTACTTATCTCGATGGGCAAGTAGGTAAAGAAAAATGTTCTCAGTACTTTAAAAACTGTATAAAAGAATTGATCCTTGACAATGACTGAATTGAATTATTGCTGTTCACACAATTATGTTCTTTTATAAATGTGGGCCCAAGAAGGAAAGATGTCTGGTGTTATAGTTTCAGGATTTAAGTTAGCAGTTTGGGTTTGGCTATCATTCAAGCAAAAGCTTTGAGGACTTTTTTTTTTTAGAGAAGATGTTATTCTTTTTTTTTTTTTTAAGATTTTATTTATTTATTTGACAGAGATAGAGATCACAAGTAGGCAGAGAGACAGACAAGAGAGAGATGAGGAGAAGCAGGCTCCCTGCTGAGCAGAGAGCCTGATGCAGGACTCCATCCCAGGCTCCTGGGATCATGACCTGAGCCAAAGGCAGAGGCTTAACCCTTTGAGCCACCCAGGCGCCCCTTTGAGGACTTTTTATGATGAATACATAATTGATGAAGAGCCATAAGGTAAAAATAAAATAAAATGAATCCAACACACATTAGATAAGCTCATGCATTTTAAAATCCTGTATATCTTGCATAAAGTCAAGTGCAAAGTACAAGGTGAGGCTCCCAGCGCTATATGAGATAAAAATATAAGAAAATAAAAAATTTATTCTTAAAAATAAATTAGCAGTTGTTTTGGGTGCCAAACCCATTCTTGCAAAGGGTGTCTGCGTGAGCAAAACATGAGAGGATACCCATCTATATTTATTTCTCAAAAAATAGACTTAGTGGTGGTTTTGTTTGGGGAGGCAAATTAATGCTCAGAGACCGAGTTCATCTTTTTTTTTTCTTTTTTAATTTACAATAAATTAATAAACATATAATGTATTATTGGTAGAGGGTCAGTGATTCATCAGTCTAACATGATACCCTTTGCTCATTACATCACTTTCCCTCCTTAATGCCAATCATCCAGTTATCCCAACCTTCCACCACCCACTACCCCTCCAGCAATCCTCAGTTTATTTCCCAGAGTCAAGATTCTCTAATGGTTTGTCTCTCTCTATGATTTTGTCGTTTTATCTTTTCCTCTCTTCCCCTACAATCCTCTGTTTTGTTTCTTAAATGCCAGATCTGAGTGAGATCATATGTTAATTGTCTTTTTCTGATTGACTTATTTTACTTAGCATAATACCCTCTCATTCCATCCACGGCATTGCAAATGGCAAGATTTCATTTTTTTTTTGATGGCTGAATAGTATTCTATATTGTATATACATACCGCATCTTCTTTATCCATTCAACTGTCTATGGACATCTGGGCTCTTTCCATAGTTTGGCTGTTGCGGATATTGGTGCCATAAACACTGGGGTGAAGGTGCCCCTTCGGATCACTACCTTTGTATCTTGGAGGAAGTATCCAGTAGTGCAATTGCTGGGTCGTAGGGTAAATCTGTTTTCAACTTTTTGAGGAACCTCCATACTGTTTTCCAGAGTGGCTGTACCACCCTGCATTCCTACCAACAGTGTAAGAGGGTTTGAGACTGAGTTTATCCTTGCCAGTAATTTATTTAATACTGGTTCACTGGTTCGGGAATTGAAATAATTTCACAAGCAACTATTGTACAGGATAAGGTCTCTTTTTAAAAAAAAATTTAATATTTTATTCATTTGACGGAAAGAGAGCACAAGCAAGTTAAGAAGCAGGCAGAGGGAGAGGGAGAAGCAGTCTCCCTGCTGAGCAGGGAACCCAGCTATCACCTCCATCCTAATGCAAGCCTCCATCCCAAGACCCTGGCATCATGACCTGAGCTGAAGGCAGACACTTAACCAACCAGGCATCCCAGGATGATGTCTCTTAATATGCCTGTGAAGAAATAACATATTCTAAACTAGTCCTAGATGAATCACATTCTTGTTCCAGGCAAAGGGAGATGAAAGGATTAAAGTACAAGTTTAGTCAAGGTGTACCTTTATAGGTATTGGTGCTTGGGAAAGATGGCTTAGTCAGTTGAGATTTGATGTCCAGCTGCCAGTGCAAAAGTAAAAATCTCCTGTTGCTAGTGCACAATGCTAGGAATTAATGATGTGGGTGTTGACAAGTATGAGGATTTCCTTTGTGGGGCCACTGCCGATTTTCACCACTGTCTCACTGTGGCAAGAGCTAATTGCCCCAAGGTCTTCAGAAAGCTATTTAGTTCACCAAAGAGCCTCCTTGCCCAGACTGAATACTCTCAGTCCTCACAAACTCTCGGTATTTATAGTCTGAATGTGCCCTTGCCGTAGATGCTTCTTCATGCATTTTTATTGATAAGCCCCAGTGGGGCCCCTTAGCAGCTGGACTATGGAATTCTTAGCAGTGACAACAGATGAGATGATGACATCCTGTCACAGCTTACTTCACTCATATCAAAACAACTTCACTCTTAAAAGAATTTTAATTTTCACCGTAAACAAGTGGATTTGAAATTGTATCAAGCCAATGTACAACAATGGGTCTAGGTCAGATCTACTTTAAAAAGTTGTAGATGTCTGAGGTCTGTGGCCTAAGGAAGATTTCCCTTTACACCCTAAGATATAGAGGCAAGGAATTTGGAAGGAATGACTGATAAACAGTTGTCCTAAGGCTGTTTTCAAATAACAGAAGCCTAGTCAAAGTTAACTTTGAAATAAAAACAAAGGGACAGTTAATCATAAAGATAGATGGAGTACAAGGATACCTCAGAGGGATTGAAACCAAGAGGAGAGAAGCCATTAGAATGCAACCTCTCACTGACTTTCTCAGTGACTCTCACTCTCTGGGGTCACATGGTTTCTAGTCTCCACTTCTCTCTGTGATACCTTTCTTCTCTAGGCCCAGCATAGCTCCCCCAGTCCACCCTACATCATTTCCTGGTTAAGAGCCTGGCAGACGCTAACTAGTTTTGTATTCTGGATTGGCCCAGGTTGTTCAAGTTCACCCCAGGTAATTGGCAAAAGCTTGGATTATGGAATTTCTGCATCATTTCCAGGATTCATCCCCTTGGGTAGGGAAGCGATTTGCAGAGTAGTCTGGAAAGGCAACCAAAAAATATGTCTACCACAAGTAAGTTAGGGTACTGTATCGTATTAAATCACCATCTAGTTACCAGTTACTGTCGCTTTCCAGTGGCCACTTGCTGCTATCCAATGGCGCATGGGAGAAGAATGAGGCACAAACAAGTCAGCTTCAATAGAACAGGAGTGGGGGTCAGCAGTTGAGAAAACTGTGGTCCCAAACAACTCCTCAGTCCCCCTCAATCCTGTATTATTAGATACGAGGTAACAATCAACAAAGGAATCAAAGGAGATTATAGATAAGTAAGATATGTCTGATCAAGCAGTATAGGATTTGTGGTTGAGTAAACATATTTATAGGAATCATCTAATTAACTACAGGTGATCTCTGGAGAAGGTGAGATAACAGAAAAAAGAAGCAGGCGGCATTGCATCCTGCGTGGCCAGGCATTCCCAGCTGCTTGGCTTCAAGGATATGTATTGTCTTCTCTCCCAGAGGCCTGTTGCTGGTACATGTTCAAGCATGTTTGGTCAGTACATTGTTCTGAGGGACGGTTAAAGGTTACCCTCTCTTCTCAAGTTGAATATACTTTTGAAAGTGTTTTAATATTGATTGCCATTTGTAGTTTGTGAAGGTAGGCATTACATTAATATATATGAAAAGATATATTCAAAGTTAATGGTCAGAATTATGCCCCCCCATTATATCAATGCATATTGGGTAAAAAGCATATTTGATTTCTATTTGATTTGTGTTTTAGTGCTGGAAAAGGTCATATAGATTGCTGTAACAGAGGTAGAAAAAAGAGTCACTCTTTTGTTGTTAGAAAAGAGCTGTCCACTGTGAGACTGCATGTCCTACATATCTTTGTAGCTAGGGGGAACTGTATCCTCATTCTTTTTTTTTTTTTTAAGATTTTATTTATTTATTTGACACAGAGAGAGAGAGAGATAGCAAGCAGGCAGAGCAGCAGGCAGAGAGAGGGAAGCAGGCTCCCTGCTGAGCAGAGAGCCTGATGTGGGTCTCCATCCTAGGACCCTGAGATTATGGCCTGAGTTGAAGGCAGAGGCTTAACCCACTGAGCCACCCAGGCCCTCCTGTATCCTCGTTCTTGCCACGTTGACAACAGTGCTATGATTAAAGCCACATGTGAAAGATGACAGAGGCTCTGGCATCCTGGGTCCCTGAGTGCCTGTGTGGACCAGGGGCATTAAGGGAGGAATTTTGCCCAAGAAAATAACTTAACCATATGGTTGGGACATATAAGTATGTTTGGGCAGGTGGTATTGTATTAGAATATAATTAGTCATATTAGAATATTAGAATTAGAATATATTAGAATTAAAGTCATATTAGAATATAAATCACTGTTTCTCAATGTGTTGTCTGAAAACCACTTAAGAACTATTGCCAGCCACTGAGGGATCAGAAGTTTGCCTTAGAGTGTAAATCAACTGTATCACTAAGCACATTGTTCAGTTCAGCTGACATTATTTTATTCTAGGTAGACTGTTTTGCTAAAGAAGCAGTGTGTTGATTCACATTCTCGTGAAAGCACCTGAGCTTGTCACAGACCAATACTTTGAGTAACCGTGGTATAAATGATCTGTATTAGATTTGTTCCTGAAAGCAAGTTTATTTTATTCTTTAAACCAGAGTAACATATGGACATACTGAAAACAAACAGATGAAACAAAACAAACAAACAAAAACTCACAGTGCAGAAAGAAGATATAAAATGAAAAGGAAAAAGACTTCCTTGCTCTTTGAGCCCACTCAAATCCTTCTCCCCAAATTAATCACTTTCTTGTGTATCCAATCAGAGAATATTATGAGCATATGTGCATATTAAGTATAGAGTTTAAAAATATACACAAATGGAATTAGAGTGTGCACAGTCTTTGGTACTTTGCCTTTTATTCAGTATTTCTTAGGAATACTTGTACATCAGCCAATATAGATCTATCCCATTCCATCTGAGGGCTGTATAATAAGAATATTACATGGTATATGTGTATCTTAATATAACTAAATTAGTAATTCATTTGTGGACATGTATCACATTTCTAACTTTTGTGTTTTTTCTTAATACAAACAATATCACAATGGATAGAATTATACGTATAGCGGCACCTGGGTGGCTCAGTGGGTTAAAAAGCCTCTGCCTTCAGCTTAGGTCATGATCCCAGAGTACTGGGATCGAGCCCTGCATCAGACGTTCTGCTCAGCAGGAAGCCTGCTTCCCACCCCCTCTCTCTGCCTACTTGAGATCTCTGTCTGTCAAATAAATAAATAAAATCTTAAAAAAAAAAAAAGAATTATACATACAGAAAATTTTGTGTACTATTAAAAATATGTAAGAAGGAATCTCTGAGTTGAAAAGAATCACATATGTAATTATAAAAATTATAAATTATTAAATTATTATAAATTATAAAAATTATTAAACATTTTTGAAAGAAATTAAAGGTGATGCAAACAAATAGAAAAGATAATCCACGCTCATGGATTAGAAGAATTAATATTCTTAAAATGTCCAGACTACCCAAAATAATCTACAGATTTAGTGTATTCTCTATGAAAATACCAAAAGCATTTTTCACAGGACTAGAGCAAGTGATACTAAAATTTTTATGGAACCGCAAAAGATCCTGAATAGCAAAAGCAGTCTTGAGAAAGATGAACAAAGCTGGAGATATCACAATCTCCAGATTTCAAGATATACTACAAAGCTATAATAAAACAGTATGGTGGTAGCCCAAACATAAAATATAGATCCGTAGGAAAGGATAGTGAACTCAGAAATAAACCCATGCTTATATGGCCGATTAATCTATGACAAAGGAGGTAGGAATATGCAATGGCAGCAAGAGTCTCTTCAATAAATGGTGCTGGGAAAACCCAACACCTACATGCAATAGAATGAAACTGGACCACATTCTTATACCATACATGGAAATAAACTCAAAATGAATTAAAGTCCTGAATCTGAGACCTGAAACCATAAAAATCCTAGAAGAAAATATAGGCAGCAATCACTTTGACATCAACCTTAGCAAGATTTTTCTAGACATGTCTCTTCAGGCAAGGGAAACAAGCAAATGCAGATGTAGGGACTACATCAAAATAAAACGTCTCTGCTTAGCAAAGGAAACCATCAACAAAATGGAAAGGCAATCTACAGAATGGGAGATGTTTGCAAATGACATATCTAATAAGGGGTTAATAGCCCCAATATATAAATAACTTATACAACTCAACATCAAGAAAACAAATAATCCAGGGCACCTGGGTGGCTCAGTGGGTTAAGCCTCTGCCTTAGGCTCAGGTCATGATCTCAGGGTCCTGGGATCGAGCTCCACATCAGGCTCTCTGCTCAGTAGGGAGTCTGTTTCCTCCTCTCTCTCTCTCTCTCTCTCTCTCTCTGCCTGCCTCTCCGCCTACTTGTGATCTCTGTCCATCAAGTAAATAAATACAATCTTTAAAAAAATAATAATCCAATTTAAAAAATGGGCAGAGGACTTAAATAGACATTTTTCCAAAGAAGACATACAGGTGGCAAACAGACACACGAAAATATGTTCAACATCACTAATCCATCAGGGAAATGCAAATCAAAACCACAATGAGACAACATCTTTTACCAGTCAGAATGACTAGTATCAAAATCAGAAGAGGGGCACTTGGGCGACCCAGGTGGTTAAGCATCTGCCTTCAGCTCAGATCATGATCACAGGGTCCTGGGATCAAACCCCACATGAAGCTCCCTGCTCAACAGGGAACCTGCTTCTCCCTCTTGCTCTGCCCACTGTTGTGCACTGTTGGTTGGAATGTGAATTGGTATAGCCATTGTGGAAAACAGTATGGACGTTCCTCAAAAAATTAAAAATGAAAATACTGTACTAATTCCATTGTTGGGTACATACAGGAAACAAAAACACTAATTTGTAAAGATGTATATGCAACCCTGTGTTTGTTCAGCATTATTTATAGTAGCCATGACATGGAAGCAACCTAAGGGTCCATCAGTAGGTGAACAGAGAAAGGAGAAGTGGTATATGTATATATACTATGGGATATTACTCTATTACAAAAAAGAATTTTTCTGTAAAAAAGGTTTTGTCATTTGCATCAACATGGGTAGACCTAGAGGATGTTATGCTAAGTAAAATAAGTCAGAGAAAGACAAAATACCTTATGATTTCTTTTTTTTTTTAAAGATTTTATTTATTCATTTGACAGACAGAGATCACAAGTAGGCAGAGAGGCAGGCAGAGAGAGAGGAGGAAGCAGGCTCCCTGCTGAATAGAGAGCCTGATGTGGGTCTCAATCCCAGGACCCTGAGATCATGACCCGAGCCGAAGGCAGAGGCTTTAACCCACTGAGGTGCCCCAAATACCATATGATTTCACTTATATGTAGAATCTGAAAAACAAAATGAACAAACAAAAAAAGCAGAAGCATACCTATCAGCACAGAGAACAAATGTGGGTACCACAGGGAAAAGGGTGGGAGGATCAGCAAAGTGGGTGAAGGGAAGCAGGAGGTCCAGGCTTCCATTTATGGAATGAGTAAGTCACAGGCATGAAAGGTACAACACAGGGAATATGGTCAATGGAATTGTGTGGTGGCAGACAGTAGCTACGCTCGTGGTGAGTACAGCATAACTACAGAATTGTGGAATCACTGTGTTGTGTATCTGAACTAATTACCATGTGTAACATTATGTGTCAACAATATTTCAATTAAAAAAGAGAGAGAAGTGGGTGAGTAGTGGATGAGGAAGATAATGGAAAAGGTATCTATGACATAGATTTCCTACATGCGTCATACACAGTATTGACTCCTCACCTAGAATTGTTTTGCTTCTTAAATGTTGTTCTTCAGTATCTTGCTCTTTATCACAGCCTAGATCCCTATTTTTTAAACTCTTGATTACCACTACAAACATGCTCCTCAAATTCATTAAGCCTTTGTGTATTTGACCCTCCCCCTTCCTCCCTGTCCATCACCTACCACACCTCCTGTTTAAACTTAAAAATTCTCCCCCCCAATCTAGAAAAACATGACAACTGTCAATTAATTCAACTATCATCTTTCTATGCTATATAACTGGACTTCTTAGCACTGCCAGAAAAAGTCCCCAAAGCAAATGGATTGTTCAAAGCATTCAAGTTTTTAAAAACTGCAGCAAGATGCTGAGTACTGCTTAACAAACCTATGCCTTCTCCTTGCTTTTGCTCCTTCCTCATCCCACACTTTGAGCCTCTGCTCAATTCTCTCACTCTAGAAAACTTCTTTCTTGCAATAGGAAAATCTCTTAGTCATGTATCTCTTATTTCATGTCATTCTCCTTGCTTTTAAGCATCTGAGAACTCATCTTCACATTGATCTACAGAATCAAAATTCCTCAGATATTTCATGGTGTGGTTCCTGCTTACTTCCCATTACATCCCACATCCCTTATGTACCCCATATTCCAGCCAAACCAGTGACAGAGATCTAAGGATGCTCCAGACTCTCTCATGCCACTCAGTTTCTGTACTTCCTTTTCCCATTTTACTCCTTAGCTCGCCATCCTGTCCTTGCTCAGCTTGGTGAGCTCCTCTTTACCCTCTCTATTCAGTTCAGGTGCGAGTTGCTCTGAGAAGCCTTGCCTGGTGCCCCCTCCCCCCATCCCACATTAGAGTTTGTGTTTCTCTCTTTGAGCCCAGAGACCCTTTGTGTGTTTCTTTGCTCCCACCTCAGCCTCAGCCTTAGAATTCTGCACCTTAGATCAGTGATTTTATGTCTCAAAAACTAAAAATTGTGGCTGCCTCATAATAACCAATAACCATAATAACCAATAAATGTTTCTAGAATGAATAGACAGATGGGTCTTTAATCTGAAGAACAGAACATCACATTTAGTAATTGGGTGACTGGGCAAAAAGTATGTAAGATTCCACTCTCCTGTTAATAATATCACTAATATCAATAACCTAAAACCAATACCAAAATGTCTCAATCTGTTTAAAAGAGAGGAATGTCCTTTTCTCCAGTTAATTACCTTTGATAATATTTTATGGAAAACAGTTTTTCATACTTGTAGATGTCATACGGGATTGAAACTGGTATCCCTACTTTCTACTCTCCGTTCCCAATAAAGAAATAAGGGATATAGATATGCTGACACTTTGACTGAATGGAAATCAACACCCATATGTTCAACATCACCTACAGCGATGACATTTTCTAGGCTGACAGGCTTTATATCAACTTCTGAAGGTGTTACCGGGCCAAGAGGAAGACCATTAACCAGGGCAGCAAGTGTCAGAACCCTATGGAAGCAGAGGTGAAAAGGCAGATACAAAGGCAACTGCAGTCCATGTTTCATAAGCACTTGGGACACTTACTAAAAAAAACAACTGAGGGGTTTGAAGTGGGGGGGGGGGTGGGAGGTTGGGGTACCAGGTGGTGGGTATTATAGAGGGCACAGATTGCATGGAGCACTGGGTGTGGTGAAAAAATAATGAATACTGTTTTTCTGAAAATAAGTAAATTAATTTAACTAAAAAAAAATGCTGGTGACCAGGGATGACTGGGGTGGCTCAGTTGATTAAGTGTCCAACTCTTGATTTCGCTTCAGGCCATGATTTCAGGGTCTTGAGATCAAGCCTCCTGTCAACCTCTGTTCTGGGTGTGGATCCTGCTTAAGATTCTCTCTCCCTCTCCTTGTGCCATTCCCTTCTCTCTGCCAAACTACCCCTCAACCCCCTCCCCCTGCCCCACCGGCCACTGACATACACACATGTGTATGCTCTCTCTAAACAAAGAAAAGGGTGATGACCAGACCCCATCTCAGTACTACTAAATAAGAATCTCTGGGAGAAGAGCCTATGAATCTGAATTTTAAAAAGTTTTTCTCAAGTTTCTTTGGCTCATTGAACTGTGAGAGCACTAATTCTGACATGACTCTTCCCCCAGATCTGCCCCTGGAGCAAAGGGAAGGGTCCCAAGGTGCAGATGGACATTTCAGGCTAAGCAAAATCAGATGCCCTTTAAACTCTCAGATCACAAGTATACTTGCCATGTTTTGATACCACGCTCACTAAGTGCTCTCCCACAGTTCCATTGCCACATAGTTAACCTACTTGAAGACACTACGCAGTACAGTGTATATTTCATCGCTTCTCGGCCTTTTGGCTAAGATCAAGTGTAGTACAGTGTATATTTCAGTTCTTTTCACAGTGATGCTTCTCACTGTGAATTAACACATACGTGTGGTTGTTCTATTTAATAATGTCTTGTAAACTCTTTCCCCATGAATCAATGCCCTAGATCTGATCAATTCTTTAATAATTCTTTTAGGTATAGTGAACATCTGCATATGTAAAGGCTGGAGAAAGACCCTAGATTACCTCCTTGTGCAAAGGCTTTCTTTCTTTTTTTAAAATATTTTATTTATTTATTTGACAGAGAGAGAGAGCACACAAGTAGGCAGAGAGGCAGGCAAAGAGAGAGGGAGAAACAGGCTCCCCGCTGAGCAGAGAGCCCAGGCTCGATCCCAGGAACCTTGAGATCATAACCTGAGCCAAAGGCAGACACTTAACCAACTGAGCCACCCAGGTGCCTTTTGTTCAAAGGCTTTCTTAAGGAATAACTGGCCTCCTCCTCCCAATCCCTTTTCCTTTATCCTAACTGTCTTATCTTTCTAAAATATTTGTCATGAGTTTGCGATGGTTTTGTCTGAAGAGATTAATACTTACAAAATATCTGCCCAAGTTCTCTGTTTCAGTTGAACGGGGTTCACAGTTGATGCTGCTTAATAAACTTGACAGAGTCTAGTTTCTGTTTTTCCTGTAAGGGTAAGGCCAAATTCTGAAACAATAGTGTTTGTTTGTTTGTTTGTTTGTTTGTTTAAGAGTTTATTTATTTTTTTGACAGAGATTATGAGGAGTCAGAGAGGCAGGCAGAGAGTGAGAAGGAAGCAGGCTCCTTGCTGAGGAGAGAGCCCAACTCAGGGCTTGATGCCAGGACCCTGAGATCATGACCTGAGCTGAGCCACTCAGGTGCCCCTGAAACAGTAGTTTTTAACCAGTGACAAATTTGCCCACCAGGGGACATTTGGCAATGTCTAGTGACATTTTTGTTTGTCGCAACTGGGGAGTGCTACTGGCATCTAGAGTTTAGAAGTCAGGGATGCTAGCTAAACAATTTACAATGCACACACCAGCTTCCTATAAAAAAGAAAAGGCAGGCAAGAAGTGATATGGGTACTGTCTGTACTTTCTGCTCAGTTTTGCTGTGAACCTAAAACTGCTCTAAAAAATAAATTCTATTTTAAGAAAAGAGAATTATCTAGCCTAAAATGCTAATAGTACCAAATTTGAGAAGCTTCGCCCTGAAGGAAGCCAGAAAAGTTCTTTCCTACTTCTGAATCTTCATTCAACTTTTATGACAATGCTAGCTAGCTTTTGTAAAGGATAGTAGTTTTGCATATAAATGCTTTCAGAGTGAGTTCAGATGTACATCTCTCCTTTTGTTCAAATCAAAAGATGATGTTATAATTGAATAGCATGTGCTCTACAACATCACCCTTGAGATGAAGCCATTTAGCTATATCATAAATATGAACCATGCTGAGATGAGAATTGAATTCACTTTTTAAGAGACACACTTCTGTCAACAGAGGTAAACTAAATTAGCAATATGAGATGTTAATGCAACAGAAATTTGGTCTTGGAATCTGGTTATGAGGGATGACCTACTTTGTGGGGGTTTTTCATTTTTGATTTCCAGAATCTGTGTGTCTCCCTCAGCACATGAGCCTTCCATACCCACACATCTTGTGGGCCATATGGTGCTCTTTTGGAATGACTTTCATTTGATTTTCTTCCTTCTTTACAAGTATTTCTTTTATTTTCACTTTGTCAGGAAATGCTGAGGTCCTTCAAGAAGGCTCTTTTGTCTTAATGTTCTTCTTACTAGTAATGACCTTCAATTCCAATAGGACTCTTATCAGAACATTATGTATTATGAAAAAAGCAGAACCGTAACCCTGTTGGTGAAGTTTAGAAAAGCCTTTCTATATAACTTACTTGGGTGTAGAGAAATGAATGAATACACTCTTCATTTGGATTCAGTACATCATAATTATATGAAAAATTCACAGATTTCTTTTGCATGTGGTGAGGGAAATGGTCAAGAAGAGAGGGAAGTTAAGGGTTAGGGATGTAAGAATATAGATGTCACTTCCTGGGGAGTTACTGAACTGCCTACTCAAGGCCATGGGAGAAGGGCATTTAACAATGTCAACTGTCATTTGTATATTTGAGTACTAAAGATGAGAGAAAATGGCTAACTGCTTTCTACAAGAACAAAGCCAAATGAGTGGTGGAAATGAACTATCTGTTAGTATTAAAAGATGCCAACAGGACAGCAGGGAGAATCAAGATTAATTAAATACAATTAAAAAGTGGAACTTACAAAAAAAAAAAAAAAAAGAAGTGAAACACACTGTACCAAAACAACCTGGTTGCTTCCCAGAAAGCCTGCACCTCCCTGTGTTTTCCCTCCATCAGTCTTCTCCTTCACATATTGTTGTTCAGCTTCAGTGTAATGCTCAGTTGCCATTACGCTGGGCAGAAGCACTCTGCTCTCTTTCCTTCTGGCAGGTTGTCTGTGTCCTCTGTTTTATTTGCTTAGGACATTTCCACCATCGTATCTGCCCCCAAATTCCACACGTGGTAAAACCCCTGGTTGGGAAATTGCTTATCAACAGAAATGTAGACATAGTCATTATCTGTAGGATAACACCTTCCCTCCCCCAGTCTGAAGACGTGTTCGTTTTAGGTTGACTCAGAAGTGGCCCTGTCTTGTCCCCAGAGAGTCGAACGCGTCTCTAGGAGTTGAAGGCACATCACTGCGCAGACGCTGGCAGGGTTGCTCAGGAGAGATGCGGCACCTGCTTCTCCTCGGAGGGGGCCGCGGCACGTGGACCCGGCCGTGCCCCTCCTTCCGCGCCCTGCATTTCTTACTCTCCGCCTTTCTTCTGCACTAAGGGTTCTTTTGGTTTCCCCGATGTCATTACTGTCTTAACTTAAACACTTAAATACTCTAGTGTTTCGTATTTCAGATTACTGGAAAACTTTTTCCAGTTGATGGTTTCATATCACCTGCGCAAAGCTAGGCAGCCTTTTGGAGTAAGTTTAAACATACTGTTTCAGCCAAAGAAACACAAATCCGAAGTCCAGAATAACTGAAAAGCAGTTTAAGTCTTTACTGTGGTGGCTCAACCCAGTGTCAAAAAAAGGTTTTATATTCATATCACATAGAAAGTAACTTCAAAGCCTCTTTCCTCCTCTCTTCAGTTATCTCAACAGGAATACAAGCTGCTGGGAAATGTCCCTTCTCTGTCTCCCCATCTTGTCTCCAAATTCAATTTATGTTAGGCTGAGTACCTTCTATCTATCATCTTTTGTTCTCTTAAGCTGTCCATTAAGGGTTCTTTAGTTGTAATCTAGATTAATCTAGACTTAAAAAAAAATATTTTATTTATTTATTTGAGAGAGAGAGACATAATGAGAGAGGGAACACAAGCAGGGGGAGTGGGAGAGGGAGAGGCAGGCTTCCTGTTGAGCAGGGAGCCTGATGTGGGGCTGGATCGCAGGACCCTGGGATCATGACCTGAGCCGAAAGCAGATGCTTAACAACTGAGCCACCCTGGCACCCCCTAATCTAGACTTTCAAAGTGTTTTTCAGTTCTCATTTCTGTGCATTACATGGGGCAGCAAAACCAAATACTGAGCACCTGCCAAGCAATGAGGGCTTGCTACTTTTGAAAGTGATTTTAAAGACAAAAGTTAAACAAATCCAGTTTTCCTTTACAAAATATACACACATGCATACAATAGCAAGGCACTCTTCTTCTTGAAGGAAAAGACTATCAATTCATTCTTATGTCAAACTGTTCAAAGTATGTCTATACAGGATTCCTATTTTGGGGGTGCAGAGGAGGAAAAAGAATTTCAGCATAACCCCTAGAAAGAATAATTCCATCCCATAGATGAACCTTAGTTTCATAGTCATTTTAAATGAAATTAGATTTGCCTTATTAACCAATATTCTTTCTCTGAATTGTTAAGTAAAAAACAATAATTGGTATTCCCCTCCACAACCGTGGAGGGGAACTTTTCTTCCACTTCCACAACTTTTCTTCCACTCTCATTTACTTTCACTCAATCTGCTCTTGAATTAACTCAGGCCAGTAGGTCTTTGTTCTCTTTAATTCTGTTTGGTAAGTTCTCTTTTGGCTCTCCTTCCCTTTATGGCTTAAAAACTATGGTCAAATTATTTCAACTAGTCCTTCCTAATGACTCAAAGTCTTACCAATTTGCTTCTGTTCTTCCTGATAGGCTGTGTAGGAAAAACCCACTACTCCCCTGTGTCTTCTTTTCTCTCACTGCTACCACACTCACAACACTTCCAACACTGTAAAGTGTAAAGTGTCAGAACTTTACTTTGGTTTTTCCCACACCAAGAAATTCTGGGATACTAGCTCTGTGCCCTATAATTTAACTCAATCCTGACACTGTCTACCCAGAGATAACATTACATTCCACAGGTTAAAGGCTCAGTCCCTCAAGACTGCCTTCCACTTCAGATGCCAGTCATCAGTAGTAGATCTCCATGTTAGCCACAACTTCAACTTGGCAACAAATTGGAGATTCCCATCATCTCCTCCTCCTCAGACTAGATTATTTGCTAGGAAAGCTCACAGAATGCAGTGAAGCATTCATGTTCATCAGTTTATTAAAGGATACAGACAACGAGAGAAGAGTTGTCTCGAAGAGTCAGACAACGAGATACATAAGGGTGGGTTTTTAGCTCAGGAGCTTCTTTCCCTGTAGAACTGGGATGCACCACTCTCCTGGTGCATGGGTGAGCTTACCAACTTTGAGTTCTCCAAATATCATATTATTAGGATTTTATGGACACCTTCCTTATGCAACCATGATCAGTTATTAACTCAATGTCTAGCTCTTCTTCCTTCTCTGAAGAATTGGAGGTGGGGCCAAAAGTTCCAAAGACACGGCCATGATTAGAAAATCATGGCCTGGTCTTTTTGAGGAACAGACCCCATCCAGGAATCACACTGAGTCACTTTATTAGAACCAAAAGATACCCCCATCACCCAGGAACTTACAAAGGATTTGAGAACCCTGTCAGGAAACCGGGTCAAAGACCAAATATTAAAACAAAAGGTGCCCTTAATACTCTTACCACTTAGGAATTTCTAAGGGTTTCAGGATTCCTGTGTGAGGAATCAGGGACAGAGATCTTTTTCTATTAATCTCACATATGTCAAGCCACATTTCTCCATTATTTATCCATTTACCTTTTCTCCTCCTATCTGAAGACTTTGGAAACCTGCTAAAGAAAAAGAATCTCAAAAATTTTTCAGAGTTGAGTTTAAATGTATGATTTCCAACATCAGCTGAGTCTTTTATGCAGCTTTGAATTCCTTGTTCTTGGAAAGATCACATTCCCACTTCCCACCACTATCTTAAACTCAGTACCTCACTTAAACTCAGGTCCCCTGCCCCATCTTTCTTGGCAGATGGCCTTATCTTCTACTTCCTAGTGAGAAGAAGCTAACAAGTCTCTTAGCTTCCTTCTTGCTTACTTCCCATTTCACAGAGTGAAGTGTTTTCTTTCTTTCTAAAACAAATCCCTCACAATGACTACTGGTTTTTCCAAGGATTTGTCATCAATTATTTATTTTCTCAGCTTTTTATAAACATCTCTTCCACATTAGTAAAATTCTCATATCCATTTCTTCTAAACTGTTACTAAAGTCTCTAATATATGCTTTTAATGCTTTTCTGTATTTTCCAAACATTTTAATGTGTTATGTCACTAGATACAAAAACAATTCAATGTAATATAATCCATTCTATCTCTTGCCTTGGACAAATTTCTTGAAAGAATACTATCTATCCATCCTCAATATTTATACTTTCTCACCTCTAATTTGTTATTTGGTCCCATGTCACCATGTCTCCACTATACTGTGTCATCCCTTTTTTCACAAAAGTTACCAATTATTTTCTAAATAAATATAATAACACGTCTTTTTCTTACTTGACTTCTCTATGTTTCAAGTTGTGTTCAACTTCTCTTCCCTAACATGGTCTTCCTGGGTGATAGCATCCATATCCATGGCTTTCAGGGATGCAGTCACAATAAGGATATCCAGGGTTTGTCTTCCTTGAGCTCCCCAATCAGATCTCAACTCTCCATTGATTTTCTCTTCGTGGGCATGGCACAGAGGCATCTCAAACTGAAAAGGTCTAAATGGAACCAATCATCTCCCCATTAAAATCTCCTCTTCCTTCTTTGTTTTCTACACTGATGACTAGTAATGCCATTATCCCATCTTCCAATCCAGAAAAGCCATTCTAGTTTACTTTGCTTCCCATATTCAATTATTTAACAAGTTTATATTGTTTCTGACAGACAAGTTTTTGTAGGATATGCTGTGTAATTTTCCTTTTAATCTCAACTGTCCCCATCTTAATGGAACAATTGTTTCTAACTTCTTTGGTTTGGTAGGTGACTACTCAGTTTATAGTGAGTTACCAGCTTGCGGCGATGGATCTCACAATGGCCATGCTTCTCTTAGTTAGCCCCATCTCCTGAATGTGAATGATGATCCAATTTGGGCCAATCAGATTCTTTCCTCTAGAAATCTGAAATATCTTCTTCTGAATAGAGGGACAAGGTGATCAAGAGTTGGTGGAACTGACATACTTTAATGGTGCCAGTTTAGGTAGACTGCCCAAAACTCCTATAGCTCCCCTGGTTCTGTCTGTAGTCTTAGTTGTTAATAATTTCCTCAAAGAAAGAAGATAATGCTTTATAATAAACTTCCTTTTTAAATTAATTTTGGCCCATTTGTTTGCTTAAAACCAAAACATCTTCAAAGTATGCCCTGAGGTTTCTATCACTGCTATTGTAGTTCTGTTTCTGAAATGAGGGGTAGGTCTTACTTCCTGTAAATTATTTCAGAGATTTGCCCTGGCCTACTGTGTAAAATGCAAATTCCATAGCTAAGCATGAAAGACCCTTCAAATTCTGGATTCTTCTTCTTTCCTTGTGTTATTACCCACTACTCCCTATGTACAGTAGTAATTCTAGCCCCACCCCTTGTGATTCTGATAACCTTCTTTTTTTTTTTTAATTTATTTATTTATTTGACAGAGGGAGACACAGCCAGAGAGGGAACACAAGCAGGGGGAGTGGGAGAGGGAGAAGCAGGCTTCCCACTGAGCAAGGAGCCCGATGTGGGGCTCGATCCCAGAATCCTGGGATCATGACCTGAGCTGAAGGTAGCCACTTAACTGCTAAGCCACCCAGGCATGCCATGATTCTGGGATCTTCTATGTTGGACAGGCTGCTGAACCCTGGCCATGTGTAGTAGAATGTGCCTCTCCCTTCTGATGAATCCCTTTATGAACCTCTTCTGACACCCTTGGGTGCAGTCAGCACCTTCTTCCTCTGCTCTAATAACACATTCTTACTTCCGAAAGTGCTTACAGTGTCAAAGGGTAAGTGCTTATTGTCCTATTCGACTCTTGAAACTCCTTGATGGCAGAGACATCTGGCTAAGGAGCCCATGTGCTTCTGGAGGTATCATTATGGGAAGGAGGATGACAGAAGATCAGAGATCCTTAGAAAGGTTGGGGAATTATGGTGGCTTTGTAAGCCTCTCAGGCAGCTTCTAGAGCAAGATATATCCTGACAGAAAAGTGTATCATGATACAAAAAATGAAGTAAAAGGAAGGAATTACTACACTGGTGGTATTAGTAACCAGGAGTAGTGCTTTTCTAATTTGGAGTTACGGAATTAATGGCACAGTTGGAAAAAAACACCTGTATGTGAGTGTGGTAATAGCAGGAATGGCATGAGCTTGGGGGATATGAAGAGGGTTGGAATGACAGTTAAAGGACATTATGTGGGGGTACCTGGGTGGCTCAGTGGGTTAAGCCTCTGCCTTCGGCTCAGGTTATGATCTCAGGGTCCTGGGATTAAGCCCCACGTCGGGCTCTCTGCTATTGGGGAGCCTGCTTCCCCCTCTCTCTCTGCCTGCCTCTCTGCCTACTTGTGATCTCCCTTTCCATCAAATAAATAAATAAAATCTTTTTTTTTTTTTAAAGGACATATATGGAACATTCTAGTGATGGCTGAATAAAAATTTAGTTTCTGGACACCAGGAGATCTTTACCATTACTGGGCCCACATTGCTCCTGCCTTTTTTTGTAACCATTGCTGAGGTGACCAAAGAAGAGATCCAGATATCCCACAAATGATTTCTAAAAGCAGTGAGAACAATTTTGTGTATGCGGGACCTCTTTTTAAGAGTTGTGAGAGAATGGTCGAGGATATTGAACAGATGAGTTGAGTGAGTCAGTCTGAACACAAGTGAGTGTGAGTATGTGAATAAGAAGCCAAGGAATACAATATGCTGAACAAAGGTTAATTAAAATATGAATTTGGCAAGCACTAAAATTTTGGACAGCCTTAAAACTTCTTAAATGTTGCTACTTTAATAGGCCTTTAGGTTTCTACTTCTCTCTTTAATTACCATCTGTTAAGTGAACAGTGATGATGAAGTAAAATGAAGTTTTCCCAGAGCTTTTGGTATTGAATCTGCTTTAAAAATTCACTCACCTATGAGAGCTTACTATATTTTTATTTTATTTTTAATTTTTCGGCTATCTCCTGCTCTTTCCAGGCCAACTACAACTACTCTTAGGGTTTTCACTTAAACCAGTATTCTCAGTTTTATGGTGATTACTGTAACCACCATTTTAATATTCCCTCTGATGTTTTAACTGGATACCCCAAGTCATCCTTATCTTGTGGAAATCATGTGTTAGATTTGATAATGAAAAGGAAAAGTGCTTTTAAGAGCCCAGTATGGATGTACTACTAGTGTATTTAGCCTTTTAATATCTACCAACTGTGAATTTACCTTTGAATTTACATTGTCACCTTTATAGATATTTCAGTAGTGGCTGTTGATTACAGGATTTGACATTATTTATTTATTTACGCTAACTACATGAAAATGAAGCAGTTATAATGTTTACCACTGCTCTGTGATATAAAAGGTGAAAGGAGATTTCCAAATTATTTGTTTTTCCACAACCTGGGTAGTAAACACAGTGACATGGCTGCATTTTGATATAGCAAATTGGCTAGAACAGATTTCCAGTTTGTCCTTGGTCTACTGAAAACCTGCACCTAGGAGAAATAAAAATGAATTGAATCCAGTGTAACCAGATTGTATAAAGTGCATAGAAGTCATAAGAGAGAAACCAGCTCTCTGGGGTTCCACTATAAAGTAAGAGAGATAAGCCTGCTACTGAGGAAACAAGATATGAACCCTATGAAGACATAGAGCTATTTTTTAGTCTACGCCTGCCTGAAGGATAGATTTAGATCAAATAGCTTGTTCTTAATGCATTCCTCCAATCTTGCTAGCTTTCTCACTGACAGGTATTTTGTCTACCCCAGTTCCCAAGTCCTCCATTTTCCCTGACCATCCAAATACTACCTATTTCTGATAGTCCCAGCTCAGTCGTATATTAGCTGGCTTTGAGTCTCAATGATTTTCCTCCCATCTGAATTATTTCATTAATTGGTGAACTGTGTAAAACTAACATTTAAGTACACAGCACAATATTGTTCAGTATTGTGGCAAGTGCCCATATCTTTATTTATTTATGTAGATCATAAACTTTAGAGGGTGGGTACCATGTTTCATACTATTGCAGTGTCCACCCCGGGAAAACCCTGAGCATATGTCCAGCATATACTTATTACGTGAGGTATATAGTTCCCCACAAGCCTGCTAAAAAGGAGGGAAGAATAGTCTAAGAAAATGGTCTGGACTAACTAAATGAAATCTCTTTGCAGGATGGGTTATTAACTACTCCTGAAATTCATTTGCTGATACTTGAATTTGTACGAATTTTTAGGGAATGGAGAGGAAACAGGAAGTAGAGGTGGTGGGGAAACAACACGGAAGAATTCTAAATAGACTTGCCCTTAATTCTGACTATGTTTCCTTATGAAAGTTCTTTCTGTCCTAAATATGATTTATAAGCTGCTATATACTCACTGCTGTATGAAAGCACAGCTTCTTCTGACAGCTGACTACCAGTTCATTAAATTTGCGATTTATTTTTATTTTCCCTTCTTTTTAGCCAAAAGAAAATAGTAGTTATTGTCTTATTTCCTGTAACAGTTATTGCTACCATTAATCTCTTCAGTAAGTTTTATAGAGAGACATAAATCTACCCCCAATACCAGATAAGACAGATGCTCAAAGAAATATATAAATACTTAAGTTAAAAGTGACATAATTATAAGCTGGACTGTACGCTTTTAAAAAAATTGTATTTCAACTTGACCATGACTCCATCCACACACCCCTGTATATTCATTTAAGAAATAACAAATAATATACTCTATAAGGTAAGTGAATGAAGTTTAGGACATTCCATTTAATCTAGCATTTCAGTTTTAAAGATGGTGGCTACCAAAATTTGAGAGCAACCACTTCAGTAGGTAAATGGATAAATGAACTGGTATATACAATGGAGTATCATTCCACTTGGGTTTTTTTTTTTTTTTAATGGGCCATTGAGCCACAAGAAAACATAGAGGAACCTTAAATGCATATTGTTAAGTGAAAGAAGCCTGTCTGAAAAAGCTATATACCGTATGATCCCAGCTATATGATGTATCTGAAAAGGCAAAACTAGGAGAGGGTAAAATAAAAAGATCAGTGCTTGTCAGGAGTTCACAGGGAAGGAAGACAGGCGGGATGAACAGGTAGAGCACAAGACATTTTTAGGGCAGTGAAGCAATTACTCACGATACTCTAATGGTAGATGCATGGCATTATATATTTGACAAAACCCATAGAATGTATAACACAAAAAGTGAACCCTGATACAGACTTTACTTAATAATAATATATCAATATTGGCTCATCAGTTGTAACAAACGTACCACAGTAATGCAAGTTGTTAAACAGATGAGACTGGGAGAAGGAGGAGGGGTAAGGAGACACGAGAGCTCTTTATACTTCCTGCCCAATTTTTCTATAAACCTAAAACTGCTCAAAAAATAAAGTCTATTTAAAAAAAGATGGAACTTTTTCTCATGTTACATGCAATGAGCTGTATTCTTTAGTTAAATCTTTTTTTAACCTCTAAGATAGCTGAAAATCATAAAGGCTGAAGTTGTTCATGACTTGTTCAGATAAATTTTTAAATCTGAATGTAAAAATCAATGTTATAGTGAGTATGTTCAAAGGTTATGTTGTCAAAATATATAAAGCAGTAGGCACAGAAGGACGGTTGATAAATATTATAGGAGAATATGCCTCAGCACACCCAGAATCTGCAAGCTGTCATGCGTGTGTGGGCGCATCAGTTCTTGTCTGCCGTCCTTAATCTAGCTTCCCCTTCTCCTCCAGCTCATCAGTGAATGCATTTTTGTTTGAGGGGAAATAAATGTCTCTGGTTTCATCTGAGAGGAACCACTCAAATTTTCCCAAAGTGGATCCTGACCTATAACGTTTTGAGAGACTGGTATATATGTGGAAAGGATTAAGAAAATGAATGTATTAATTATGATGGTAATTCTAGGCTATTAAAATTAATTTCATATTACTTACCATTTATTAAGTGCTTGGTTAATGACAGGCATTGACGAAATGCTTTTATAAGCATTCATACGTTTACTTAACAAATCTAATAGGTGGCCACTATATGCCAGTCATTATCTTATTTATTTCTCATTAGATCTCCATAAAATGAGAGTGCTTTTTATTTATATTTCCTGATGAGGTAACTGATACTGTCAAGCTTAATGAAAATTTCCCATGATCTGAGAGTTAGAAAGTTGGAAGAGCCAGAATTCTGACTTCAGGAGCCCAAGCTCTTATGATCAAATGCCAGACTGCCTCATACAATACATCAGACCTGAAATTATGAAGCTGTATTGTACTGCATGGCTTTGTTCTCATATATGGAACAAGCAAGGAGTTAAGTTGAGTGAGAGAAAAGGAAAGAGAGATGAGAATCAAGTCATTTCATTTTAAAAGTTACACATTTTTGTAAAATTTTTGAAGTTTCATTAATTTCCCCTTCTCCCAGTTCTATCTTAACTGGCAGTCTGCTGGTAAATGTTTAGCAACTGGATTTCTGACATGAAAAGCCCAGATTTATAGCATTTACGGACTTCTGTGATAGAGATACTCCTACCATGGCTGCTACCAGTGTGACCTAACAGAACACAGAGTTCGGGAGAGATGGGCACCATTGGCTCGTGTAACCTGGCTTCAATATACCACTGTCAGATTGGGCACTTAGTGGTTGGGAAGTGATACATTCCAAAAGGAAACTCCTTTGGGGATTGAAGATTGAGGTTCTGTGATATTTTTGGCACCTTCGGCTCTGTTCCTAAAAAACAATCTAGAGAGAGGAAAACAGTTTTATGGTATTCCATTTAAAACTTAGGAGGACCTTGAGTAGTTTTTCGGGTGATGCACTGAACTCAGAGTTCTGGAATTACAAACAGTGAGTGTGTCCAGCTGCATAAGCCAGAGGTAGATTTTTGACATTGTTGCCAGATGATTGGCTGAATTAATTCTGTGGGTTATTTGTGGCCTCTAGCATCAATTGGTAGGGACAAACAAGTGATGTGAAATAGGAAATAAAAATATTCCTAGAAACTCACCTATAAAGAGCTATAATTTATAATGTCCGTTCAGCGTTCCCAGTGAGAGCTGGTCCTGGGAAAAGCGCCACAGCGCGCTGGCCTCTGCATTCTGGCCCACGGTGCTCTGCTGGAAGGCGCTGCTCTCTGCAGCAGTGTCCGTCTCTGTTCCTATCCTGCCTCAGGACTCACAGCCGGGAGGGGCGGGAGTGCAGGAAGCCTGGACATCCTGACGTGATGCCCTGGAGGTGTATATGGAGAGGGGTGTTAGGCAAGTTCTGGAAACTTACCCAGGCCCCACCTCCTAACTACAATAAATGCCAAAACCACTTGTTCCTCACTTGGCTCAACCATTCCAGAACAGATTGGGTGCTTGCCATGCTGTCCCCAGTCTCATTATATGAATAATAAACCTTTTCATATCCTCTGGGTTCATATGTGTCTCCATCAGTTTTGATACCCAAACCAGTATCTAGTGTGGGATTGATTTCTCCCTTCCCAGGACAACCACAAAACACTAAAACTAAGTCTATTTATTAATACCTAAAAGACCAGAAGATCTATGCAATTTGTATAGTCACACATTTATATAGTTTGTGCCAAGGGTAGAAACACACCAGGCTTTCTTACTGGCATCTGAATGGGGCAAAATGAGGGGAAGGTAGGTGTGGGGCCTGAAAACTGCCAATGGCCAAACACCAAAGTGGAGTCTTTGCATTTCGATATTAAAATAGTCAAATATAGTGTTGGCTTGAACTTCATGAGCAGAAGACTCTATCTAGATAATAGCCATTTGCCTTGGGTGATAAGTATGCAGAAGTTTACCATACTGTTCTATTTTGGTATGATTGAGATTTTCCATAAGTTTTTAAGAAGTGTAGTCCAGTTTAATATCAAAACTTCAACCTGTCATCCAATTTAAGCTTCTCACTTTCTGCCAACGTGGGCCTGATTCAGGCTTAGAAATCTAGAGAACAGGATAGTGCATAATCAGTTTCTGTTCCATTTCCACACATTTCTCAGCTTCCCCCTGTGGTCCTGTTGGCTGCTGTGCTGAGAGCTGGGAAGACAAAGAGGGACTGACAAGGTTGTGATCTAGCACTGGCGCTCTGCAGAGGGTGGGAGGTAGCCAAATGCTGAGTCCTGGGTCATTCATGGTTACAGATTCACACAGACTCTGTGAATCTCTTCACTTGGGCCCTCTTGTAGCTCTAATTCTGGGGTGAGAACGCAAGCTCTGCTTGGCCATTTACAATACCCATACCTCCATCCCCTCTGCCAGGGTTCCCTACACTGGAAGGAAACCCTTCAGAGCAGGGTCTCTACCAGTGTGATTCAGGACCAGTTAATTTTGATGCGCCCACCTGACTCCAGAGAAACTCATGGTAGGAGCACTGTTTACCTTGCAAGCGCTCTCTGTCTTGCTTTGAGGGAATCTTCAGCTGCTTTCATCCCTCAGGCTTTCCCAGGTAGGAGTCATGTGCAAGTCCTTAAGGCCCTACACTCCAGCGAGCCAAGAGAGTATCTTTAAGAACTGGGAGACTTTGGGACCAGCAGATTTCTGCCACTGAACAAACATCCCCCAGGAGTGGGTGGTCAGCCTCCCCTGCCTTGGCAAGTGCCGTCATCGCCCATGAGTGGCTCCCTGGAAGCTCTCCTCACACAGCTTGCTGGAGAGCAGAGCCAGCCCTCCTTCCTTACCCCCAGAGGGTGATACACTGCATTCTGGCAACTGTCCCCAGAGAAACTCTTCCCTCCTAACCTTCCCTCAGTAACCCCCCCCCTTTTTTTTTTCAAATAAATATCCTAGTAGTGGAGTGTGGAGTTAAAGGTGGCCAAACTGTGTTTTGGATTACCACTTAGCAAATTTTGCCTAAATGCTTTGGCATCTCCTTTTAGAATGTGCAGACAATTAACACTCTTCCTTATCAGCTTTGGAGCCTCAGCCAAAATTCTGAAACAACAGGGAATTCACACTTAGCATCTTCCCTCTTGCATTTGCGATCATTTTAAGGCTATGTTGCTCATGACATTTCGGGGGGGTAATGTATTATAAAGAGTGGTTGGTGGTGGTTTTGTAAAACCTCTTAGGCATTTGTGAGAATCGTATTTGGGGTGATAAACACTTACAGGTATAGGACACTGACAGACATGGGCATTCAGAAAAAGGCTCACAGTTTGCATCTACAAATTACTGGACTCAAGTGATTTTGAAGACTGGGAGCTGAAGAAATCAGTGGGAGTTAGGAGAAGTCTACCTATTACTAGTCCACTGAACACTACTTAGAAAAATCTTTGTTGCGTTAAATCCTGATCTAGAACCTCATTCTTTTCAGATGGGATACAGAAAAAGAAGCAAATACAGAAGGACTGGAGGGGAAGATGTCCCTGCCTGGTGCCTACCAATATTCTCCTCCAGACAAACTAAAGACAGGACTGAGTAACAGCCCAGATACTCCTAACTAGCAAGAGGTGAAACTGTGAAATGTACGTGTTTGCATCGCTCTTATTAAAAAAGTGACTTTCATGCCAATGTACAGGTAGCTCTCCCTTATATTCACTAAGAGAAATAGCTTCAATCAAATAGTGTTTAGCAACGAGAATCTTCTTAAGTTCTACCTTTCAACCATGAGTCTTAAACCCTTCAGTGTGTGTGTGTGTGTTTGTGTGTGTGCGTGTGTGTGTTGGGGGAGGGCAGCAGTTCTCTTCAGTGCCTCTGGCT
This sequence comes from Mustela erminea, assembly GCF_009829155.1. Classification (NCBI taxonomy): domain Eukaryota; kingdom Metazoa; phylum Chordata; class Mammalia; order Carnivora; family Mustelidae; genus Mustela; species Mustela erminea. Next base: position 113,998,505 of record NC_045617.1, on the reverse strand, counting down.
AGCACTGTTCACTTTGACTCTGGGGATCAGAGTATGAGAGGAACCATCTGAATTCTCCCCCCACCCCCCGTGATGTGTTAGGAGGTACCTGGCACAGAGGACAGATTTACATGGAAGCAACCGTATTAAGGTAAAAGTGAGAGAGCCTGAGAGACCAGCCCTTTGCTTTCAGGCTCTGCTGGCCAGGGAGGGCCGGCATACAAGTGTCGTCACTCCCCCAACCACCAAAGCCAGTCCAGTAAAAAGAGCTCCTTTACGGATTAGGCTTTTACTTTCCTCTGAAGAAAACCTGCTACTGTTGCAAATGGTAATAATAATAGTAGTAGTAGTAGTAGTAGTAGTAGCAGTAATAATAACAACAACAGTAATAGGTTTAAGAACCACTGATATGTCTCAGCTTTTCTGTGTCCTAGAAGAGGGGTTCAGAAGGAATCAGGGATTTGCCTATGGTGGGGCAGGACTCCAAACCTCCTGACAGCCCTCAGTGCTCGTGTGCGCAGTTGTGCTGGTGGGGGCTGCCTCCGCGGGGATTCCCTGACAGCCCTGCCTCCTCGCCCGACCTCTCTACTCCGCAGAGAACCACAGGAACAGCACCTTCCGAGGTGGGCAGGCTCCTGGGTTTGTCATTTTTCCCTCATTCCGTCTTAATCCCTCTGAATGTCAGCAACAGCCAGAAGAGCAACAGACTCTTCCAAAACGAATCTTTCTCATGTCTTCTTTGTCTTGTTTCCTTTGTGTGTCTGTCACTGAGTAATACTTCCCGAGCCTACTCAGAGCGCTCAAGTCCCTGAGCCTGTATTGAGGACAAACAAGAGAGCAAACCTGCCTCTGTGCCCACGGGTATGTGACTTCTGGCATTTTGATGTTACCGGAATGAATCCAAATTGAGATCTTTCCAGCTGAGGAGTAAACTCCAGAGGCAGAGGAGGGGGAATAAAAAATCAGTCCAGGAAGCCTCTGTCTTCACTTAATAGATTGTTATCTAGAAATCAATACAACATGTGTGCCAATCAAATGTGGTAAGGTCTGTGAACCGTTGGGATCGTTTATTAATTCAGATGCGGAAACAAAAACAAGAGACCTGGAGACATCAGTGGGGGTGGTCCTGGGCTTCATGATATCTGGTTCTAGTCCTGGCTCTGCACCACAGGAGTGTGAGAAGGTCACTTCACCTTTCCAGGCCTAGTTACTTCCTCTATCAAATGGGTGGTTCCTGCCAGCTTTAGCAATTTAGGATTCAATCACATTTAGGGAGCAAAACCAGATTTCTGGCACTGCTGTTTTGTGAAGCTGATTTTGACCTAAGCATATGCAATGCTAAATATAATGTTTTAACTGCATTTCTGTCTCTGTTTATGGCTTCTTTTACTAAGCCAAGATGAGCCTGTTTGGTTCAAGACTGGATAGCCTGGGTGTGTTCAGCACATTCAGACTGTACTGCCTGTAACCACAGCCTTTCTGGAATTGTCTGTTGAAAAGCAGCAGGAATATAAAGCAAGGCTATGCCCATGCTAACTAGATATACTGCAGAAATAAAGGTTCTTAATAACTGAGTGAAATGTATGAATATTTGGGCTGAAATATTTCTATTTACAGAGTAATATCAACCGAATAGCAGGAAGTCTGTCTCCCATGCCTGGAAGGCTATTTAGGGACTGAAGAGCCCTCTTTAGTGTCCTCTGTACGTTCAGAAGGGTTTACCACAGGCAGATGCGGGGGGTCGGGGGGCCTACAAACATACTGTCTTCAATAAGCTCTAGTTTCCTTCTAGCCCTCTGACTGTGCAGATGCTCAGTAGTATGTCATCAACAAGGACTGCATGTGGCCCTCTTCCACGAACCAAGCAGCTCCCCACCAACAGCAAGATCTGGGGGCGAGAGCCTGCCCGCTGCTCTCCGCGCAGTCGGAGATGCTGGTACGTAGTGTCCAATGACTGAATCGCACAGGGAAGGGATCTTGGCAGAGCCAGGGCATGAGGAGAGATCTCTCGTTCTTGGTGGTTCTATTTTTCATTGCGATTTAAAAACCTGCCCTCTGTGACTTGTGCCCAGAGACTTTTCAGAAGTGCCTGAACCCGAGATAATGAAGAAATGATAGAAATTTCTTTGGAAAGTCAAATGGGGAGGGGGACTGCCTTTGATACAGGCAATGTAGTGGATTATAGTGCTAGTAGAGGGTTGAAATACAGTTTCTAAAAAGTGGATATTTCTGTTCTTACATTTGTTTGTAAAGAAACCCGTAATGTCTTTAAATCACTCTTCCATAAATAGATTACCTTTTTGCAGTGTTAGCGAAGCAAAGCAAAACAAAACACTTGGGAGCGGAGCAAAGCCAGTTGCATAGACACTGTGGGATACAAGTCAGCAAGCTCTGCAACTTGGCGCAGGGAGCTCTCAGGAGGCTGCCGCTGGTCTGGAGAAGGTAAGTCATGTTCTGTGGATGTGACCAATGTGTCCAATTACAGTGAACATCGATGGTGGCATCCACAGAACCCAGGTCTTACGACAGCTGGAAGAACACTGGCAATGGAAAGCTGCCTGTCAATCATGTTCTCTTGATAAGCACTAAGGACCAGCACAGCTCTTCTGAAGAGGAAGTGGAGCTTTGGCAGCAGATACGAGAAGAGGTGTGGGCTCCTCTGCACGGCTGCTGATGGGCAGCTCATGGTTGCAGAGTTGCTAGAGAAGTGTGCATCTGGGCTATCAAATTTCTTGTAGATGGTTTCTACAGGGCAAAGTCTTCTAAGTACGGATTGGGAGTGTGGGGTGGGGAAAATGTGACAATGAATTTACAGAAATAGAACAGCTGCCAAAAAATATAAAGAGAAGACCATGTCCTTTAAAAGAGCTGTTATTGAGTTTTTTGGAAAGAAAACCTGTTCTTCTCCTCTCCTGGCCCCGAATAAGCTAGTGAGGGCAGTGAAAAGGTGAGGAGACCCAAAGGTTTTCCAACCTGTTCTCATTAAATAGGGAAGAAAACTGAAAATGTTTTTATGAATTTTAGTTGGTAAACAGGGAATAAGATACAAGGCTCTGCGTGCTACTTTGTTGTTTTCAGAGCACTTCCACAAAGTAGTCTTTGCTCTTACTATCTCCTTTCTCGGGATGGAAAAGATATCAAATGACTTAGGCAGCTCCCACAATGATTTGTTGAAGGTTGTGATGAGAAAGCCAACTGACCAGACAGAATCCTTCCTCTTCTCTTGGGTGGCACCTTTTCAGCTTCTCTAAGCTTTTAAAGGAGGGGTGATTTTGAAGCGATATTCAAATGATACTCAGCTTAAAAAAAAAAAAAAAGCCCTTTTAATAATAAAAACAATATCAATAATTGTTATTGATACAATAACAATGTATCAATACATTGATGATATAGGTGATAATTATAATTTGTTGAGGACTTACTATGTGTTGGGGCTTGTAGTAAGCACTTTGCATACATGGTCTAATGTAATTCTCGCCATCACCCTTTTAGGAGAGTAATATTGTTTGCCCCAGTTTGAAGATGACTGATGTGAAGCACAGTGTTGAAGTTATTGCAAAAGGCCGTGGAACCAGTGATGATTACAGGGCGGATTTGACCCCCGATGTGCCCTCTCTGTACTTGTGCTGACGTGAATCATGCATCACTTGCTCCCAGTGAATGCCACCCAGCCTGATACCCTGTCACCAAGGGTGGTTTCACCACCACAAGAGGTGTGTATTTTTTACTCCAGACCCCTAGAATATTCTGGCCCAAGAGCTAAGAACATCACTTTGCATCAGAAAGACCTGGATACAAACATTGTCTCAGCAATTGACGAGTTGGGACACACGTCTAAGTTACTTACTTAATCTTTCTGAGGACCAGTTTCCTTTTCTATAAGTTTGGGCAACCCTCCCTACCTTATAGGGTTGGTGGGAACATGAAAACTAAGGATGGTGAGACTTCTGTGTCAGGCTAAGACAGTGATTCCCTATGAAGCACACGAGTCCAGGTGTGAGGTCTGTACATCCTGGTGTTTTTGCTCCAAAGAAGACCGTTTCCCTCATTGTTAAGAGTTTCCATTCAGATGAGCTCAATGGGAGAAGATGGGCATGATCCTTTTCTTTGGTCATCATTGGCTTTTGCCCTCGTCCTCAGAATACACATTTTTCATGTGAAATCTGCTCTCGGCTCCACCAATCAACCAAGAACCTAGGCTACCCTAGCGTCTCCTGCAGCTGTTTCCTTGGCAACCAGAGCCCAGCCAGAGAGCTCACCAAACCACAGTGGGACCAAGTGAACCCCTGTAGGAATGTCCTCACCTTCCTTTTAAAACGCAAGAGACCACACCAGAGCCTCTTTCTCTTGCACTAATGCCAACCCAGCTGCCATCACTTCGTGTTTGTAGAACCCTGTCATCTGGGCACCTCAAAGCAGATACACGTTTGTGTCATGGGTTTTTCCCTGTTGAGATCATCATCATTATTCATGTTATTCCTGTAAGGAATCACCTGTGAGAAAAATCAAAGGATTCTCCAATGGGCTCTTTTGTTCTCCTTATCTTTTTTTTTCTTTTTTAAACTCCGTGCATGGCGCTCCCTCGCAGTTACTATTGCAAATGCTTGTAGGAAAATGCCACACTACAGTGCTAAAATGTTGGGGTGAAAATCACAAGGTATTGTACAGTTCCCCAGTTAGTATAGCCCCATTGACCTTCCACAGTAATCAAAACTGAGCTCACCTGATGTCCAAGCTGGGCGTTGTGGTTGTGGTTTATTTTCTGTCTGACTCGGACCGTCCGTGAAGAGGGTTCACACAGCCCGCAAGAGTGTCTTTTCTCTGTCAACCACCCCTCATACCAGAGGTGTTCCTCAGGAGCTCCTCCCAGTAATGGAGAGAGTGTGGAGGATTGCCATTTGATTATATGAACCTTTCCATATAGGGATCATTTAGGGCAGGGCTTCTGAAGCCCTGGTGACTATGTGAATCACCTGGGGAGTTTATTAAACACCTGGTTCTGATTCAGTCTGAAGTCGGCCCTGAGCATCTGCATTTCGGACAAGTTGCCAGGTGGTGACTCTGCTGCAGGTCAGAGGACTGGATTCTCAGTAGCCAGAGCTCAGGCTCTATGTCCATATTCTTGTGATGACATGTGTACCTGTGCTTGCTCCCAAAGTGGGAAAGAAAGAATATACCTTGCATTCTTATAGGGATTTCAGTATTTTAAAACACTTTAATATTCCTCTTAGGCAAGCAGGATAGGTAATATTGTCCCCCCATCCCCCATAGCGCATAGTTAATGAGATTCCGGATCCAATTTTTCATACCTGTTCATCACAAAAGACTAATCAAAGTAGAATGTTTTTGTCATTATTAGAGTATGTATATGAATTAGAAAAGCATTATTATGATTATTAAACACACTCACAGACAATATCAAAATGTTCTCTAAACCAAAGTGGGCTTAGGTTACAAGGAAATTATGTCCTAGATCGCAGAAAGGTTCTTAGAGACATCTCTGCGGAAGGGGGTTTCTTTAGCAATGGTGCTTCTTCAGAAACTCCCTTATCATAGTCAAGTGAACTTTGCTCTGGCTCGGTATTTACTGGCTGCTGTTCAGATTGATTGAGATTCCATAATTCTGGCGAGACTAACTAGATGTCAGGGAATAACCTACCTCCAAGCTCCAGGGGGTTGAAATGGTATGCTCCCTTTCCAAGATAAAAGTCCCCTTGGAACCTTAACGTGACCTGGTTTGGAAGAAGAGAGTAGATGTAATTAAAGTAAGGATCTCCAGATGAGATCAGTCCTGATTTAGGGTGGACCCTAGATCCCATGATGACTGTACTTATAAGAGAGAAGAAGACACAGGGGACGTGGGGAAGGCATATGAAAATGGAGGCAGAGAACGGAGTAATTAATGCTGTCACAATCCAGGAAACAGTGGGAGGCATCAGAGCTGGGAGAAGCAAGTAAAGATTTTCACTGGAGATTTTGGAGGGAGCTTGGCCCTGCTGACACTAACTTCAGATTTCTGGCCTCCAGAACTGTAAAACAATATAGTTTTTAAATTTTTTTTTAATTTATTTGACAGACAGAGATCACAGGTAGACAGAGAGGCAGGCAGAGAGAGAGGAAGGAAAGCAGGCTCCCTGCTGAGCAGAGAGCCCGATGCGAGGCTCGATCCCAGAACCCTGGGATCATGACCCAAGCCAAAAGCAGAGGCTTTAACCCACTGAGCCACCCAGGTGCCCCAAACAATACAGTTTTTAAAGACTTCAAGTCTATGGTCATTTGTCGTGGCCACCCTAGGAAACAAACAACCCCTTCCAAATCTTCCAAGGATTAAAAATGGTCCTGCCTTAGAAAGCTGCTCTCCGTGCTGTCGAGCTCAGTCCTCGGGTCACAGGCACTTGGCCTCAGCGTGGCAGTTCTATGTGGCACCTCCAGGGGAGTGTGGTAGCCTGAGCCCAGGAGACAGGGCAGTTTACCCTTAGATAAACGGAAATGTTATTTACTGAGCAGACATATTTGTGGACTGAAATGAACTCAGTGTACCTTAAGGAAGGTGAGTCACAACTCTGAATTCATTCAACAAAGTGAGACCCCTTGACTACTTTTTGATGGAAATAAATAAGGAGAACTTTGGGTATGTTTACAGTCATGAAATATTTACACTCTTAGGTTTTCTTTCTTCTTTTTTTTTAATGCCTTGAAAAAGCTCTTTCCCCGTAAGTTTTGTCCTTTACCTGAAGCTTTAATCAGTCAGAGTCTAAGTGTTCCCCACTGAAGACCTACGCCATGGTGCGGCCCCCTCAGCAGGTACTTCTACCTTCGGTGGCTTCATCGACCCGCATGAAGCACTACTGCCATCTTGTGGTTAAAATATGACACTACATCCATTTGTTAAGGTTTCTGTTCTCACCAACAGAGGGCAGGTGCAGAAGCCCAGGACTGGAGACTGAAACTCCTTTTTATAATTTTGAGCTTTTGGCATTTAGCTGTTATGGCAGGGTGAGATTTGAAACTGCACGTTAAGAAGAACCATGTAATACAACTTGTGTTCTCCTGTTACTAAAGCAGTGAAAAATCGCAAATATTGTACAACCTCCCCGGGGCGGGGTGGGGGTGTGTGTGTGGGGGTGAAAACATACCACATGGATATACCATTTTGAATTTCCAGTTCTTAATCCCCACCCACCCTGTGCTGTGGTGGTAGCTAAAGCTAACAGGCAGGCCTCTGGGGTAGGAGGAGGATGAGAGTCAAGTTTTCAGGAGGCTAGCTAACACCCCGTCTGCTACTGGGCTTCCTGTTACTTTGGAACGGAGAGACCACCTAACCCTACACTCTTGGAACATTTGTTAGATTGCTTGTTTATTTAACTCTCTAAACAGCTGGGGTTTGGATGGCCTGATTTCCCAGGAAATAGGATTACCCAGCTCAGAGTCATATTTGGTGTGTGGCTTCTATTAGATTAGAAGGATCATTTTCTCCACCTAACTTTTCACAACAGTGGAACTTCTCTGACTGACCTACACCAACATCCCCCTTCCCCAGCCTTTAGTGAAACTGCCAGACAGGTTCAAGCTCAGAACTCTGGTTAGAGCAAGAGTGAAGATTCTGGGATCTTCTGTCTTTTTCAACTATCTAGAGACAAGCTCAAAAAACTGTCCCTCGGTTCTCTAGAATATCATTTGGAGAGCCTTCATTAAGAGAAACAGTGTTCCAAAAGAGGGAGAGGAGAATTCCCAGAACATTGCTTCAAAAATATCAACTTACCAATTTTAATCAAATGGATCTGGCATCTAAATGGGTGAAAAATCATTACCAGTTTTATCAAGGCACTATTCTTAGTAGAGGAAAAGCTGCTGAACAGGGTGGCTAACCACAAGGTTTTGCTTTCTAGTGCTGGGCCCTCACACTTTTCTACTCAAAGTAAGATCCACCAACTCCTGCATCACCTGAGAACAGGGGCTGTCTTCACAGGTGTGCCTGAACTTGGGCAGTCACGTGGGGCCTTGCACTTGAAAGGGTCCAGCACTTGGCTTAATGCTGTGTTGCCACCATCTTGAAATTCTTAATAATTTTTAACAAGGGACCCCTGCGTTTCTATTTTGCACAGAGCCTTTTCAAATTAGTACGTCCTGCCTGGAAGTTTTTTTAGAAACATATAATCTGAGGCCCCACCTCAAGCTTCTAAAATTGAACCTGAATTATAACAAGATCTTGAGCGAATTATTGCAACATTGAAGTTTAAGAAGCACTGATTTCCACTACCTCTGAGATAGGTAGGGCCCAGATAGGATAGGAAAGCTCAGATGAGTAGCAAGTAGGTCCTTGGTGGAGAACACAGGGGAAGATCTGCATTCTTGTTGCTAAAGAGGAAGAATCAAAAGACATTTAGACTGAAGGAGCTATGGGTGTGTCACACTTGGGAGATAACTGGAGGATAGAGAAAGAGGATATGGGAAATTAGTTTATTATATAGGGAATAGCATCTTCAAAACCAGTTCTTTTAAACCATAGTGTCCTGTTAAAATTTTTTGAAAAATTCAATTCTAACATGACAGTACAAAAGGGAAGTTGAATAATAAATGGCCACTGGTTTTTGACTTTGGGGTATAGTTGGATCAGTGATTGCTGATTGAGCTATGCTGTGGCATGAAATGGGGCAGGAATACACACCCATTATTAGAGTCAAGTTGCTCTTCTCCTCGCTCTTTCTAGAGGAATAGAGAATTTTCCTGTCTATTTCTCTTTTAGCTGTCAAAGTTCCTCTTCCTCCACCCCCTTTCTCTGGATACGTGCACTTGCTTTATATCATCAGAAAATTTACATATTTTACAAAAGAACAGACCAGAAGAGATTTTGACCTTAGGCTTTAGTTGCTTTCAGAAAAACAAGAAATCCTTGAGGAAAAGGCTTCAGTAGGCCAACTGCTAGGAAGAATAGTGGTGGATTTATAGAGTATACTTTTAAATTACACTTGTGCAGCACCTGGGTGGCTCAGTAGGTTTAAACATCCAACTCTTGGTTTCAACTCAGGTCATGATCTTGCTGATCCTGGGACAGAGCCCCACCGGGGGCTCTGTGCTCATCACAGACTCTGCTTCAGATTCTTTCTTCCTCTTCCTTCCCTTCTGCCCCCACCAGCTCGTGTGTTTGCGTGCACGCGTGGGCTCTCTCCCTTCCCCTTAAATAAATAAATAAATATCATTAAAAAATAGATTGTTTTTAAAAAAATAAAATTACACTGTTCAGATAATTAAGAAAAAAATTAAATAGGAGTATTTTGAATCTTGTTATCCTAGAACACTTTATATTGGTTGTACATGCAATTTGAACAAGCTAAATTACTCTCTCTCCAGTGTAGAAATCTCCATATTGGTATGAATAACTTGAGAAATCAAAACAACATCTTTGAGATGATGATACAGTTAGATAAAGCAAAAGCAAACCAAATCAAACCAGAAGTATTGTTTTTGAAATACAAGCTGGCGACAAGCACACAAGAAAAATCTCAGCGAGAGGCAACGAAAAAGTATGGAATTTACTTTGTTTCTTGACTCTAGGAAGTTCATCGGCCCCTTGAACATTTTAACTGTAGCCATGTTGGATGTAAGAAGTGAAATTTTTATGTTTACCCAAAGGAGATTGAGTTTTCATAGACTGAAAACAGTGATCTGGGAGAAAATCGAGTATTTCTTCTAATTGTTAGCGTAGGCAACAAGCCAGAGCCATAGCAAGCAGTACTTACGCCCTTGTTAATAAAATCACATTACAGTTGTTGCAGATATTTTGAACTATCATTTATGCTCATCACTTCAAAAAGTTATTAGATAGAAGTCACATGTATTGGGGCGCCTGGGTGGCTCAGTGGGTTAAGCCGCTGCCTTCGGCTCAGGTCATGATCTCAGGGTCCTGGGATCGAGTCCCGCATCGGACTCTCTGCTCAGCAGGGAGCCTGCTTCCCTCTCTATCTCTCTCTCTGCCCGCCTCTCCGTCTACTTGTGGTTTCTCTCTGTCAAATAAATAAAATCTTTAAAAAAAAAAAAAAGAAGTCACATGTATTACTACATCAAAAATTGTTTTTAAAAGCATTTTTAATTTTTCCAATATAGTTGCCTTTGAATTCTATGTACTTTTTAAAAAAGTTTAGTATTATTCTAAGAGGAGCTCATAGGCTTCACCAGGTCTGACAGGTGTCCAAAGCATACTGAATCCTGTGGTAGAAGAAAGCACAGGCATAGAGAAGAAAATTATTTTCCTGGACACTAAATAATAACGTGTAGAACACACAAACAACATCGTGTATCTAGCTGCAAAAAGCAACAACAACAAAACCGAGTGCTAGTTTGAAAAATAAATTCAAAGTGAATGAAAGAGCTAAATGTGAGACAGGAAATCATCAAAATCCTGAAGGAGAACACAGGCAGCAACCTTTGTGACCTTGGCCACAGCAACTTCTTATTAGACACATCTCCAGAGGCAAGGAAAACAGAAGCAAAAATGAACTCTTGGGACTTCATCAAGATAAAAAGCTTCTGCACAGCAAAGGAAACAGTTAACAAAACTAGAAGGCAGCCTACGGAATGGGAGAAGATACTTGCAAATGACATATCTGAAAAAGGGTATCTAAAATCTATAAGGAACTTATCAAATTCAACATCCCAAAAGCAAATAATACAGTTAAGAAATGGGCAAAAGACATGAACAGACATTTTTTCCAAGGAAGACATACAAATGGCTAACAGACACATGAAAAGATGCTCAACATCACTCATCATCAGGAAATACAAATCAAAACCACGATGAGATACCACCTCACACCTGTCAGAATAGCTAAAATTAACAACATGGGAAACGGCAGATGTTGGCAGAGATGCAAAGAAAAGGGAACCCTCTTATACTGTTGATGGGAATGCAAACTGGTGCAGCCATTCTAGAAAACAGTCTGGAGGTTTCTCAAAAAGTTAAAAATAGAACTGTCCTATGATCCAGCAATTGCACTAGTAGGTATTTACCCGAAGGATACAAAAATATTGTTTTGAAGGGGTTCCTGAACCCTGATATTTATAGCAGCATTATCAACAGTAACCAAATTATGGAAAGGGCCCAAGCGTCTTCTGACTAAAGAATGGATAAAAAAGATATGATATATTTGCAGTGGAATATTACTCAGCCATAAAAAAGAATGGACCCTTGCCATTTGCAAGGACATGGATAGTGCTCAAGTGTATTATGCTAAGTGAAATAAGTAAGAGAAAGACAAGTATCATATGATTTCACTCATATACGGAGTTGAAGAAATGAAACAGATGAACATAAGGGGGATAAAAGAGAGAGGCAAAACATAAAACAGACTCTTAACTACAAAGAACATACTGAGGGTTGACGGAGGGAGGTGGATGGGGGATGAGCTAAATGGGTGATGGGTATTAAGGAGGGCACTTGCTGCGATGAGCCCTGAATATTATATGTAAGAGATGAATCACTAAATTCTACTCCCAAAACTAATATTACACGCTATGTTAACTCATTGGAATTAAAATAAAAACTTTGGGAAAAGGGGGAAATATCGTTGGCAAAAATACATAGCCAGCGCAAGAATTTTTAGTTAACGCTTAATAAAAAACAAAAGCAAAACAAAAACTTGGTGAATGTATGGTGGAGTGAAAACGATGGCAAGAATAAATTAGTGTGATCTGCTTTTGTAGTTTCTGGTGGTTTTACATTGTATGTTGATAAAATTTGGAAGACCTAGAGGAATGAAGAGATAACAAAATATGTGCTAATCAGAAAAGTCATGGTCATGTCTTGTGGATTGTACAACAGGGAAAGGAGGGCTGGGATGGGTGCCTGTGGAGGAAGTTGAAAGAAAGGTTCTAGCATCTAAAAGAAGAGGGCTAGCCAGGGCATACACAGTAAAAGAAAGAGTAAGATGGTGATTAAGTTCCTCTCCACCTGGAAAACCTGGGGAGGATTCGGAGATGTGGGAGCAGACTTGCTGATGTAGTATAGGCTGGTATCTCACATAGTGGAAGGCAGTGAGAGAACATTGAGAATTCCCAGAACAGAAAAATGGCAGGAATCTTTAACTACATTACCTAGGAAATGGCACTAAAAATGCTGGTGAGAGTAGTTCTGCTGGGCTGGGTCACAGGGAGTTCTTTGTTTGCTTTCCAGGAAGTGGTCCTGACTCAAAGCAAGGGTTGGCCTGGAAAAGGAGTGAGCAATAGCCCCGCTGAAGGGGCCAGGAGTGGGCTGAAGAAAGCAGGTGCGGTATGGGCCACGGAAGTTAGCACTTCTGTGGCCCAGGTGGGAAAAAAAGAATCTACTAGTCTTATCTGATGGTAGAGGGAAGGAACATTCCAGCAGTGCTGGTGGGTTGAATAAATAAGCAAGCACTGAAGACTTGATTTGCCCAAGGATTCTATGTTCATGTACAGTCTTCATACCGTTAACTTTGATGGATATTAGTATTTGATGCAGAACAGTTATAATAGCTAACATTTATGGGGTATTTACTATGAATTCAGATTTTATCCTAAGAATTCAATATTTACTACTTACCTTAATCTTCAAAGTAATGCTACGAAGAGGGTAATGTTATTCCATTTAACAGATATGTTCTATAGTATGGTTTTATTAATTCAGCTCTTAATGTAACTTTTTGATATTTAACCTCTCATTAACCTAATTGACCTTGTAATTGTTTATTTGAAGTCCACAGATCTGGAGGTCAGCTGGGCAGCCCTGTTTCAGCCCGGAAGTTGGGTTCAGGTCTCTTACACGTCTTTTATTCAAGGAGCAGGTTGAATGAGTAGCCCCTACCTGCAGAAAGCCCTTGCCACGGAGAACGGTCTCTGCTTATGTCATATCCACTAACGAGATAACTAATACAGAAGCAAGTCATTTGGCCAAACCCAAAGTCAGTGGGACAAGGATATATATATTCTCAGCCTCTTCTGTGGCAGGTGCACTGCCAACCAATGTGGCAATGGGTCTGAGTATGTATCATCCTTTCAGAAAGAGTAAAGAATTGGGAACAAAATCATGCCTTCAAGTTGGCAAACTGGGACCATGAGAAAAGGTGAGAAAAACTTCCAAGAAGGAAATCTTCAATAGTAGATGCAGAGAGGGTCAATAACTATGCTGTGAAAAGACTGTTGGAATTTGTCTGTGGCTAGCTATCATTTAGGGGGAGCATATCAGCAGAGTGGTGGGAGTGCACAGACCAGATGGCGATAGGGGTAAGGTTGTCAGTTTTGGCAAATAAAAATATAGGATACCAAATTAAATTTGAATTTCTGATAAAAAGAACTAATTTTAAAAGCATGCTTAATTTTTTTATGTGAAAATTTTTTTTTATTTCCTATAGGTATCTTGCCCACAAGTTTTTTTTATATGAAATATAACATTTTTTATATGAAATTTTTCATTTTTTTATATGAAATTCATCTGGGTAGTCTGTATTGATCTGGCAACCATATCTTGGGGGTTATGAATGAACAGTAAGTGAGTTATTGGAGCCAAGACAAAAGAGACCAAATGGAGGGATAAACTGGAAGGTCTATCTAATTAGGAAGAGCTCAATTAGTAGTGAAGACCTGACCCATGTTATCAGAGGTTATCACATATATACTCATGGGATCCCCCATGGTGGGATGTGTGTGGGGGTGTAACACTGCTCATTTGGGTAGCTAATGGGACAAAGGAAAAAGTTTTAGCAGCTATTGGAAGTAGTGACCCTAGAGCATCTCTTTATGGCAATTTAAAAAAGAAAAAAGGGAAAAAAAGAACAACAACAAGAAAACCAGCTTGTAAGACTTTGTCCCAAGCTATGAGTTTAGAATAACCTGTATGAGACCAGCTAATAAAAGCGTCATGCAAGAGCCTTGATATTGACCATGTTTGCTTTATACCTGTGTAAAGTTGTGAAGACTTGCATATGTTGTGTCTTCTTGAGAGGTACCTGAGGAACTAGGGTGGGGGGTAGGGTGTAGGAGCTGTGTAAGGCCTGGTAATTTCTGAGCTCCTCTGAGGAGAAGGGACTCTACACATAGATAAGGAGTCATGGAATCTATTTTTGGGAGCAAGTAACTTAAGAGGGCATATGGATTGACTGGAAGGACTGACATGCTACATGGGGCTGGGATTCAGGGATGATCAATTCAACCCCAAGTTGCAGATTTTTGTGACTGATGCAGAATTGAGGGGCACTATGCATTGGGACTAGGGACAAGGAGTCAGGTAGAGGAACTCAGAAGACAATTTTATCTCGGAGCCAAAGGATAAGTGTGAGGTTTGGGTAAGGACAATTTTGTTCTATCTTCTTTATTAATACTCTTTCTGAGAGCTGATATGATATATTCTAGAAGTTTAATAATGCATATGGTGAGTGCAGTCACAGGAAGACTGAGGAATAGGAGAGAGTTATAGGGCAAAAGTCTTAAAAAGAGAGCTCAGCAGGTGGAGAAGGGTTTGACTGCCTCCTTTCCCTATTCCCCCACCTCCCATGGTAATGGCAGAGCATTAGAGACAAGCAACAGGAGACCTTATTAGCTGGTAACGTGTCGGGTATTCCATAAAAGCATCTTTGCTGCAGACATCTTTGCCACAAGCATTTTTGCCACACAGCTAATTGGCTGTAAAAGATAAAAATCACAAAAAAATAAAAGAATGAATAAAACTTTAATGAATAAAATTCATTAAAAAGGACAGAATGAGACATGAAAAAATGAACAAAATTAAAAAGGCTTTATTATGAAATACAAAACATTTGAATGCATTTAAAATGTATGTAGATTCATGGCAATGCTGAGCAAATAACAGATTGTATTTTGTGGACTGTACCTAAATACTTGTCTCTGAAGTTATTCATTCTGCTTGTTGATTTGTCTTTTTTTTTTTTTTTTTGCTAAATCTTCCTTTGTTAAGCCGAGCTTATCAGTTTCCAAACACTAGGATGCTTATCTGTAACTGAGTTTTGTATTGCTTAATGAAAGCCCTCTACACTTTTGTTTTCAGCATATTGTTGTTGACATAGTGTCACTTCTGTTGATAGACGTCCCAAAGTTCTATGGGTTCAAAACTCTGCACCACTCTGTAGACCACTATGAGAGCTAAGATTAACATAGTTTAAAATGGGAATACTGTGTCAATGGAGAAATGAAACTAAACTGTCAACCAGTTGATGAAGCCAGCAAACTGTCAAGTCAAGTTGTCAACCAGTTTTTTGTTTGTTTTTTATCTTACAGGGCAAAATCGCTTGATAGCCAATGAGTTATGTGGTGAAAATGTTTGGGGCAAAAATACTTGTGGGCAAGATACCTACAGGAAAAATGCTCATGGCAAAAGTTCTTGGAACTGGCTGGCAGTTGCGTTGAGGCAGAGTGGTTTGGCTAGAGTGTTTCCCTTCTTTCCCATCTGATGGACTCTTCATTCTTGAAGAGTCTGGCTCAACTGTCAGGCATAATGGAGGATGCAGAGTGTTTAGCAGGGCGGGCTCTGGAGTCAGACTTTAGTTCACATCCCAGCTTCATCACTAACCAGTGCTGTGACCTTTGGCTTGTTATTTAGCTTCTCCAGCTGCAGATCCTTTGTGTGAAATAGGATTATTAGAGTTCTTAACTCTTAGGGTCATTGTGAGAATCTAAGGTAATTCCGTAGTCCTTTGTACACAAATCAAAATACATTGCTGTGATTATTTATGTCATGATCTCTCTCAGTAGACAAAAAGCTCCTTTAAGACAGGTCAATTTTGTTTTGTTTTGATTTTTACATTCCAAGTAGATAACAGAACATCTGGTACCCAACCAAGCCCTTAATAATATTAGCTAAGAATGATCAGATCATGTATCTGAGGCTAGGATTTCTGGATATTAAGTTGACAGAGTCAGCAAGAAACCATGAAGACAGCACAACTGCTTTTCCTGCCATTACTTCCTCTCCACCACTATAGGCCCTGAAGCCATAATGCCAGGCAGACTTACCTGATTTGAAGAGAGACTCCTGCTTTTCTGTCTCTGTCTAGACAAAGAATTTTAAGGCTGTATTTAGTTGCCTCCTATTTTTAAGACAGACTTGCCCCACCTCCGCCCACCCCCGCCAGTTATGTGCATTAAGCAGCTTAGCTCTGACAGCTTGTTGTAAACTGAACTGATCTGTTGTGCTTGTCTTCTTGACCCAACCTAACAGATAATTTCACGTCTTGTAGACCAAAAAACTGATTGACTCAATAGGGTAAAATTCAGTCAACTGTTTAAAAAACTTCAAACAACTAATGTGGTGACATGTTTCACATTGTTTTATTGTCTCAAATTTGATATTAATTTAGTTGTATTTATTTTGCTTTAAGTCAAAGCCAGTATGGTCTATAAAAATATTAAGGGCTTTTAAAAGGTCGAGACTAGATCCCAACAGTTGTTTTACTACAAATAAAACTGCAATATGAAATTATTGCTTACCAAGTATTTTGTGAGGGTGATGATTATGAGATATATGAACACACTTTTGGAGAATAAGAAGAGTCATTAAATTAAGAAATGAATAATTTTTCTTTTAACATATTATTTATAAAGACGCATCTACTATTTTTGAAGATATATTTACTTCCTAAAATCTTCTGGAGATATTTTAATGGATTGCTTGGTTTATTAAGTTGGCCTAATCTAAGGCAAAGATCTACAAATCAGTCAGGGGTTCAAGGAAAGATGGAAAGAGGAACCAGGTGCTTTAATGAGAGACGCAGGAGTTAACATTCTGATATGTCACATAACTGGAAATGATTTGGCAATTGGACAAGAGAGTTGTCTCTTTTATTAGCACACTCAAACAGCAGCAGAAAAACAACCTTCCATTTGATTCTTACTGAGATTTATTGTTTTTAATAATGCCACTTTTCAGAAGTATAGTTATGTGCTCACTTAGACAGGCTGACAAAGTGAAAACTTGCATGTGATGCAAAGTACCCTTTGGGCATAGATTAAGACATATATAGTGCAGTGACAAGTCAACTCAAACGCCCACAGCAGACAACAAACCCCACTCTCTCTTTCCCACGATCTGGCTCCCATTTTTGCACCATAGAACCCGCAATGGAAATCTGGCAAAACATAGAACACGGATGGCTGCCAACTGACATGAAAAGTAAATTTTATTAAACATGTTTACATACATGAGTTGTTCATTTTAAAAGCACAGGGGAGTGTTAAGACAAGTGGTCAAAATAGAAAGATACTATCCAATTATAATCAGTTGATTGTTGGCCACTAAGACAGAACGGAATCTAGTAGAAGTGCACCAATGCTCCAGTTCTTCCTGCTCAGCATGGTGAGGAGTGGTCAGTCTGTGCCCTGTGGAATGACGGGCAGATAAATCTGGCATGTGTAAATAATAATAAATAATTCACTTGGTGCAGGCAGTATGTCTATGGATTAAAACCTAGTGTGTACACAGTGTCTACATGTGGTACAGCCCCACGGTAGGAATCTACACCAAAATATTAATTAGAAGGAATTTGGTCCATACTACATCACGTTTTCCAGAGGGTAAAAAATAAAGTCCATCTATAGACATTTCACCCCAAACTCACAGACGGAGTCTGGCTAAAATCTGCAAAATGTCTATAACAAAAATGGATGGCTTAGATTTCTTGGTTATTTCATTATAGTAATTAACGAGCAAACTGTACAAGTACATGCAACATACAAGCTGGCCTAATGTGGAACTAACATACATTATTAAATAATCTTTTGTGGGTTTTTTTTTTTTCATTTTTTCTTCTCTTTTTAATTTTTTTTAATTTAATTTTATTTATTTATTTTTTTTTTACAAAATGTGCATGCAGCTTTGAACAGTTCCAAGTCATGCTGCTCTATTTGTGTGATCACAAAAATTGAATGACTCATAAAAGGAGGGAGAACATATCAATGCACCTGCAGAGTCTGCAGTTTGTAGCACGTATACAGAATGTCACAAGGGAAATTCAAGGCCAAGAAAAACTCAAATGAAGAAACTACAAGTTGAAATTTGACTTTGTTTTATTCCCCACCCCCAAAGTAAGATACTTTGCATTAAAAAATCAAGCTTTGTGCTTGCATCAATCTCAAAGAAATGTAAACTAAAATTGGATAAAAACATTACTTTAGTGCAGAATATTTCAACTGGAATTTCCAGTGGAATACTGGACAGCTCATACCATGCTCTTACCAGGGCAGATGGGTGTGTCCACACTGAGACATGGCTGAGAAGCCTGGGCATAGCTGAAAGTGTCTTAGGCTCAAATCTGTTTCTAGTCACCATTCTGGGAAGTCAAAAGTATGGTTTAAACATATAAGCATATACTCTTTTGGGGAGATATCGGGAAGAAAAAGTTATTACAAGGAGTGTTTCCCAAAGTACAGTTATGCAGTTAGTTTTAATTCCCAGCATTAGTTGCAGATTGACTTCTTTAAAAGTCTTCCATAAAAGACAATGATAAAAATAAATTAACTTTTTAGAACACAGATTATTTTTCATTTAAGAAGAGTGGTTCTGTGATTATTTGTTTTAGAATATAACTTTTTGTATTCTGGATTTCCACACACAAGACTGAAGGATTCTAAAATGAAAGCCAGCGAAACCCTTCATTGGCCTCATCTTGCCTAGATGTTGAACACTTTGGGGAGATGCCACAGAGACTGTTTCAGCCCTTTTTTGGTGCTTTTCAGAAAAGAAAGGAAGGGTCTTTGTAAGCATCATGAGGCCTGTCATGACATCCAAAAACAAGTGGAAATAACAAATACAGTGAAAAATAAATCAAGAAACCAAAACCCAACAAATAGCACACAAATAAAACACACAGAAGAACAAAACTTCTCAAACACCAGGGAAATAACACTGCTTGTGGTCTGTGCAGAAACATGTAAAATACAACTTTTCAGAGTGAGAGTTTCCAGTTTGTTCAGTTTGGGGTATGTGCATGCCTCTGTGTGTGTGTGTGTGTGTGTGTGTGCGCGCGTGTGTGTGTCTGGATTTGAAGTTTCCTCTTTTTCTGTTTGTCAGAAGCATCAGTGACTCTCACTAGCATGTTGACTCTTACTGTAATTTGATAGACTGCCTTGTTCTGTCATATGAAGCCAGGTTTTAAACAACAAGTGGGACATATTATTGAAAAACTACTACAGGCAAAACACAAGTTGATTGTCTGTCTCCAACAATGCTTTTGATCATGAAATATCTGGTTCAGATTATTATCCTGAAAGGTAGAGTTTCACTGGAATGACTCTGGTATGAGTTCACTATGAGCGGATGCAGGGAGGCCCAGTTGAACTTTCCAGAGATGACTGGGAAGCCCGGCGGGTTAGGGGAGTGAGTGTGGGATCCACCAGGGATGATGGTGGGAACAGCTTGTACCATCCGATTACCATACTGGATAGATCGAGTTCTTCCAACAAGATTTGAGCCACACCCATAAAGCATTTATGGTCCATTCTGCCGTAGTCTCCCCAGACTATCACCTGTGAGACAGAAAAACGCAATGAAACTTGAATGTCACTTTCTTTCACATTTGCAGAGTTAAAAGCAACTCTTCTGTCAAAGTGGGCCAGTCAGGGAAGCAGAGGAAATGAATGTAACTGATACCAAGAAGGTAGAACAGACAGAAAGGTACTAACAGTAAGGTCCTCAAAGAGACACTGCCCAATAACTTTTAGATTTGATAGAATGCAAGTAATGTTTCCCTAGTCAATGAGGGGCCTTAGCTACATAAATATGTTAAAGAAATAAATATACAAATTCAATACCTTCTTGAGTAACTACTATCTAGTAAGTGATGTGAGGGCCAGAGAGATACAGAAATTAAAATTTGTGCAAATTAGCCGGGCAAAACAACATATAATTCAATGTCCAGTGGAGTGTGTATATGATGGACTATGTATAAAGAATGAGAATGTGCATTACATTTCTTTTATATTATGTATTTGGTAGTGAAGGGACAGGTTGAAAAATAATTGTAAGTCATTGCTTTTTGAAAATTTGTGTGACAATCCTGATTTGATGAGATGATTAAGAAGTCAGAGAGTTTACAGGCAGTACAATCTGGGTCAGCTCCTACCGGAGTCAGATGACTTATTCAGTCATCTGAGTCACTGGAGTCAGATTACACTTATTCCTCCTCCTAAGGTTCTGTTTTCCACTCTTCTGGTCATCTGTGAAGGTTCTCAACTGAACTCGTTCACCTGCTTATACAGGCAGGAGTGGCAAACCATGACTTTTCAATTTACTGAGTAATTTTGCCAAATTATTTAATCTCTGTGATCCTCATACATAATCTTTCAAATGGGGATTATGATATTTTAGGCACATGATAGTTAAAATGTTTAAAAGAAGTAATGTAATGGAGTGTCCGGGTGGTGCAGTTGGTTGACCATCTGATCCCTGGTCTTGGGGTCATGAGATGGAGCCCTGAGTCGGGCTCTGTGCTCAGCATGTAGTCTTTTTGGGATTCTCTCTCCCTCTGCTCCCCCTCCCCAACCACGTGCTCTCTCTAAAATAAATACATCTTTAAAAAAAGAAGTAATGGGGGCACCTGGGTGGCTCCGTGGTTAAAGTCTCTGCCTTCGGCTCAAGTCATGATCCCAGGGTCCTAGGATCGAGCCCTGCATCGGGCTCTCCGCACAGCGGGGAGCCTGGCTCCCCCTGTCTCTCTGCCTGCCTCTCTGCCTACTTGTGATCTCTCTCTGTCAAATAAATAACTTAAAAAAAAAAAAAAAAAGGAAAGAAGCAATGTATGCAGTTACTTAACAATGTATCTGACATTCACCAGTCCTGAATATTCGCTTTTTCCTTCCTTCCTTCCTCTTTGTATCCCATGTCCAGCACACAGTAATGCTCAATAAACCGTTAGCATCATTGGTCTTGATTATCTACCTATCTACCATCCTACCTACCAACTTACTTATCGAGAAGAGGGGATATGGGAAGCAGGGCAAAAGCAGAAGGAGATGATGGAGAGAGGACAAAAAAGAAGGGAGAGAGAATAAAAATTATGTCTTCCCTTAGATCCATCAGATATTTTCAATACTACATATTGTTTGTATTGTAAATTAACAATCTATTTTTTTCTACTCAAAGATGTCACATTTCTCCTCCCTGAAATCTATTCTCTTCATGTCTGACCACCTCTTTAGTGTTTATATGAATAATGTGGACTTTACTATGTAAACAGTCACATTGTTACTGACCTGAAGAACTTTACCCTGTGGGCTTTCATCAAACACCAGGGACTGTTGATACAAAGGATCAAGGGTTTTTCGTGCAATTCTTGTCTTCTTCTTGGCTATACAGGCCCCGTTTTCCAAAAGATACACTTTGACGTATGGAGCTGAACAAAGTAATATTTAACATATAAGAAGTTAATCCTTCAAGTGAAATTGATTTGATTAGAGAATGTCTTATTAGAGAATTAGAGATGCTTAGTGAAAAGTTTCCTGTTGACTGTTTAAATCATTTCAAATTTCCGGTGCTCCATAAATTCTCTTTCTTAAGACTTAATGTTACCACAACTGGCATTTTCATCATTCCCAGTAAAGTTCTGCCAAGTTAACCTAAGACTGACTGATCTGGGGTACAGCTGGCATCACGATTCAGGTATATAACTGAAAGCTCATTGTTTCCTTTTTATGCTTAAAACTGAAAAAAAAATTCCATTTGTAAATGTGGAGAAAAAAAATAACCAACACACGCTAAGAAACAATCATAGCTAAACTTTTCTTAATTTAATAATACTCTTCGGGGTGCCTGGGTGGCTCAGTGGGTTAAAGTCTCTGCCTTTGGCTCAGGTCATGATCTCAGGGTCCTGGGATTGAGCCCCACATCAGGCTCTCTGCTCAGCAGGGATCCTGCTTCCTCCTCTCTCTCTGTGTCTGCCTCTCTGCCTACTTGTGATCTGTCTCTGCCACAGAAATAAATAAAATCTTTAAAAAATAATAATAATACTCTTCCTTATACTTTCTGACAGAGTAATTGTACAAGGAAAACCCAGATCCATTTTTATAGAATCAAAGAATACAGAAAAGCTGCCTTTTTAATCAGTCAGATGATGCAAAATGGAGAACATAGAATTCAAATGCAGCAAATATTTTGATTGTTTTGCTTATGTCAGAGGCTCCTGTCCAAACTCAATACCACCTTTCCTTACCGGGTGTGGACTTGGACCCAGGTTTTTGCGTGAGACTTCGTGCTCTAATAACTTCAACCTCTAACTGGCCCTTTTTATCCTCCATTCCAATTTGAATGTCACCTGCAAGTGGAAAGGAAGCAAATGTCTCAGCTTCTTTGCAGTTACACACAGTTAAAAAAAAAAAAAATAGAGGTACACGACATTCTCCAGATTGTGATCGTCATGATTTTGATAAAACCCCTCCTATTTAGAGCTCCCTGCTTCCACTTTTTTCCCCCTGCCTCCAAATCAGGTTTTGAAATGTTTTCCTTCATTTTTCTGGTACTAATCCATGTTATGAGAGTCCTATATTACTTTATAAATCACTTAATAACAACAAAACTGAAGTATTTTAGTTACTCTTTTAGTCTAGTAGGGTTTCTTATCCTTTATATAATCTAGTGTATAATACTTAGTAAAAGTATAATTATCTGTATTTCTGTTACCTAGAAAAAACCACTATTAATGTTTTGGTGAATATCCCTAGAAACCTCATAAGTACTTTTTCTTTAACTCCTTTTCTCCCTTTATTCCTTCTTATCTATCTTTCTATCTCTCATCTATCTCTATCGTGACCATACATCCTCAATTCATTGACCGTATGGACCAGTGAATGGTCATGTCATTACCTCAACCAGATCCCTGTTGATGGAAATACAAGTTATCTATGTTGTCATTACTACAAACAATATTGCAATGAACAGCTTTATACAGAATTTTTGCACAGATTTTAAATTATTGGGTCTAGTTAAATGGACAATCAAAAATTCCATGCATATTGCTATGTACCCTTCAGAAAGCTTCTGCCCATTGGTACTACCACCAGAAGTATCTAACCTTCCATTTTCCACACCCACTAATAGGGGTATTAGGAGTATGTCTAATTTTTACCAATCTGATGGTTAAAAAGTGATAATTTGCATATTAATAGATATATCTCTAAATAATTTCAGTTTGTATCCTTTTACATTTTGCCTGTTCATGTCCTTTGGCCATTTTTACTAAAGTGCTCATCGTTTTCTGATTGATATGATACTTAGTTTCTGAAAATGCTAAATGTAATTATTTCTAATTTTTTTCTTAGTTAAATTCTCTCCATTTTCTCAGTTGTGAATTCTCTTTATTTGACAGGTCAGTTGATCAACTTTGTGGCTCTGGATTGTTCATTAGTTTTATAACTCTGTTTTAGACCTCAGCTCCCAGACTTCTCTTTTGTTTTTATTTTAATCACATACACACATACTTAAAAAATAAAACTGTTCTATAAGTCTTCTTATTAGTAAAAAAGAGTCCCATTATCTTTCTCAACTTCTTGCCTTCCAAAGGTCACTGCTTTCAAGATTTTCAATATTTTTATCTGATTTATTTTGTACTATTTGGCATCTACCTCCCTATTTCTAAATACTATACATATAAGGTATTTTTCTATATTTTTCAGTTTTAGATATTATTAATTGACTTCTAACTTCATTTTCTCTCACTGTCTTCCTACCGCTGCCATATGCTTGGCACTTAAAACTGTTATCCCAATATTGGACTCTATAATTATGATTATGTAACATTACTTAGAAATGAATGAACTAGAATACTGTGCTTACTTTTCATTTCTTGGACAGCTCTTCCTTTTTCCTATACTAAATAAGTGTCTTTTTAAAAAGCATCTGCATACATTTTTATGTATATATTCAACCCCTTTTTCTCTCCTGCTTGTTGACCTCTTCCAAAAAAGCAAACACATTAGGAATTCTGTAATTTTATTTTATGGATTCTGGCAATTTGGACAAATTTTTATTTAATTAATTAATTTATTTTATTATTTATTTTATTTTAATTTTACTTAAATTCAATTAGCCAACATATAGTACATCATTAGCCTTAGATGTAGAGCTCAACAATTCATCAGCTGTGTACAACACCCAGTGCAAAGCTTGCTGCAGCTGTTATCTTCAGATTTTTCCTCACTATTGTCTTGGGTATCCCAACCATTTCTCTCTTGTGTTAAAGCATTTATTTACTGGATCTTTTTTTCCTTTTTTAGTTCCTATATTTTTAAGTTCACTTAGTTCATTTTATTGAGGTATATCCTCTAGTCACTTTCTGAGCAATGTTGTGTATGAGGAAAATATTCCGAGACCTTTCTTTGTCAGTATGTTATTTTTTATTCCAGCCTGAAACTCACCTGATAATTCGACTGGCTGTGGTACTCTACGTTGGAAATCAACTGTTACTTGGAATTTTTAAGGTAATACACAGTAGTCGTCTGGCTCCCAGTATTATTATTGAGGAGTCTGATGGGAATCTGACTTTTGATAATTCTGTATAGAATTATTTTTCCTCTTAGAAAATAGAGGATTTTCCGATCTCTGGTGTTGTGAGAGTCCATGATGATGTGCCTTTGTAGTGACCTATTTTTATGCATTTTGCTGAGAATTCCATAGAATCTCATGTCCTTCAGGGGAATAGCTATTGCACATGCTACATGTCATTTTCTCCTTTCATCATTTTCCTTTTAACTTAATTTAGGGTGTATCTTGCTAGTAGAAGTTTTCAGTTTATCTGTCTTTGGTTTGATCCTTTGAAAGATTTTTCCCCATTCCAAGAGCAAAGAAACATCAAGTATTTTTTAGTATTTTCTAGTGTCTTTCTCCACCCCGTTCTCTTTTATAATTGAGTATAAAATATATTTATAGGTTCTGAAGTAGGGAGGCAATTTCATTAATCTTTTTTGTTTGTTTAGTTTTGCCAACATTCTTTACTGAATAATCCATCATCTTTCTATGCTGTGAAATGCTACCCTCATCTTACATTTGGGTCTGTTGTGGACTCTCTACGTTGACAAAGTTTTCTGACAGTTCAAAGATTTATGACTAACTTTATTCATTTCACATCATGTCTCAAATTAGAAACATGCATCAGAAATTACAATAGTCATTTGAAGCCAGAAATACCCTTGCTCAAATGTTGCTTCTTACTTATATTACTATTATGATACTTTAAATGACCTTGTCGGTCATGAAACATGGGACCTGTGGGAAAAATGGTTCTTACCCATTGCAGGGGTGGCAAGTGTTTGGCGGCCAACAAGCTGAGCTGGTCCCAGTCCATCAAGAAAATCACTGAATTGACTGTCTGCTCCTAGTCGTACTCCAGGAAATATTAAGCTATTAGCAAAAGGATAAAAATCAAAACATTAGATCTCCTAGAATTCCTTTTATTAATTTCCATTTGACTTCTAATTCTGATCACGAATCAAACATGAGGCAGTTTACATAGACTCTTGGTATTCACTGCCTCTGAACCAAGTATGTGAAGTTCAGCACTGACTGAGAAAAGGTCGAAATAAACTCTCAAGTTAAGAGCTGATGTTCTATTCAGGAGGGTGTCTTATAGTTTTTAATATATGAAGTTTTCTGGACATTTACAAATACAAATCCCTACATAAATATATTGTTGACATAAAATATGAGATACTAATTTTTATATCATGAATTTTACATAAATAATTGTTCATGAACATTCAGTAACATTAATGCTAAATTCAAAATGTGTCTGATAATGTCTTCAATATATGTTATAGCAAAGTACAAATTCTTATTTACAGGTAAAAATGTTTCATTTATTCATTTTTGAATGAACTACATTTTTATATTATCTGAGATTTTCATTCAGTTCAAATGGAAGAGAATTGATTAGACTATGCCCATTTCTTTCTTCTTCAAAATAAAGCATTTTTTTAAAAAGACTTTATTTGTTTATGTGAGAGAGAGAGAGAGCACAAGCAGTGGGAGTGGGAGTGGGAGAGGGAGAAGCAGACTCCCCGACGAGCAGGGAGCCTGATGCGGGGCTCAATCCCAGGACCCAGAGGATCACAACCTGAGGAGAAGGTAGGCACTTAACCAGCTGAGCCACCCAGGCACTGTCCATTTCTTACTCCACCCCGACTGCCTGAACTCCCGGGGCTGGAAGCTCCAGCAGACAGTGAGTGTGCTCTTCTTGTTCACTGATGTATCCTGGGCAACAAGCACCATGCTTGCTATGTAGCGGGACCTCAGTGAGCATTTTTCAATAAACACATTTCTATAGGGATTTATTGTTTCCAATGTGCTTTTTCACGTATTATTTCCTCATAATCAAGGGAATTAGATAGGGCACATTTGATTGCATTCAGAGACTATGAAAATCAATCTGTAAGAGCCTAAGTGGCTTATCCACAGTGGAGGTAAATATTATTTATTAGTTTTATATCAGAAAATAATGTCTCCTGTCTTTCATTTGCACATTACATTATAACACTTCATCAAATAGTGACACTTTGTCAGCAAGTTCATCTCTGTAACTTTCATTCCTGCTGATGTTTGCTCTTAGCTATATCTTACTGGGAGCATACATACAAATCATTTGATCAAATAAACACTAGTTTCAGGAATAGGAAAGCACGTCATGAACATTAACTTGGCATAATTTTATTTCATCTTCCGAACAAAATTTAAAAATGCCAGTAGAGTAAATATAGTAATAATTTATTATAGTAATAATTTATATTATTAATATAATAATAATAGTAATAATTTATTACTATTTGATTGGTAAATGAGATTTCTGAATGGCAATAAGTGAATAATTATAGAAAATTTGTACATGATCAATCCCCAAGTAATCCACTGCAGACTAATAATTTCTTAGTTATAAGATCTATCACCTCAGTAAAAGTTTGGTTTTATCAGAAAAATTCTCAAGCGTAGAAAAATGCAGGTTTTTTTCTTTATTGCGAGATCTATATGTAAAAGCATGTAAGTAAAACACAAATCTATTTATATATTTTTAAGATTTTAAGATATATTTTAAGATTAATTAACTAAAACTCTTTAACAAGAAAAGCAATGAGGAAGATAAATTCTGTTTTTTTTTTTTTCCTAAGATAAAAATGAGTGGTGTTTTAAAGACAAAAAAAAATTATAATTGCTTATTATCAGAGTGTTAGACTTCCAACAACTCAGAAATGAAAAAAATAGTTTGGAGAGAAGGAGGAATATGGGAAATCAGTTCTCAATTCTAAATTTCAATTCAGATTTTGGTGACTGGACCAGATAATGAGTTTTCCCACTTGAAATAACCCATTAAATGTAGCATTTCTACAGTAAACATCCAGGAAGGGACAATTGTGAGTTTTCTGGATGATGGAGACCGGTTTATTCATGTTAACTCAGCTTTTCTTCATACCTTTGAAAAGTCTGAGTGACCAGGTACAGCAGAGTGTCCCTGTGTACATATCATAAGAGGTAAGGCTGTGTAAAACATGGAGGGTTGAACCCCTAATTAAGTAGAGAAGCTCCACTGAAACTGCTGGCAGCTGTTATTTTTACCTTTGACCACACAACTGGTGCTTCTAAAGCCAAACAGAGGTGCTGACATCACTTACTTTCCCTCGGAGCTGTAACTGTTGATGCTGCCGTCAGTAGACTCTCGACTTGGCTGCCTTACCATCTTCCTCATTTCGGCTGCCATTCCTGTTTCTGTGCTTCTCTGGATGGTGCTTTTTAACTTCTTGTGGCCTGACTCTGACAAGAGAGAGAGGAAAAGAAACTCTAAGTTTTGTTTAGACCATCTCTCCCCAAATACTGACTGATTCTGCAAATAAAACAATGATGCATATAATTAAAAGTTTACTCAGAAAAAGAGAGTCTAAGAGAATGATCTGGTTAGCTACATCTCTTTGCCAACATATGCTTTGGCCAAGAGGGTAGTCGTGGAGGGCAGACCACTGCCTCAGGCCCAGAGATGGCCTGAACCTCAGTGAACCAAAATGAGCTCATTGTAATATTGCTGCTGAAGTGACCACTGCAGTGAAAAGCGGGATTTGGCACTGAACAGCATTATGTGGAAAGATGAGGCCAAAGAACCTAAAAGATTTTTCCTCAGTCTGGAGTGTTCCAAATGTATGGGAACAGACCTAATGATTGGGCCTTGTCCTTTAAAGGAGGAGAGGCGCAGGGAACCAGGCATGGAAAATAGCACAGTTTTGACCATTTTATCAATAATCCCATAAAGAGAAACGGTAGTATTTCATTTAATGCTTTTTGAAACACTTGACCATACACAGGCTCATTTGAGATGGCACAGAGCATACCTATGGAGGTAGGACAGGTATTATCTTAACTCGAAGCCTTTCAGCTCTCTCATGGCTTGTCGCCTCAGCTGCGTGACTTCTGACTGGCAGTTTTGGGTGTGAGTCTCTTTTTGCATCATGAATTATAATGACCGATCATTTTCTTGGCAAACTCTAAGTTCAGAGCAACCCTCCTCAAGCCACTTTGAGACACACTAACCGGCATTCTACTCATACCATGGAAATGAAATTCTAAAACACTTACCGGATTAGAACAGTATCAAAGTGTTAGACAAATACCTAGACTTTTAATACCCGCCCCAGTTTTAACATCTACACATTTGATACACATTTCTGATTTTCTTTCAATTTTTCACACAGCAGCGTTTAATACCCATTAATATATGCTCTGTATGCATCTATGTATGTGTATAAACACAGAAAGGCTCCAACCCCCATAAAACCTTTGTGAAGTAGGTGTCCCCAAACATTCCTAGATTAACCATAGGAAAGACTGCTGCTTTCCTCTCCTATTTGGTCACTGCCATCCTTTTGTACTTTGCCTAATTAAAAAAAAAATTGATTATGCTATATGGACTCAGTGATGAATATTCTCTACGTAAGAGCCATGGCAGTTCCTTAAAAACATAAATCTGAATATGTCATTCCCTTGCTCAAGATCTTGTGCCGGTTTATCATCAAAACTAAAAGAAAAGCCAAAATTGTTACTATGGCTCGTAAAATGCTCCCGGCCTCCTCTCAGATCTCACGCGCTGCCTGTCTTCCTGTCCTTGCTCTCCCGTTGCATGGTCTTCCTGAATTTTCTCGAACACTCCAAGCATGCTGCTTCAGGGCCTGCCTTCCTGTCTTTCCCTTCTGAATTTCTTGCCTTGCTTCCTCACTTTGTTCAGGTCTCTGTGCAAATGTCACCCCCTCAGAGAGGCTTTTTCTCATCCTTATCATTTTCCATCTCCTTGCCATGCTTGGTATTTCTTTATAGCGCTGCTCTGCATTAAACTTCTATTATTTGTTTCCCCAATTAGAATTTCATCTCTAGGAGGAGAGGAACTTTGTGAATATTGCTCACTGTTATCCCTAGTGTCTAGAACATTGGTAGAAACTCAGTAACAAGATCACACATTTTCCTCATTCCGTTTAATGTAACTATAATACAAACATGTCTCTATTTTTTTTAAATGATTGCACCATTAGGTGGTGTCATAATTAAGGCATCTCCATACTGATGAGCACTTGGAATGTTTCCAGTTTACAGGAGAGTTTTTATAGAACAAATTTCTAGAGGTTGCATGCCAGTGAAAGGGTAGGAATCTGTTTCGTCTTAATAGCTATTCCTAAATTGCCATTTAGAAACATAGTAATTTAAATCACTCCTACCAACATTCATATGGATGTACCCACTTTCCCACCCTTAGGTGGGATTCTTTACTCTTCCCCCTTCTAGACTCTATCTTGCCTATTTGACTCGTCATTGTAGAATTTGTACACTTACTGAAGGTAGTGACTTCATTTATGGACTTTCTAGTGCTGTTTGATTGATTGACTGATTGTGCCTTCTTCTCAAATGCAGCTCCTTTATGAAGTCACTACGGTAGAGCAACATTTCATTCATGTACCTGTCCTGGCTACAGTCCACTTCGGGGGTAAAAGGCAAGCCCCAGCCGTGTGTTACTGAAGGGAGCTAAGCAGTGTTATGCAAATGTTTCCCCAAAGCTGTGGGAGGCAATAAACCCAGGGTGGGACACCAAATTCTTACTGAGAAAAAGGACTATCATAGCTAGAAAAACGAGAGCAAACTTGAAATCTAAATGGTGTGGTGACTCTGGAAACTGGAGGAGAAACAGTTAAGACGATCAGTAGTGGGGAAGTTTGGTTACTTGTTCATTCAGTTTTTCATGTACCCATCCAACAAATATTTACTAAGCACCTACTATGTTTCACACACGGTTCTGGTGCTGGGGATATACTGACGAACGACAAAGTTCCTGCTATCATGGAGCTTACATTCTCATGTGTGTATACAATCAAGGTAATGAACAAATAAACAAATATATGCTTGGTAATAAGCGCTATGGGAAAAAAAAAACATGAATGATAATGGGGGAGGGAGAGTGACAGGGTAGAGCGGCAATGATTTTATTATAAAGGGGTCATGGTCTCATTAATCATCAGTCCGGAGCAAGTGAGGACACAGGTTGTGAGGGAACGGGGAAGCAACACGGGTGGCGGGACTGGTCCTGCTGACTGCGTGGGAGGAGGCTTGTGAGTAATGGTGATCCGGAGGGGGCCACTGTCTTCTCAGTCGTGCACAGCTTTCCTCTGCAGTCTTTCCAATGTTGATGTTGACTCTGGCCAAAACGCTCTGTGGCCAGAGATCTCAGGGCTCTGTGTGCACCTGGCAGTGCAGGTGACAGATGCAGAGTGGGCTCATCATTTCCTAACACAGGTTTCACAAGGTTGTCACTTAATACATATTTGTTCAATGAATGAAAAATTAAAAGTGAAGTCTACTAATTTGTTTACATAATTTAATTGGGACATCTAGTATACTTAACAAAGGGTATATTTACAGAGTGCCCTAACATTCTTAGAGCAGTTTTAAAACTTAATAGCTTCCAAAATGGAAATGCTACCCACTCTGAGAGAACATCATTTGACAAGCTGGTTATTCAACTTTCTTTTAGAGTTACTTAATTTTATGAATTTGAATATATTTTTAATTTTAAAGTTTTTGTTTTAGTCCTTTTGAAGACAGCAAATATGGACTGATACCTAGCTTCTGTCTTATTCATATTAATAAATATTCAATGAAAAGAGATTTGATGAACTACACAATTTATAAAGGCCCAGGTAAAAACTGCATAAACAGTTCTAGCTCTTAATTTGTCTTCTTTAAATTCACAATAGCTTTAAGACTATTAAGAATGCAAGGGTTGCAAAAACTTTGTTTTGTAGATGTGGAAACTCATTTTGGAGAATTTTAACTCATGCAACAAATACTTGTTCAGCACTTACACTGAGCTTTTTCCAGATCCTGGAGAAACAGCAATGAACGCAGCAGACAAAAATCCCTGCCCTAATGGATCGTACACTCTAGTGAGCATAATGATTTGCTCAAAATTATGACAGTGAGCAGCAGAAGCTGGATTGGATCAGTCTTGTGACCATTCCTTTATACCACAATTTAGGAAAACACAGTCTAATCTCATTTTACAAACAGAACAGTGGTTTAGCTACACAGATATTTTCATGTACACATTCTCATATGGGCTTACAAATTCATTTAAAAATTTTGTTAAAAGCACATATAGTCTATACAAGTACAAAGGTATATAATTATCTAAATCTGTCTCTGTAAATATGTTGTGATTATAGCATACATATATGTTCTATATATGTAATTTTAAAAATATCAATACCATGCATTAAACTACTAAATGACATCACCATTATTTAACAATTATTTGTATTCATTGAAGAATCATTTACCTGGTTAAGACATGAAGTCTCCTATCAAATCATGATATGAAACCTTTGACTTGAAACTACTGTCCCAAATATTATACAAAGAACAAAAGGATTAGAAAACTCACCTATTTTAATATTCTGTATTCAGAAACACATGAAAAAAATTAGTAAAATCCTTATCATTTGGGAACAATTTTTTCCCCTGCTTTGGAAGAACTTTCCCTTCCAGAAAGTTCTTTACATATTATATCTTCTTTACATATTAATTATTTCTTTCTTTTCATAGTAAGAGATATATGTTACATTTAGAAACACCCCCTTGATGTATTAATTCATTCTGTAAATACTCATTGAGCACCAAGTACCTATAGTCTAATTGGTAGTTTTCTAGATGTTGGAGCTACAACAGTCATAAGACAGGATAGTACACATAACGAGCAATTAAATAAGTTATGATAATTTTAGAGCTGGTAGTCATCATGAAAAAAAACAAAACAAAAACAAAAAGAAGAGACTGTCCCAGTGGAGTGAGTTACTTTTGATCCACTGGGCAGAGAAGGCCACTTCTTTTTTTTTAAGATTTTATTTATTTATTTGACAGACAGAGATCACAAGTAGGCAGAGAGGCAGGCAGAGTGAGAGGAGGAAGAAGGCTCCCTGCCAGGGAGGGAGCCTGATGTGGGGCTCGATCCCAGGACCCTGAGATCATGACCTGAGCTGAAGGCAGAGGCTTTAACCCACTGAGCCACCCAGGAACCTGGAGAAGACCACTTCTGAGAACGTAAAATAGGAACCAGCTTTGCAAGGATCTGAAGGAAGTATTATCTAGGCAGAAGGAGCCAGGTCCAAGAGCCTGAAAAGGGATGAACTTTCCTTGGCTCGTCTGAGAAAGCTCTAAAAAGCTGAAGTAAGATGGATGAGGAGAAGATGGGACTGGGAGAGTCTGTAAGACCTGGGGGTGGGGGGAGCTGCTGGAAAACAACCCAGATTTTGTTCTGAGTATAATGGGAAGCCACGGAGAAGGGTTGTGATCTGATTTACGTTTTCAAAGCACTGTTCTAGCTCTTGTGTGGAGGATGAATTGTAGGAACTAGAAGTGGAAAGTTACTTTCCAAACTAAGAAGAGATAAATAGTGACTTAGGTTAGGGAAGTAGCGGCAGAGATCAGGGAAGAGGGTAAGCTTCGATTATATTCTGAAGCAGAACGGACAGTACTTGCCCAATTAGATGTCTAAGTGGTTCAGAAAGAAGAACAAATTCATTGACTTCCAGGTTTTTCGTCAGGATAACTAGTTGAATGGTAGTGTCATTTACTGAAAAGGAAGAATTCAGTAAATGGTGGAAATGATGAGTTCCCTTTTAGATGTTTGAGGGGCTTCCTAAATAGCCATGTGGACAGTAAAGTAGGAAGTGTGTGTATGATCAGGACCACCAGGGACAGGTTAGGGTTGGAAATAGGACAAGTGGTACTTAGACACACAGACAGGATATATTGGCATACAGATGGAATTAAAAATCTACAGTACTTATGAGGAATTTAAGAAACAAGACAAAGGATCTTAGGGGAAGGGAGGGGAAAAATGAAACAAGATGAAACCAGAGAGGGAGACAAACCATAAGAGCCTCTTAATCTCAGGAAATAAACTGAGGAAATAAACTGCTGAAGTGGAGGGGGGTGGGAGAGATGGGGTGGCTGAGTGATGGACACTGGAGAGGGTATATGCTGTGGTGAGTGCTGTGAATTGTGTAAGATTGATGAATCACAGACGTGTACCCCTGAAAAAAATAATACATTATATGTTAATAACAAAAATCAATAGTACTAAATGTAATAGGGAGGAAGTATAGATAGACATAAAAATAATAGACAAAATAGAGCCCAGGCTATTTTCCATATTTAGAGGTCCTGAAGAACGTCAAGACTGTTAAAGAGCATACAAAGGAAGACAATTTAAGGCATGGGGGAAAATGGTAAGTGTCATGGTGCAGAAATCAGAAGAATAAAGTATTATAGGTAAACAAAACAAAACAAAACAAAAGTGTTGTTTACCACTTAGAATTTTAGTAAGAAAGAGACACAGTGTGCCTGGGTGGCTCAGTCAGTTAAGCATCTGCCTTGGGCTCAGGTCATCAAGTCCCTCATCGGGCTCTCAGCTCAGTGGGGAGCCTACTTTTCCTCTACCCTCCACCGAGCTAGTGCTTGAGCATTCTCTCTCTCTCTCAAATAAATAAATAAAATCTTAAAAAGAATAAAATAGGCACAGAAGTGATGATAAGGGCCCAGCTCCAGGGAGATCACTGATTTTTTTTTTTTTAAGATTTTATTTATGTATTTGACAGACAGAGATCACAAGTAGGCAGAGGCAGGTGGGGGGGGGGCACAGGCTCCCCACTAAGCAGAGAGACTGATGTGGGGCTCAATCCCAGGAGCCTGAGATCATGACTTGAGCCCCAGGCAGAGGCCCAACCCACTGAGCCACCCAGGCACCCTGGAGATCACTGATTTTAAGCATAGATTTGGTGAAGAAGTAGGGCTGGGACTTTAAAGAAATGGCCAATCAGAAGAGAGAATGAGAAATAAGTAACTACAGGGAGCTCCTATGACTATTTTGAAAAGGTTTGTTGTGATTGAGCGGTACTATTTAAAGAGTTGCACAGGATATGTAAAGGTTGTCTGTTTTTTTTTTTAAAAGATTTTATTTATTTATTTATTTGTCAGAGAGAGAGGGAGAGAGAGCGAGCACAGGCAGACAGAATGGCAGGCAGAGGCAGAGGGAGAAGCAGGATCCCTGCTGAGCAAGGAGCCTGATGTGGGACTCCATCCCAGGACGCTGGGATCATGACCTGAGCCGAAGGCAGCCGCTCAACCAACTGAGCCACCCAGGTGTCCCAAGGTTGTTTATTTTTTAAGATATGTGACATTAGAGCCTGTTTCTATGTGGATGGGAACGGTTAAATGCATAAGATAAAACATAACATTTTCAGATCTAATATTATTGGTTGGAAAGGTAGATTAAAAATAGATCATGTCGGGGCGCCTGGGTGGCTCAGTGGGTTAGGGTCTCTGCCTTCGGCTCAAGTCATGATCCCGGGGTCCCGGGATCGAGCCCCGCATCGGGCTCTCTGCTCCGCAGGGAGCCTGTTTCCTCCTGCCTCTCTGCCTAGTTGTGATTTCTCTCTGTCAAATAAATAAAATATATATATATATAAAACAAAAAATAACATAGATCATGTCTGACAAATCGTCTTTCCATCAAAGTATTCTCTAATGTCCAATGAATAGTCAATTTTGTCAATTAATTGGAAAAATAAGTAAAAGACTAGCATTTAGTTGATTAAACAATTTGGATCCAAAAGATTAAATGCAGTAATATCCTATTAGCTCATGAAGAAAAACTATAGAGAAGAAGAGTCTTTTGGTTAGTCTGAAAATGAAACTGAGATCAGTGATAAAAATTATTATTTTTTTATGTACAGAGACAAAATTCAGTTGTGTTTTTAAAAAGAAAAGTTGTTATAGTTAATATGTTCTGGTCATTCATTCCCTTGGTTACTTACTCAACAAACTATTCTCTGAGTGCTTTGGCTCCAGGGCAGTATATGGAAGAGTAGAAAGGAAAGAGGCCCTGACCCCAGCCACGTCACTGCTGAACAGGACAGACTGACAAGCGGACGTTTAATTGTGATTCAGTCTAAGTACAACACAGAGGACTTATTTTATATTTATCTAGCCTTAGGTATTTGTCTTATGTATATCTTCAGTAATATGGAGAGAGGAAAAAAAAGGAAAGAGAAGGAACAATTTAAACAGCGAGTATGTGTCTGCGCTGGCATTGCCACTAACCGAACATGTAACCTGGCCAGGTCATGAGATGAGAAATGCAAATCTTCTCTTCCTTTACTTTGTTTTAGTTCCTGAAGAGAATCTGGTATTTATGATGATCTCTAAAAGAGGCTTCCTAAAAAAAAAAAAAAAAAACCCAAAACAACCAACCCCTTTATCTGGTGTGCAAACGAAGCAGCAGCAATTACAGACAAACTGACAGTACTGGATACACTGGGAGGCGAGATGAGTATCCCAGGGATTTTGAAGGGGAATTTTAACTCCATGCAAGTGATGAGTGGGGGGTGGGGTGGGATTTGTATTTTAGGTTAAGAGAGCAGCATATTTAAAGGTCCTGACATGATAAAGAACATAGTCCCCTGAGAAAGCTACCTTTCCAGAATGCCCACACTTCCGTGAATGGTGAGAGAGGGTGCCAGGGCAGGCTCACACAGGTCTCTCTTGTAAGGCTCTCAAGATGTACCATTACGTATCATTTGGGTGGATGTTGTACTGTTATTAATTAATGTTATTAATGTTCTTAATCATCTCAAGGTCTTGGTCTTCCATAATGCCAATATTACCCATATAAAGTTATGTGTAATTTGTATTACATACAACCTGATATAGAGGTAGACTCAAAGGTCTTCAATAATCATTCTTTACCCCTTTGTTTGATGTCCGATGCTCCTAATGTTGTCATAACCATGTAGAAATCTTGGAGGTAATCTGTTTTAATAGTGCCACGGCTTTTCTTTCCAAGTTTTTAAACAAACAAAAATGTTCCTTTTCAGTAATGCCAAAGTTTTTAAAATATATTTTGTCCCAATCCAAATAAGTACAACTTATAAAAACTTCATAGATCTGGAGATTATTTTTAGAAAATTGCATGAGGGCTCTTTGACTTTATGGGTTCCCTCCTTTAACCTCCATGTTAATCCTACAGCCATAAAGTCCACAATTTTCCTTTCTTCTTCTTCTTTTCCAGAGACTTAAAATGAAAGAAATACAGTGGTTGAGAAAATAAAATAATAAATAATAATAAAATATAATCATAATTATATATTATATATAATTATATTATATGTAAGTACTTACATATATTATATAAGTATATATTATATTATATATAAATATAATAAAAATAAATAAAATTAAAAAATAAAAATAGTATCATTAAGAATTTTCTTGTGAGACAATGGAATAATTCCCTTGATGATATTTTCAGAATACTTCAAAATCTTTGTTAGCTATGTGCCTATCCGTTTTTTATTTCACTGCCATAATCCAAGAGGTAAAATGTTTTCTTTTGCTGCCATACTTTAAGTTCTCTGCAGCTACGACTTTAGAAAAGGGATTCATCTGAACTGAACACTGCCCTGTATTTTTCCAGCTCTTCTGTGGCTAATAATTCTCTGGTCAGAGGCCTGGTGTTGCTCTGAGCTGCTGTACGGCCTGCCTGTCATAGCCGCTCACTTCACTCAACCACACTTGATCTTTTCAGCAAAATATCTGCCAAAGTCACAGTGATTTTCCCTCCTGCCTGGCTGGTGAAAATGTCAGCAATAGCAAGTTTGAGATGCTCTTTTAAATAATTTTCATATTGAATTTGATAAGGCTGCCAAAAAATATTTAGATGAAGAGGTTTACCGTCACTGAAACATACCATCTGCACCATATCCTATTTTGGCCAAAGCTGTAAGATGGGAGCAGTCAAATGCGGAACTTCTCACTGCTGCAAACTGATTTTGTAGCCTTGGTGTTTCCACAGTGTTTCAGTGTTATGGACTCCTCCCCTGATCCAATACATAGGTTGAAATTCTAACCCTGAGTATTTCAGGATTTTTGGAGACAGGGCCTTTACAGAGGTGATTAAGTTAACACTGCTAAGGAGGCCGCAATCCCCACCTTTTTGGTTTTCTTATAAGAAGAAGGCATTAGGACACCGAAAGATAACCCCATGGGAAGAGGGCAGCCATTTGCAAGCCAGAAAGAAAGTCCTCAGAAGAAAGCAAACCTACCCACAACTTGATCATGGACTTCCAGCATCGAGAACTGTGAGAATATAACTATCTGTTATTTTAACCACCCTCTCTCTGGTACTTTGCTATGGTGGCCTTAGCAAACTAATACATCTAGGGAGTGGATACTGTTACTTTAATACTCTAAGGCCATCTTGTAATTTAATAAATTGTGATATTTAAATGTAATTTAAAGCACCTAGGGATATATAATCACCTAAACAGTCAGAGGGTGAGATTAAGCACCAAACACTGGGATGAACTTGTTGGTCTGAAGTGTACCTGGATATACCTATATCATTTATTAACAACCCTTAATGTTCAGAAAATAAGGTCTTATATTTATTATCTCAGGAGTAGTAAATATATCACATTTGGATCAATTTTTCTTTTTGTTTTTTAACTCTCCTTTATTCTAAATTAATATCATAGATGAATCTGGGTTTTATGTATTGATTATAAATCTAGAATATCTCCTTACTATCTACAATCCTGACTGTAAAAATAAAACAATACTTTAGGGTAAACCTTGTTTTAGGGTATATTTCGGGTTTTGTTTTGATTTTTAAATTTTTGTTTAAATTCAAGGTATTACTATTTAAAGAATCTTTCCTCCTATTCAGTTTCAAAAGGAAGCCTACCATTCGAAGTGCTGGCTGAATAGGAAGTTGTTAGGCAGTTCTGAAACCTGCATGTTTGGATGCAAGTACCAGCTCTACCACAGCAGCTTCCTTGGCCTGTCTCTATTCCTTACCTTCCTTATCTATGAAAGGAGGAGGATAATAACATCTAGCTCACAGGATGATTTTGTGTAGTAAGTGAGATAATCCATGTAAAGCACTCAGGACAGTGTTCAGCACCTATTTAAGTTATGTAGCATTACACAGTAAGATCTTCAGTATTTTGTACAGATTAAGTCTCCAAGTTGAGTGATGCTAATTCCCCCTTGCTCTACTCAAAGCACATGTTTCTGTGCCTCATATTTAATTCAAAATATTATTTTGAATATTATTTAGAATAAAGTATAAATTGTAACATGTCACAGAGACTACTTGTGTTTCTAATACCCATTTTTTTTGCCCTTTTCTCTTAGAGATAGAACTCCCCCAGCCTACTAGCTAAAGACCAACCACATATCCCTTTCCTTCTCCTCTCCTGATGGCTGGAGGACGTAATGGTGGGAACTGTAGTAACTACTTTGGACCTCAAG
The DNA here is from genome assembly GCF_009829155.1 of Mustela erminea. Lineage (NCBI taxonomy): Eukaryota > Metazoa > Chordata > Mammalia > Carnivora > Mustelidae > Mustela > Mustela erminea. Next base: position 113,959,693 of record NC_045617.1, on the reverse strand, counting down.
ATGGAAGCACTTGTTGAAGTTGGCACACCATGGATGCCTGACATGATGGACCCACTATAACCCCTGGACTGTTTTTTTTTTTTTTTTTTTAAAGATTTTTTTATTTGACACACAGAGAGAGAGAGAGATAGAGATAGATCATAAGTAGACAGAGAGGCAGGCAGAGCGAGAGGGAGAAGCAGGCTCCCCACTGAGCAGAGAGCCCAATGTGGGGCTTGATCCCAGGACCCTGAGATCATGATCTGAGCCCAAGGCAGAAGCTTAATCCACTAAGCCGCCCAGGTGCCCCCGCACCTGGACTGTTATATGATACTCTTGATTAAGCCACTGTATCTAAGGGTATCTTGTTACAGCAGCCTATCCTATATCATAGTACATAGTATTCTAAATACTATAAATAAACATTTTTTTAAAAAAAATAAAATAGTAATTTTATGAACAGTACTGTCAATTCTTTAACTTTAGATATGAAACTTGGGTTATATTGGATTGTTCCTCTATAGTTTTATATGTGGAAAAATAAGGCTCTTCTCCTAACAATAAAGTTAATGGAAATTTTTCTTCCTCTATGAAGTGTCAGAGTATCTAGGGTTAGAAGGGGAGAAACTAGCAATAAATAATGTTCATTAAATATTGTTATTTGTAGACAGGACTTCTGGGAAAGATGGTGGAGTAGGATGATCATTGGCTCACTTTGTCCCATGGATACACCTAGATAATACCCACATCAATGTAAATAACTAGAAAATGACCTGAACACTGGTAGAACAGACTCTCCACAGCTAAATATAGAGAACAGTCCACGCTGAAGAAGCTAGGAAAAGCAAAGATGTGTTGGAAGCCAAATGGATCCATAGGAGTGTCTATGAGAGGGAGGAATACTACAAGACTCTTATGAAGAGAGGAGAAGAGCACCCAGGTATGGGAACCCACATTGGGAAAATGAATTCACATAACATTTGGCTTGGAAAAGCAGAGGGTCCTAATTTTTTTACTTCTTATAATCAGTGGGGCTTACCACCTAGAACCTTAAAAATCAGTGGGCTTGGCTCTGGGAGAGCTGGAAGGCAAGAGGAAACTGAGTCCTTACCCTTAAAGAGACAGCACAACAAACAGCACCACTGAGATAAAGCATAGAAGTGTAGTTTGAAAAACACCTAGGATATGCAGGAAGGTGATTTGTTTAATACTTTCAGAGCACATGGTAGAAGGGCAGAGATCATTGGGAGACTTCTGCAAGAAAAAGAGAGCTGGTGGGTGCCATTTTCCTCCTCCATCCCCAAGCCGAGATACACAGACACCTGTGGTAACCAGCACAGCATGAACACTCTCCACCTAGCTTGCTAATAGCAGGCCCTGCCCTTACACACTTCTGTGGATTCACTCTCTCCATCCAGCACTAGGTACGAGTTTTCCTGCTCTCCCTGAGGAGAGAAAACTCCCTGAGTTTTCCTGCTCTCTCCTCACAACAAATAGGCATGGAACTTGCTGATGGTGAGTCCCACCTGTACTCTCGTGCATACCTGACCCTTCTAATACATCCTTGGCAGGAGCCCATCCAAGTGGTGCCAGAAGCCCAGCAAGCAAGCAGTCCCAACCGGGGCTGGCACCATTCCAAAGTAACTCCTGCCCCAAGGAGAGGATACAATAGCTACATATACCAGGCCAGCTGGCCCCAGCAGTGGGCTGGGAGCAGAATTCTAGTCTGACTGCAAGCCACACCCATCAATGAAAGCTTCTCAGGAACAACACAGGGAAAATGCCATGTAGTTCAGTGTTACTTCATCTCTGGTAGACTCTTGGTTTGACTCACCCAAGGTGGCCCCAGACTGGTCCACTAACAACACAGGGACCAAACCCTGCCTACAACATGGAAAGAGAACGACTGCAGATGACTGAAGGCAAAAGCAGCTCAGCCACAATAGTAGGGCACATGCAACATACATAGGAGACACCCCTGAAATGCCAGTTTCTGATGAACAGAGGACATTGCACTGCAGGGCACTGCAGGACCTCTTCTTCATAAGGCCACTACTTTCAAGAGCAGGAGATGTAGCTGACTTTCCTAAAACATGGAAACAGATAGAGAGCTAGACAAAATGAGACAGAGGAATATATCCCAAATGAAAGAACAGGAGGAAGTCACAGCAAGAGAGCTTAATGAAATGGAGATAAGTAATACACCTGATAGAGAATTTAAAATAATGGCCATAAAGATTCTGGACTTGAGAAAAGAGTGGAAGACCTCAGTGAAATCCTCAACAAAGAGAAAGATAACATAAAAAAGAACCAATAAGAGATGAAGAACTCAATAACTGAAATTAAAAATACATTAGATGGAATAAATAATAGACTTGAGGACACAGAAGAACAGATCAGTGACCTGGAAGACGGAGTTATCAAAAGCAATCAAGTCAAACAGGAGAGAGGAAAATAATAAAAAATGAGAATACACTAAGGGGATTCAGCGACACCATCAAGAGTAATAACATTTACATTATAAGGATCCCAGAAGGAGAAGAGAGAGCAGAAGAGGCAGAAAATTTATTTAAAGAAATAATAGCTTAAAATTTCCTCAGCCTGGAGAAGGAAACAAATCCAGATTAAGGAGGCACAGAGGGCCCCCAACAAAATCAACTCAATGAAGGGTCCACACCAAGACACATAATAATTAAAATGATGAAAAGTAGTGAGAGAGAATTTTTAAAAGCCTCTGAAGAAGACAGTAACATATGAGGGAAGCCCCATAAGGCCATCAGTGGATTTTTCTGTAGAAACTTTGCAGGCCAGAAGACAGTGGCATGATATGTTCAAAATGCTGAATGAAAACAAAAAAAAAAAAAGCAAAAAACACCTACAGCCAAGAATACGCTATCCAGCAAAGCTATCATTTAGAATAGAAGGAGAGATAAAGGGTTTCCCAAATGAACAAATGTTAAAGGAATTCCTAACCACTAAACTAGTTCTACAAGAAATACTGAAGAGGACTCTTTGAGGTGGGAAGGAAAAGACCATAAATAGGAGAAAGAAAAGACAAGTAAGCAGCACAAAACCCATAAAATTAAGTACATCTATAAAAAACAGTGGTAACCACAAATCAAAAACCAGTAATAGACATGCAAAAAACAGAAAGGAATGCAAACATATCACAAAACAAAGCCAGCAAGAAGAGAAGACCACAAGAAAAGAAACAGAGAAGAACTACATAAACCATAAAACAAGTTGAAACATGAAACATAACTACATAAACAGCCATAAAACAAGTTTAAAAAGTCAATAAATACATACCTATCAATAAATACTTTAAATGTAAATGGACTAAATGTTCCAATCAAAAGACACCAGATGACAGAATGGATAAAAACCAAGACCTAGGGCGCCTGGGTGGCTCAGTGGGTTAAAGCCTCTGCATTTGGCTCAGGTCTTGATCCCAGGGTCCTGGGATCGAGCCCCACATTGGGCTCTCTGCTCCGCAGGGAGCCTGTTTCTTCCTCTCTCTCTCTCTCTCTCTCTGCCTGCCTCTCTACCTACTTGTGATTTCTCTCTCTCTGTCAAATAAATAAACTCTTTAAAAAAAAACAAAAAACAAAAAAAGCCAAGACCCATTTATGTATTGCCTCTTAAGAGACCCGTCTATACACTACCTATTACAGATACATGCAGACTGAAAGTGAAGGGATAGAAAATAATTCATCATGCAATGAAGTAAAAAGAAAGCCAGGGTAGCAATACTTATATCAGACAAAATAGACTTTAAAACAAAGCCTATAACAGGAAACAAATAACATCATATAATCATAAAGGGGACAGACAGTCCAACAAGAAGATACAACAACTATAAATATTTACGCACCCAACATAGGAGCACCCAAATACATGAGGCAGCTGATAACATATAGGGAATAATAGTAACACAATAATGGTAGGGGATCTTAACATCTCACTTACATTAATGGACAGAGGATGCACATAGAAAATAAACAAGGAAACAGAGGTTTTGAATGATACACTGGACCAGGTAGATTTAATAGATATATTCAGAATATTCCATTCCCTAAAAGCAGAATGCACATTCTTCTTGAGTGCATATGGAACATTCTTCAGAATAGATCACACATTAGGCCACAAGACAAATTTCAACAAATACAAAGAGATAAAACTAGAAATCAACCACTAGAAAAAGTCTGGAAAGAACACAAATACATAGAGGTTAAATAACATGCTACTAAACAATGAATGGGTCAACCAAGAAATCAAAGAGGAAATCAAAATATGCATGGGAACAAATGAAAATGAAAATACAAGAGTCCAAAATCTTTAGGATGCAGCAAAAGCTATTCTAAGAGGAAAGTTTATAGCAATACAAGCCTACCTCAAGAAGCAAGAAAAATCTCAAACAACCTAAATTTCTACCTAATGAAGCTAGGTGTAACAAAACCCAAAACCAGTATAAGGAAGGAAATAATAAAGATTAGGATAGAAATAAGTGAAATAGCACTAAAAAAACAAAACACCGTATAACAGATCAATGAAACCAGGAGTTGCTTCTTTGTAAAGATCAGCAAGATCAATAAACTTTCAGTGAGATTCATAAAAAAATAAAAGAGAGAGAGAGGACTCAACTAAACAAAAAAAATCAGAAATGAAAGAGGAGAAATAACAACTGACACCACAGTAATAGAAATGATTGTAAGAGACTATTATGAAAAATTATATGCCAACAAATTGGACAACCTAGAAGAAATAGGTAAATTCCTAGGAATATAAACCTTCCAAAACTGAATCAGGAAGAAACAGGAAATATGAGCAGACTAATTACCATAGCAGGCAATGAAATTTAATCAGCAATCACACACACACACAAACAAAACAAACAAACAAATTAAAAATTACCAATAAACAGAAGTTCAGGATCAGACGGTTTCACAGGTGAATTCTACTAAACATTTGAGGAAGAGCTAGTACCTATTCTTCAAAAGACCTGCACTCTGAAATAGAAGAAGGAAAACTTCCTAATTCATTTTGTGAAGCCAGTATCACCCTGATACCAAAATCAGATAAAAACACTACAAAAAAGAGAAATACAGGTGAGTATCTCTGATGAACATAGATGTAAAAATCCTCAGCAAAATATTAGCAAACTGAATCCAGCAATACATGAAAAAATCACTCACCAGAATCAAGTGGGGTTCATTTTGGGGATGCAAAGTTGGTTCAGTATTTGCAAATCAATCAACATGATACATCAATAAGAGAAAGGATAAAAACTATATGATCATCTCAGTACATGCAAAAAAGCATGTGACAAAGTACATCTATTCACAATAAAACTTTCAACAAAGTAGGTTTTTAAAGGGAACATACCTCAACATAATAAACTCCATAAATGAAAAACCCACAGTGAACATCATACTCAATAAGGAAAAACTGAGCTTTTCCCCTAAGATCACAAGCAAGACAAGGATGTCCACTCTCACCACTTTTATTCAATACAGTACTGGAAGTCCTAGCCACAGCAATAAGACAACAAAAAGAAATAAAAAGCATCCAAATTGGTAGGGAAGAAGTAAAACTTTCATTATTTGCAGATGGCATATTATATATATAAAAACCCTGAAGATTCCACCAAAAAATTGCTAATGCTCATAAATGAGTTCAGTAAAGTCACAGGGTACAAAATCAATACACAGAAATCCATTGCATTTCTATGCATTAATAATGAAGCAGCAGAAAGAGAAATTAAGAAAACAATCCCATTTATAATTGCATTAAAAATAGTAAGATACCTAGCCATAAACCTAGGAGCTAAAAGACCTGCACTCTGAAAACTATAAAATACTGATGAAAGAAACAGAGGATGACACAAACAAATGGAAAGATATTCCATGCTCATGGATTGTGAGAACAAATACTGTGAAAATGTCTATGCTACCCAAAACATTCTACAGATTTATTGCAATCTCTACCAAAATACCAATAGCATTTTTCACAGAACTAGAACAAATAATCCCAACATTTGTACAGAACCAAAAAGACCCTAGATAGCCAAAGCAATCTTGAAAAAGAACAAAACTGAAGGAATACAATCTCAGATTTCAAGAAATACTGCAAAGCTGTAGTAATCAAGATAATATGGTACTGGCACAGAAATACACATAGATCAATAAAGGGAACAGAGAGGCCAGAAATAAACCCATGATTATATGGTCAATTAATCCTTGACAAAGGAGGCAAGACTATATAATGGGAAAAAGACAGTCTCTTCAAACTGGGGAAAATGGACAGCTATATGCAAAAGCATCAAACTGGACCACTTTCTTATACCAGACACAAAATAAACTCAAAATGAATTAAGGACCTGTATGTGAGACCTCATGAAACTATAAAAATCCTTGAAGGGAGCACAAGTAATAATTTTTCTGACATCAATGGTAGCAATATTTTTGCAGATGTGTCTCCTGAGGCAAGGGAAACAAAGCAAAAATAAGCTATTGGGACTTTATCAAAATAAAAAGCATCTGCATAGCAAAGGAAAAATAAAAAATGCAAAATGCAAAAATGAAAAAGCAACTTAATAGAAGATATTTGCAAAAGGCATATCCTGTAAAGGGCTAAAACTCAAAATTTATAAAGAACTTATACAACTCAACACCAAGCTCCCCAAATAATCCAATTAAAAGAGAGCAGAAGACATGAACAGACATTTTGCCAAAGACGACATACAGATGGTCAACAGACACATGCAAAGATGCTCAGTATCACTCAGCAGCAGGGAAATGCAAGTCACAACCACAGTTAGGTATCACCTCACACCTGTCAGAATGGCTAAAATAAAAAACACGAGAAATAAGTGTTGGTGAGGATGTGCAGAAAAAGACACCTCATGCCCTACTGGTGGGAATGCAAAGTGGTGCAGCCACTATGGAAAATAAGGTTTCTCAAAAAATTAAAAACAGAACTATCATATGATCCAAAAATTCTGCTAATGTGTATTTACCCGAACAAAACACTAATCTGAAAGGCTATATGCACCCCTATGTTTATTGCAGCATTATTTACAATACTGAAGACATGGAAGCAGTCTTTGGACAAGTAAGAATCTCTCATGTATAAAACTGTCTCATGCTTCATAATACCACAAATCCCTTCTCTTGATATATTTGAAGAATTATCATTAGGATAAATCTGTTGGGTATTTTTGTATGGCATTTTGGTCAGACTCTGAAAAACTTGGGATAAATTTTCATGATAAAAATCCAAGGAAGTCTTACGTGAGTCATAAAATCCTATTCTCTTTGGTAGAGTTTTATCTCCCATCAGTTCAGGAAACTTGGGAGTACAAGAAGAAAGGAGAGGATGTGTAGAATGGCATTCTACTGGCTACATATATCATTTTTTCAAAAAACAGATTTATTTATTTATTCTTAAAAGATTTTATTTATTTATTTGAAAAAGAGAGAATGAGAGAGACAGCAAGAGATGGGGGAAAGTCAGAGGGAGAAGCAGACTCCCCACTGAGCAGGAAGCCCGATGTGGGACTCGATCCCAGGACTCCAGAATCATGACCTGAGCTGAAGGCAGTTGCTTAATCAACTGAGCCACCCAGGTGACCCAGTACGTGTATACTTGAACCCTCACTGCTCAGTTCTCTGCCCCTTGGTTGGTGATTTCCACATTGGCACACATGGAACTCCAAAGCCTTACAGACCTAGAGAGACTATCTCTCAAGTCCACCAGGTGGGGTAGCAGAGAAAGAGGTTCAGTATGGCGGAGCTTAGACTTCACAGAAGAAGACAGGATGTGCCAGCACATATTGTAATGTCTTGTTTATGATCTTCACACGATTGGGTGTTTGTTTGTGCATGTTTAATAGAATGTAAAAGCATTACTTGGTAAGATTTGATTAAAGCAGAGATTCAAAAGAAACTGGGGTACTGAGATCAGTCTTTTTTTTTTTTTTTAAAGGTTTTATTTATTTGCTGGAGAGAGAGAGTACACACAAGCAGGTAGCGAGGCAGGCAGAGGCAGAGAGAGAAGCAGCCTCCCTGTCGAGCAAGGAGCCTGATGCGGGATTCGATCCCAGGAGGGATCATGACCTGAGCCAAAGGCAGCGGCCCAACCAACTGAGCCACCCAGGCGTCCTGATCAGTCTTTAAAACTATAAAATTGGAAAATCATTTGTACCTTTTTTTAACTTAATTTTTTTGTTGTTTCATGTTTTTATTTAAGCTCTAGTTAACATATAGGGTAATATTGGTTTTAGGAGTAAAATTTAGCGATCCATCACTTACATATAACACCCAGTGGTCAGCACAAGAGCCGCCCTTAATAGCCATCACTTAAAATCTTTTAAGAATTTTCAGGAGAAAAAAAGGTCAAGTCAGATGCACTAACAGCCATTTCTTTCCTTTTGCATTTATAAAACAAAGAGATAATAAATAAAGGTAGTCAGAGAGACAATTTTACTACTGGTAGCTTTAAAAAAATAATCCAGTTTCCATTTTTATTAGTGAAGATATTCAAATATTCAGTCAGATGGGATACTTTCAACTCAGTAGATGAGGATTACAGACACGTTAACTAGCAAACTTCCAGGGAGTCAGCAGCCAGAAAATACTGCAGAATCCTATACAGGTGGTATCTCAGTTATAAACAACCCTTACTCATTGCCCCCCTTCTGCCCAGACCTTGTCCTACCACCTCTGGAGACCTGCATACGGCCATAGGAGATTTTGTGTATTTTGTCATTGTAGAGGAAGAAGCAAAATCAATTGTGAAAAGGTAAAGACTACTCGAGGTGGCTGCACGCTCCCAAACGGAAGTGGAAATGATTCACTTCCGTTTGTTATATCATAATTGTCAGTTTACTTAGATTTCTGATTACCAATTACTTCTGGTTGCTACAAATCAGCTCATCGGCTTGTTTTTTCTAACACTCACCTGACATCCTAATCTAGAGGATGGGATTAAAATTTAAAAATAGTTCTATCTATTTACTGAGTAATTAGAAAGCTAATTTATGGTTTAAGGTGGGGGTGGGTATCAAGGTTAGCTAGTAGGCAAAAAAGGAGTTAATAAATTCAGGAGAAATTTTTCAGATTCTGAGTGAAGAGGGGAGAATAAATTAAGTGGAGGTGGGGAGAAGGAGAGAGGAAGAGAGACCAATTTTTCTGTGGCAAAACAAAACAAAAAACTGACAAGAGTGAGGGTGACCATTAGCACAATGTGATTCTGAGCAGCTGGTCCTTGTAGAGCAAAATGCTGTACATACTTCATTCCAGGCTGGCGCTGAGATCAAACCATACCTCAGAATATAATAAGCAGCAAAACTGGCAAATGTAAACTGTGGTAATTTGAGGTCTGGCCACATAGGTCTTGGGAGTAATTTGGGGGTTGGTTGCATGCCGCTGATGAAGAATGATTCCATGACTGGGAAGAATACAACTTACGTACCAAAAGGTGAATTTGAGCCTGTGTGCTTGAGAGATTTGAGAAACTGCTGGCTGCTTCTCTACTGACTGTGAATAGAGGACGTATTAAGTAACAAAATGTAAAGTAACACACCCATAAGAGCAAAAGAAAACCCTTCGGAAATAAAGAGAAAATACTTGGTGGGAAAATTGGTACAACAGAATATTGAAAATTTTATGTCTTAAATTTTTACCCCACTACCTTCCACCTTTAGAAAATCAGGCAGACAAGAACTTGAAGTCTACAATACAATAAAGCCTAACTAGAGACAAAGGCTTACCGATCGCCAGAAGTACATTACCTGTATCTCAGGGAATATAAGGAATTAACTGACCTATGTCAAGCACAGTATTTAAAGATTCTGCAGGCAAAGAAAAATGTGCTTAACCAGATACCTAAGCATTAATAGAAGGACTATCTTAACACAATGGGGCTAGGAATTATGCACATATTACTGATACTAATTTGACATCCTTAGTAAAGTCAATTACTATCAGATATTGCTTATTACTTTCAAGGCACTGTCCTGGCTAACTGAATTATAAAACAGTGATAATCCTGATAGTCTGAAGAGTTAGAGAAGCATTGGGTGTTAATCACAGAGAAATGTTTGATTGTTGTTCAGCTACAGGCTATAGATTGAATGTTTGTGTCTTCCCTAGCTTTCCATATATGGAGCCCAATACCCAATGTGATGGTCTTAGAAGGTGGTGCTTTTGGATTAGGTCTTGAGATTGAAGCCCTCATGAAAGGGATTAGTGCCTTCATACAAGACAGCTTAAATAGTTCCCTTGCCCTTCCCGCAGTATGAGTTTATAGTAAAAAGGATGGCGATCTATGTATGAACTAGGAAGCAGACCCTTACCGGGAACCTGATCATCTTGGACTTCCAAGCCTCCAGAACTATAAGAAATAATTTTTTGTTTGTTTGTTTATAAACTGGCTAGTCTATGGCAGCCTGAACAGACAAAGACATTGTACCTTGACAGGTGGGAGGAAATGAACCTGGCCAACATTGTAGGGTTCATACCTTTTTTTCTAGAAGGAACACTGTGATATAACAAAGTTGTAAGTTAAAAAGCAAACCTGACATTCTTTCATTAGAGCAGAAGTAAATTTGTAAGAACATTAAGTCTTATTATATTTTGAGCCTTATCACTATTAAAGCAGTAAACCAATTTCACATTGGCAATATTTATTTTCAGCTCATATCAAATGAGGATTAAAAGGATACTAAAAATAAACATTGAGATGAAATACTAAAATGTATCTGATAAGTAGACTAAACTGATCATTTTAGAAGAGAACTGAAACTTAGCACTGGAAATTTAGAAATAAGTGATCTCATCTAAACTCTCTAAAAAAACCCAAGGTGCAGTAAGATAAATCCTTAGCTTGTGGTTACACAACTCCCGAATGCCACAGTGAGGTTTAGGGCTTGAATTTTTCTGCTCCAAAGTGTCTCTGTCTGGCCTTTATTGCAATGAAATGTCAATTCCTATTTTATATATATTAAAAAAAAAAGTCTCATCATGAAAGCAGTGAATGGAATGTATCCTTTTTTCCTATTTATTTCAGAGAGAACACACATTGTCACATTCCATTTGTTCACACTTTAACAGGCCAAGTCCAGCCTCTAGTGATTTCAGCATTTCTCTACTACAATAAATTGTGATGTAACAGTTGGTGCAGCCTGGAGGCAGCCATTATAGTGTCCTTGCAATGAACAGAAACCCAATCACTGAAGATTAGACACAGTCCAGACAAATCACTCTTAGTTCTGCTGTTCTCCCTAGAGACAAGAAGGTTTTGTTTCCAAATCTAATTCTGAAGGACTACAGTAAAAAGCTTTTAGTAATGCTTCTTGATATTGTCCCTAAAAAAGTATAAAAGGAGAAAAGTACTGTATGCCACGGGTTCCCTAAAATTTCAGTAAGTTGATTTCAGCTGTATTTCTCTACAAAATATGTAAGTTCATATTTTTTGAAAGATAATAAGCAGTCAAGTTCTAAACCAGTCTGAGAGGGAAAAGCATGTTTATGGATTTGAAAGCTCCAACTACCATTTGCTAAGTTAAAGGCAAAAAAACATGAAAAAATTTAAAAGATGGAACTCTGGAAGGCACAGGCAAAAATAATTATCTCAGGAATACATTAAACAATTCTGATGAGAGATGACATCTAATTTTGTGAAAGTTAAATACCATGGAAATATGTACCAGCAATTTAATTGAAGATATAACTTTGTAACTTTTAAATTTGCTTTTCAAGAACACTGCAATATAATGTTAATGTGCAAAGTCATTCTCTGGTTCTTGCAACCCACAGGGTAATAGTTATATTCATAAAGGATACCACCATTTGCAAAATAATTTCAGCTTACAGATATGGGAACCATATTTTGACTTACTTGCATTTGTAATCAGTGCTAAGATAGCATATGGTTGGGGGGAAAATAGAGGTGAAATGTCAATTTGCATAAGAACTACTCATAATAGACCCTCAGATCTCTCTGTCTCTCTCTCTCTCTCACACACAGAGAATAGGAATAGCAGCTTTCATTGTTACAAGCATTTTAAATGCTGTTGACCAAAGTGAAATTAACAAAGTGTAGAAATATCAAGTTTTTCACATTAAGAATCTCTCATTAGGAGAAGGCACATTTTCTCTCACATCACATCCATTTGTCTTTTATTTTCCTGGGAAGATGTATTTCTCCCATCCTTTCTCCCTCCAAACCTCTCCTTTTCCTTCCTGTATTAGGAAAATGGTCTTCTTCTTCCTCCTTGGGATTGTTACCATATACTCGCCCTTCTCTTCTCTATCTTACTGCCTTACATTTTACTCTGTGAACTGCAGAACTCTCAAAAGTTCTCCTTCTATGAACTGTTTACACACATATAACTTTGGGGGCCCCTCAGTGTCTCAGTTGGTGAAGTGTCCAACTTTTTACTTCAGCTCAGGTCATGGTCTCAGTGTTGTAAGATCAAGCCCTGCCTGAGGCTCTACGTTGGGCATGGAACCTGCTTCAGATTTTCTCTCTCCTTCTCCCTCTGCCTGCCCTGCCCCCCATAATAAACATACATAGGTTTGCCTTCTTTACACTGTTTTCTCATATACATGCATACATAGCTATCCTTCCTTTCCCAAATACCTATTGAACACTTAAATAGTATTGTTATGGATGCTGTCAATTCAAAATTGAAAGGGATTTTCTTACAACCTGGTGGGGGAGGAAAGCATAGAAGCAATTCTATTTCAGCGGGATAAGAAGTGTAAAATATGCCAAAGTGAGTGATGGGACAAGGGATGAAGTTAACATCTCTCTTGGCGTGAGTGAAGGACTTCCTACAGAGGAGGAGATGCTTGAGCCATACCATGGAGGTTAAATGCAAATCTGCTGGACAAAAGAGGAAGGGAAAGAGCATTAAATACTATGGGTTCTAGGGCCCCTGAAAGACCTCTCTATTAAGTAATCAGAACAGCTGTACCTTTAATTCCTTGCCATCTTTAATGTGTATCTAATTTTTTTATGTCTGAAACACCTGCAATCTGGAGTGTTTCTCATCTGCTCTACTTGTACTTTCCAAAGTTAGGAGTAAAAACAACTGACGTTTTCTCAGTGCAAATTTTGTTTGAATCTCTGGAAGCAAGATTCCCAAAATACAGGAGGAAAGTAGGGGAACCACAGCAATGCTCCCAGGGTCCACTGGAAATGTCAGGAAGTCAGTGAGAAAGTGTAGCAAAGAGAGACAGCCAAGGCTGATGGCTATAGTGGTTCTCTTCTAAGCTCTTTAAGCCTTCTTTCCCTTTATCTTTTAGTTAATTGTTCTTTCTTCTCCCCCACTAAAATGCTTTTATCTCCAAAACTCATCTTTGGTACAGAAGTTTACAGGCTTCTCTGGGGGTCTCCCACTTGACTGGCATGGATATCATCTCAATGTGGATCATGTCCATCTTGGTCTCTCCAATCTCAATGACTTTCCTGACTTTCAATTCTGAATTTTCGATATATTTCTGGCCATTTTCACCTAAGAAATCCTACCAGCACCTAGGAGTTCATATAGCACTTTGGAGATTTTTGAAGGTTTTATGATGTGTCAACTTGGTTAGTCTACAGTCCCCAGTTAGTCAATCAGAAAAATCCAGGTGTCACTGTGAAGGTATTTTGTAGGTGTGATAGAGTCCATAATCAGTAGACTTTAAATAAGGGATACTATTTCAGATAATCTGGATGGACCCAATTCAGTTGGCTGGAGTTTAAGAGCTGAAGTAAGGCTTCCATGATAAATTCCACAGCTTCTGCCAGTACCTGATAGTTCTAGCCTGCCCTTTTCAGGGTCTGATGGATATCCAATGTGTCTCCCCCATAATCACATAAGCCAACAATAATTTGTAATAAATCTCTTCTTAATATACATCTCTTACAGATTCAAATTCTGCTTCTCTGGTTGAGCCAGGACTGGTAGAGGTTTATAGACCCAAACTGGCCTTCTCTACTCATTTCCCAATTCTGTTAAAGACACTGCCATTTTTTCATTATCAAACATGGTTATAATTATCATTCTTACTGCTTATCTTCTTTACTTATTCCTTCCTTTTTGTTTCAATTGGTCTCTCCATATTGAGATTCTTGTCATTTCAACTGGATTTGGACTACCACACCAGATAAAGATGTTAGTCTCCTGCCCCAAATTTACTGACCCTCCCACAGCCCAGCATGTCATTTAAAGTGCTCCTATACTGTATTCCACCAACTCTGCCATATCTAGTTCTGTACCCCTGATGGCAACCTCCTGTTTCAACCAAGCTTTTTTTTTTTTTTTTTAACATTCCATTCCCTCTTCATGACTTTATATTTTCTGCCTCCAGACTTTTCCTTATACCATCCCATCTACTTGAGATGTTCTCCTCGCCTGTCTTTTCCCTACCAATGCTTTAAGACCACCTCAAAGCATCTCTACTTTCAACCTAGTCTGACCAGCCTAAGCTGCAATCATATTACTCTCTAAACTCCTACATCACTTATTTCCCTATAACAAATTCGTAATTGACTATGAACTGCTCTATGAAAACTCTTAGATTAATGTGATAGACTTTTACTAAAATTTCACTTACATGTAACTTCATCTAAATATATATGCCTCATACCTCTCCCTTCAGCATTCTCCTGTCAGAGTGCTTTGTGAAAGAAGGATGCTTGCAAATGTTTACTCAGTGAGCTGCTGAAGGAATCTTACTAACTAAAGCTTACAGTGTTAACTGTGTATATATCTTCATGGAAGCCCACAGTGGTTCCTAGTCCACTGGGTAAAAAAATATTTGAGACCACACTGATTCTGTAGTGTTGGTCTTACATCAGGCTTAGAGTGTATGTGTGTGTGTGTGGGGGGGGGGTGAATAAATATTTTAACTTTGGCGGAAAAATAATTTTTTGATGCCCACTAAGTGCAGATAAGCACAGATAAGAGGCAAGGGGACATTTTACTCAGTTGGTTAAACATGAGGATGGCATAAAACCAAACAGATGTTAATATTCCTTTTAAGATAAATGACTTAAACTAAACTGGGATTTAGGGGAGGGAAAGATATGAATTACAAATGTAACCCAGCTATCCCAAGTATTTTTATGCCTTCTTTCCATGGATAAGCCCTGCTGCTGAAATTAAATATTAAGTGTTAAAACTAAAAATAAGGAATTAACTTCAAGTATTACTCAGAATATAAAATAAAAATACAAACATAACAGAAGCAATATATAGAATTCTCTTCATTGCTAATGTATAAAGACCTTCATACACAAAATTGTCCTCCACCAGATTATGATTTAGAGTGTTTTTTAGAAAGAAGAAAGGGGGTTACCGATAAGTGTTGATTTTTACCATACAGTTTATATGCTTAGTCTTTGGAGAACACCTCTGTTTTGGAATATATACCATTAAGACTATCCTTTTCCAGACAGATCTCAGAATGGCTTTTGCACAAACTCTAGAAATAACAATACTACATTTTCAGTCTCAGCCAACTGTTGTGACATCAGCATATGAGTGAATTAAAAAAATGAATTAGGCAAAATTCTTTTTTACCAGATTATACGTCTTCCTATAAATTATCTGAAAATATATGTTTATTTTTGAAATTTCTTCAAGTTCTTAACATGTATGTTTTTTGCTGATCTAAAGATAATTAAAATGTGTTTATCATTTGAGAATTTTAAGAGTGACTTCTCTGAAATACTGCTGGGAAAGATCATAAATAGGTAGTCTTAGAAAAAAGAGTATAACCTATCCTAAGCAACAGCTGGTGTGAGTCATTGTAAGTTATTCACACACACAAAAGTTACATTTCCCTGATCCTTACCCAAACATACCAAATGAAAGGCAAAATTTTTGGAGCCTAAATAGAAAATATGATTTATAATTTCCAAATGCAAAAAAATACACTTTTTAATTTCCAAAGTAAATGTCCATATAAAGTATTTGCATTTAATTGTGTGTAAAAGGCCTATATGATAGGCAAGGCAGTTGGTACAATTTTAAATATAAATGAAATTACCTGAAAGAAAACTATAACTTTGTAAGAACATTAAGACGTATGTTTTGGAACTAATGATTCAAAGCACTGCTAGATTTCAAATCAAGCTTTACAGTGCAATAAGTCTAGGTCTAGAGTTAATCATGTTAGACATTACAATTTTATAAATATACCTGCAACATCCTTCTGTAAGTCAGTTATGTACTACATAACAATTTTTTGCATTTTTTTCCCTTCTCATTCAATTATTAGTAATCTCAAGTATAACACCACCTTTGAAAATGTTAATACATCACTGAGAGCTTCAAGCTTCAGACAAACATAGAAATTCTACTTTTGGTTTTAGTTTTATAAAAAGTTGTAAATGAACTAGCCACCTCCTGTTAGAACTTAGCAAATTCATACATGGAATGTAGACTTACCGTGTTTATCTTGAAAAAGTTAAGAATCAGCATGAAGTTCTCAGAGAAAACGTGAAAGCCAGCAGAGCTTTGACCTGGTTTAAATAAATTGTCCTGTCTCTGGGTAGAATATCGGAGCTCTCTGCAGGCTTTACTTTCTCTCTCCCAATCTCTGTCTCTCTCTTTCTCAGCCTCTCTCTCCTCCCCCCTCAGTCCCTCCTTTCTCTTTCTAGCTCAAACACACAGTATGATTAAACTGCTCCTGTCAAGAGTGTTTTTTCTACAGCTTATTATAAGACCATGAAGTGAAAAATCACTCCGTAAATTTGCTATGTATCATCTCATAAATATGAAAGCTGCTAAATAGCCAGCCACAATTGGAAAACTGCCACATAGTCACAAAATCTTAAACTATATAATGGAGACATATTTAAATCCAAAGAAATGAAAATATGTCGCTTACTTTATTAAATACTGTTGTTATGTAAGAGATATCAGAAAAGTGAAGCTCAGGGCTAATACTTGGTTTCCAGGGTAAACCTGTTCCAGGAGCTTGTATGTGGGCGAGAGGAAGGCCCGTATAGATTTCTGGCATCAGACCTACTTGGCCTTTGTAATACACATGCAACCCTCCAGGTGTCAAAATGATCACTTTCAAAATGCACTTATTAGGCACTTACAGATTTCAGCTGTTTTCCCTACACCTTTTCTCATCCCATCCTTCTGCCAGAAGAGGAGCACTAGGGCAAGGGAAATGGTAAAGCAGAACAGGAAAAGGGCCTAACTTTTGCTGAGTGCTTTCTATAAACTAAGCCCTAGGCTCAGTGCTTTACACACATTTCCACTAACCGGCACCCTAAGTGGCTGGTATTGGTGTTGCCCTATTTTAAAAGAATGAGAACTGGCTCAAGACTGAAGAAATTATAAGTAGCAAAACTATCGTCCCCTACAGAGTACCCCTCCCCCACCAAAGTAAATTTCAAAGCCCAACATCCTCTGAAACTTATATGATTCTTTAAGCTCTTTTCATGACACTATGTTGAGGAAGGGTTTTTAAATGGCAGCAACAGAACCATTTTACCACGACTGTGTTTTTCCTGTGGTTTCTCCTCACCACAATGGCACCAAAGAATTAGAGTCTAGACTGTTCTGCTTTTTCCTCTTCTTCCCTCCAGTGCTGTGTTAAGAGCATGAATAAGTAAAGGGAAGTAGGGTCTTCACACTTTCTGGTTAACTCAGGGCAATCATGCCTGATACCTGTTGTACAAGGTATTATTACCAGTGTTCTCTTCTTACTCTCAAACACATGTCCTAATCTTTGGAAGATGATTTATACAGTCAGTGTACATTTAAGGAGTAGAGCAATGCAAGTTAAATGAAAGCTGCCTCAAAACAGTTACCAGGTGTCCTGTGATTCCAATTAGATGGTTATCAGAATTGAAATGGCAAGGAATGGAAATTGACATTAAGTCTAAAGTGTTTGCCTCATGGCACCTGGTAAACAATATATCTTTCTTTTAGAACTTGAAGAATTTAACTGGTTTCTTGTATCAGGAAACATCTGTGTGTTATGGAGTCACCTTTGTTGGTACAACTAAAGCTAGTTAAATTAGGGCCAGCGTAATTGGTAAAGGTACACAATTGTAACATAACTTTCTTTTTTTAAATTTAATTTAATTTTATTTATTTATTTTGACAGACAGAGATCACAAGTTGAGAGAGAGGAGGAAGCAGGCTCCCTGCTGAGCAGAGAGCCTGATGCGGGGGTCAATCCAAGAACCCTGGGATCATGACCTGAGCCGAAGGCAGAGGCTTTAAACCTCTGAGCCACCTAGGTGCTTTGTAACATACCTTTCTAATATAAAATAGTACATGGTCCATCTTTCATTACCAGCATGTCTCAAGCTGCTATTTTTATTCCTTTGGATGTGCTAACGAGGGTGACACCTGAAAATCCCACCTTGAGAATTTCATCCCTGGAATAAAATGCAGATCCCCTCAAAGGAATAATAGGAAGCCATCTGAACTTTCAACAATTTAATATATCAATTTAGAGAATCTCTTTAATAAGATGTATTCCATGTGCTAGCCAAAAATTAAGAATATATAGAAAACCACTTAAAGGGGTTTGAAGACAGATAGACATTAACATTACTGCATCACAGAGTGATGGAGGGTGCTGATGGAGAAAGGCAGCCATATCTGTGTGGAATGCCCTGAACACAGCTGAAATATCAACAAGGGGTCAAGTCCTGCCAGGGGTCCCTAATGAATGGAAGAATGGAAGGCACCAAGAGAGGAAGCAAAAGAAAAAGTGGAAATAACCTCACAGAACCTGTGACTTGGTACAAGTCGCACACATTGAGCTGTGGTGGTGTTCTAGAGCTCCCTCCTCCCTACCACACCCTCTGGCTGGGTACCTTTGCGTAGAGCCCAGTCTATAAGACTCCGGGTGGAGACCCTGGGTAGTAGGCTGTGGTAGCAGATGTTGTTAGGGCCCAGCCCATACTCCCCAACACTCACAGCTCCTGTAAGCAAAGATAGCTAGCACAGCAGGCACCTGCAATTCTCTGCTGAGGGAGACTTCCAGTGGTTGCAGTCAGCTGGGTCCACATGGAAAAGAAGCCAAAGAGCCAGGAAGTGAATGATCCTGGAAACAGTCCTCAGCCAGGGACAAATGGAAGTTGTTAGATAAATGCTAATTCCTTTACCCTTGGGGGAGATACCTCTACACTGTCTGCCATTCAGTGGGATCAAGCCATTAGCCAATCAGCCAGGGCACTCATCCACCACATAACACACCTTTTATTGGCTTGCTTTCCCTGGCTCATTTCCCTATAATCCAAACTGCTGCTTCCCTGGGAACTACTTACTCTTAAATCTTTGTCCCAGGGTCGTCTTTTAGGGGCGCTCAACCAACACAGTTGCCGAAGAGAAGAGGATTCTATTTTACGAGGCTGGAGAGCTATGTGGCTGAGCCAATATCTGGGAGATGTAGAACATTTTTCTTACTGAGTCCATTGATTAGAATTTTGTAAATATTAGAGTGATGAGTTTTACTAGACATAAACTATAAAAGACAAACTTTCCATAGAGAACATGTGGGAAATACAAATACAGCAAAGCCTTCTTCAGATACTCATTCTTTACAGAATGAAAACTCTTATTTGGCTATCCTCCTTGGCTTTTTTCAAAGGTATGATAATACCTCCATCAACAGAGAAACATATCTCTGTGATATATTTCCTTGTCATCATGTAGCAAGCAGAGGTAGAAGCTCTATCAGAAGGGACACTAGAATTTGGCAAGGTTAGTTAAAGATATGAAAAATCATGAAGAAAACATAAACGATGCCACCGCCAATTTAGGGCAGAAAAATACGGAATCCAAAATTGCCTTCTATCAGTAGGAGTAGGGGAGGGAATTTGGCCAAGGGCTAAGCTTGAAAAGGGAGAAGGAAACACATGGAATGGAGAAGTCAATGCCAGAAGACTGGACTGAAGACAAGGTATGTTCCTTGGGAGCTGGTGAGGAACATACTTCGTGGCTTCCATGATCAGCAACTCCTAGAAGGAGGGTTAAGTCCATAAGAATGGGAGGCTGCCTGTGGATGCCTCTCTTCCCCTCCACCACCAAGTCAGGTAGAGAAGGCTCAGTAAGATGCCAGAAGGATCTCTCCAACTCCTCAATTATCCTCTTCACCATTACCTGAAATGCCTGTATTTAGGAAACTGTTCATTATACATTTAGAAATAAAATGCGAACACCTGGTCAAAGAAAGAGTGTGAATGCATCTCTCAGCAGAAAAGCAACCAATCAGGTGTGCTTTCTACTCTTCTTCTATGTCTTAAGAAGTGCTTAATGAATAACATTTTTAAACATTTTATAAAAGCAGTCATTGTCAATGCGAAGGTACCTACCAGAATCCTTCTGAAGAGAAGGCAGTTAATAACACGTCTTTATGTTCCAACTCCAAATACTTCTCTTTATCTTAACTCATACACTTACATCTAATCTTGCCTTTCCCCCCCCTTCCCGGCCTCATGCTCCAAAACCAACAGAAAAAATTCTAAGTCTGCCTATCTGATCATTCCACATCTTGGTTCAAAACCCTTCAGTTTTCAGTTTCAGCTACAGCATTGAGATGAAATCAAAATCTTAAGCATGGTCATAAGTCTTCTTAGACCTGGCCTCAACTTGCTCTCAAGAATGTTGCTACATCACTCTTTCCCCTGTATATTCTGACCTTCTTCTGGCTAATTAGCATAATTAGCATTAGCTTTGCCGTTTGAGTTCTTTGTTCATAATATTTACCTGAATCTTCCCCTTTCCTCTGCACTGACTCCCCTGGATTGCTCTATCGCATCCCTCAGACCTTGGAGTAAATCACTACTAGCAGTTTAGGTTGAGCCACCTTGCAGGGCTCACTTTCACAGGCCCTGGATCTCTTCATAATGTTTAATGCACTTGAGATGACCTTCCTATGTCTGTCCAGGGGCAAGGACCAT
Source organism: Mustela erminea (assembly GCF_009829155.1). Taxonomy (NCBI): domain Eukaryota; kingdom Metazoa; phylum Chordata; class Mammalia; order Carnivora; family Mustelidae; genus Mustela; species Mustela erminea. The sequence goes on along the minus strand of NC_045617.1, from coordinate 113,938,780 downwards.
ATCCATCCTGCTTCTTACTCTGAAGTAAGAACAGTGCCTGGTAAACATTAGATTGTTTAATAAATGTTTTGAATGAGTGAATAAACAGGGTCTTGATTCAAGGTCTTCTGGCCCCAAATTCCATATTCTTTGTGTCACATCTCCCAGAACACAAGGAACTGAACAATTAAACTGACGGGGGAAAAATGACAAAAACAAAAATGAACAAAGAGTTGGTTTGAAACCAAACTTTGAAGGCATAATTTTGGCAAGGGTTCTACCTATTTATTTTTCATTTACCCAAAACAAATGGAAGTTTTAAAAGAGGCATTTTTATCACACAGCTGTTTTATTTGATAAATGGGTAGATTAAACAATTGAGGATAAAATTAGTTTGGGTTAAGTTGGGATATATTTGGTGTCATTTTTTCTCTCACTACAAAAGTATGTGCTTTAGTATCTCCTTTTGCATTTGTAATTTTGTTTGTTCATTTTCCTAAAGGGGGCTTTCCATAAACTTCAGATTGTAAACTTTAAAAAAATCTAAATTGGCCTGTTATAAGTAGAATAAGTGCCCCTCCCACAAATGTTGGTGTCCTAATCTTTAGAGTTTTTGCTTCATTACATGGCAGGGGGAAATTATGGCTGCAGACAGAATTAAGTTTGCTAGCCAACTAACCTTAAAATAATGAGATGACGCTGGATTGTCTGGGTCAGGAGCAATGTAATCATAAAGTCCTTACAAGAGGAAGAGAGACACAGAAAGGTAAGAGTAAGATGTGATAAGAGGAAGACTTAACTAGCCATTTCTGGCTTTGAAGACAGACAAGGGCTGAAGGCCAAGGAATGAGTACAGCCCCCAAAAGCCGGGGAAGGAAGAAAATGGATTCTCTCCTAGAGCCTCCAAAAGGAAGAACCCTACTGGTATCCTGAGCCATTTAGGAATTCTGACCTCTAGAACTGCAAGATAATTAATTTCCGTTGTTTAAAGCCACTCCATTTGTGGTCATTTATTACAGCAGCAGAACTAATACACTGCTTCTGCATCAGGAGATTACTCACACCTATTACCTTACCAAAGACTTCCTGAAAATTTTCTCTTATTTATAAAACTGATTTCATGATCCAAATCCTAGGATAATTATGGACAGTTTGCAAATAATTTTGAAAAAACTACCATTTATAAGGAAGATTTCTAAGGTCAGGAAACACAAACTATCATAATCCACTTAGCCAAATATTTGTTAAGCACTTTAAAATAACTACACACAGAAATAAAATACTTTTTCTCCTATCCTCAGGTACACACACACACACACACACACACACACACACACACACGTTTCCCCTTAAGACATTCCACAAACCTACACTTATCTTTCTTTGTGTGTGTGTGAGTGAAGAATCCATTTTATTTGTTTTTGACATAATGTTCAATGGTTTATAGTTGCATTTAACATACATTTAAATGCAACCAGTAACACGGATATAATTTTTGGTAAGTTGTTTACCTTAAGTTTCCCTCTATGTAAAGGTGGAAACAGTTTAGTTTTCTGGAAGGAATAGAAATGATGAAATGTAAAGCACCCAGGGAAGAATAAGACACCTAAAAAGCCAGCAGCTATTATATTAATAAAATGATCACTTCGTGCAGATCTCTACATTGAATAACACTGTACTGCAGACCCTCTCTATTTTCTCACAAATAAGGACCTTTTGACTAGTAACATTTCTGTATATGCTTGAAAGCAATTTGTTAATAGGAAGATAGTTGATAAGATCAAGAAACAGTGCTCTGGTTTTAGAAGCTAGGTAATAAAATATAACACAAGCTAACCTTCTACAAAGGGGAACTTCAAAATTAGCATAGAGTATGATTATTTAAGGGTGTTTATATTCTATTATTTGACACAAATTAAAATATTAGGAAAGCTAGATGCTACTTGTTGCTTTTAAGGAATGTGAAGGCAGGGATACAATGAAGGAAAGCAGCAGAGTAAGTAAGAACAAATAATCGTCGGCCCAGGACCTTGGGGTGGCTATAACAAAACATTTGAATCCGGAAGGTGAACAAAACTCTGATGTGTAAATTATTCTGTTTTAGCCTAGGCACTCCAATTAAAGCAAAGACATCTACCTGATAAAATTTTCTACAACGTGTATTTAAAAATTTATGAAAACTGTTACATATTAAAAGTCTCTTAGTACGGGGCGCCTGGGTGGCTCAGTGGGTTGGGGCCTCTGCCTTCGGCTCAGGTCATGATCCCAGGGTCCTGGGATCAAGCCCCGCATTGGGCTCTCTGCTCAGCAGGGAGCCTGCTTCCTCCTCTCTCTCTGTCTGCCTCTCTGACTACTTGTGATCTCTTGTCTGTCAAATAAATAAATAAAATCTTTAAAAAAAAAAAAGTCTCTTAGTAAAGGCTGACATAGAAGAATATAAGATGCTTCGAGAAAACTAGTAAGACAAATATTTTGCATGTTGGGTCATTTTCATGATTTTTAACAATAATTTTTTCAGATATGTGCTAATGGGAAAACAATTACTTTAAAACACATTAACATATATTTGAAACCCAACCTTGGGAAGCACTTTGGCTTTGTGATTTATATCTTATGAGTATTATTTATTTCATGTGACCCTTGAAGGAAAGTTCTTCTCAAACAGACATGCAACCTTTGTTATTTTACACATTAGTTAAAAGGAATGCATGTGAAAATGTAATTTCCTTGTCATCAGGAGGTTCTGGTGACTCTATGGGCAGTAAATGTTAATTTAACAAGCTTTATTGTTTATGTTACTACCTAAAATGCTCAGTATATTAAGGAGGGCCATTAAAGATGTGCCTAACCGGACTGTGTTATTTAGGAAGGTCATTCTTTGGGGGACAAAAGGTAAATTGCTTACTAATGATGTAACTTACAGTAGAGATGAAGTTTAGAGAGCACAGAAGAATGGGTGGTGGGAGTGACCCTGAGGAGCTTTCTTTCTTTTTTAAGATTTATTCGAGGTGGCGGGGGTGGGGGGGTAGTGCAGAGGGAGAGACAGAGAATCCTCAAGCAGATTCCCTGCTGAGCTCAGAGCCCTATGCAGGACTCCATTCCAGGACCCTGAGATCACCACCCGAGTCGAAATCGAGAGTCCGATGCTCAACTGACTGGATTGCCAGGTGCCCCCTCTGAGGTGCTCTCTAAATGCCGTAGGTGGATATTAGGTTTAAGATGTCTCACCTCATCTGATATTAATGGCTGGGGCTCTGTTACACATCCTTAAGACAGTGTCTTATTTAAAGACCTATCTGTGGGTTTAGGTAGCATACAGGTAGTTAGCTGGAGCCTGATGTACAAGGAGATCATGGAACTTCCACAGTCATCTCTCCTCCTCCTCTCCTGCCACAGTACGAAGGGAGTCTCCCCTCTTATCCGGACATGATACCCCTCCCCCTTACCTTCGCAAGTACCAACCTCTATTGATTACATTCTCTCTCCTTCTTAAAATGTCCCTTTCACTAGAATGTAAGTATTTCAAAACCTCTGTTCTTTTCTGACCAACTTAATGGGGCTCTTTGTCTGTGTTCATTTCTCAAAGAATTATATTGAAACAAATTTTTTCTGTATTTGTCCCCACATACTCCCAAATTAAGTTTAATATTTTGTTTGATAAATTCCAGAGACTTTATCAAAGCAGGCTTGGCTAATCAGAAATTCTGGAATGGCAGCATTCTAAATATTTCCTCCAGTCCTCCTACAGACTTAGACCTTTACTTTGCATAAGAAAAAGACCCACTGAAATGTTTTCGAGATAATGATCCTCACACCAATAGTGGAAAGATTCCTCTGTCACGTCTTTACCCCACCTTGTATTAGACAATCTAATTATATTCTTTTGAAGTATACTTTATGATGCCTAGGCTTTTTATCATCAGGATTAGCACTACTGTTTTCTGCTCTTCACTGAGTCCTATGAGGGGCAAACAAGAAGGACATGTTTATATAACTGTACAAATCCAGCCAGTATTTCGATACTTAGCTGTGCTGGTTCGCCAAGTGGTGACACTGCTGAGAGTCAACTGTTTTCTGTCGGGGGCAGCCGTGTTGTAGGGAAATCAGTGTAGGAAGTGTGAAAGTAGGCTGTGCAGAAGTGAAACTTAAAGGAGCTGAGCATCACCCTTAAATAAAGACTACTAATGGTTTGTTTTCTTGATTTCTCAGTCTCTGTAAGTACTCGGACTCACTATATTTTCGTGCTTAGAAAAAATTAAAAAGTTACACAACCTTTAGCGTTGTAATTGTCAATTACCAATTTCAGAAAAGTGGGCTTATGACTCATTGGGTTATTAGAAAATTCTGCCCCAGGTTTATAGAAATGCTTCAAGCTTATGACTCAGGTAGAGAAAATCTGAACTGAAATCATTGTTACACAGAACAATCTACAGAACCCTAGATTATATGGCAGTTGACACCATGTATACCCGATCCTATTCTGCTGCTGCTGGGAAAACTGGGGCTGTGAACGTGAATTACACTGTGGACAGTCCCACGGCTAGCCAGGCCCTACAACCCAGGCCTGCTGACCCTCGGTTCAGTACGTCTTCAGTAAACATACATGCTTACAGAACAATCCTGTTTATACTCAAAACTATTCTACCCATAAAGTACTGCTCTCCCAGCCAGGAAGCTGTGGAGTTCTTCCTGTGTGAGGACCACCTTACAGCAAAACTGCTCCTTCCTCTGAATGCAAGGAGGGCTGGTCCCCAGGATGCCCTCAGGCTGCTCCCTGAAGCCTTCAGCTCTCAGTGCTCACCCCACTGGTCCCACAGGGGAGCCTCTGGGAAGGTAAAACATTGAGCCGCTTAGAACCAGAAAGGTGAAACACAAGTCTTTTCTCTAGGGAATCCATGGAGAAGAATCTTTGTTCTTTAGGCGCCAAAGCCAATCTGAACTCAATGTGAATTAATGAATAAGTTCAGACAGTTGGAATTTGGTGCTAGATTATCATCTCTGGTTTGATATCTCTGTGTCCCATTACTTGTGCTTTATTCTATAGTCATGGACTGCACTGAAAATCTCTGCTGTTTAACCCACATGTGTGGACATCTGGCCTTAAGACTTTGGCTTATGTTCCTGTGGGGGAGTTAAGCAGTGTTTTAGAGGATGTTTGAAGGTATGCGATAAACATGGAATTTCCAGAAGAACACCCTTTTATATTTACTGGAGGATTTTAGAGAATTTTATAATAAAGTAAACATTAGTATGTAATAGGTAAAAGACTAAAGTCTCATTAATTTTTAAGATAAAACTCAAGACTTTAAATAATCCTTCTCCTGTGGCTACTGTTTGAGGCTATGCCCTCAGGTCTTCTGGAGATAAGCACTACTTTCCTTTGCCATTAGAAGTGATTCAGTTGAAAAGTTTAAGAAACATGGATCTATTGGGGGGGGGCAGGTAGGGGTCAAGGGAGAGAGAGAGAAGCCTTGCTGGGCATGGAGCCTGACGTGGAGCTCAATCTCACAACCCTGAGATCAGGACCTGAGCCAAAATCAAGACTTGGATGCTTCATCGACTGAGCCACCCAGGCCCCCTGGATCATTTCTTTATCTATCCCAGTAGCACATTTTCAAATTTCAGAAGGCAAATGATGGAATTTTAAATATCTTTGGAGCTCAGTGATTTGGAGTGAAAGTAGTTCTTAGTTCATGAATTCCACAGATAGGAAACAATTATATACTGAAGACAGCATTAAGGTCTGCAATCAGCTTAAAATGGGAATACCTTAGAGATCAATATGTCAATTCACTGGATATAAAATGTCAACTCATCTCTGGGGTATCACAGGATGGCCTGACATACTGGGCTGGGATCATCTTCCAGATTATGTGGAAGAATCATGTCAGTGATGATATCCGATTTCTTTTATGGGTATTGAGACTAAGCCAAAGAACTGTTGAGTACTTATCAATATAATCTTCTGAAATTCAACCAGGAGTCATTATGTGTATGACAAATATGTCAAAGGTGTGTTTGTTTTATTAACAAATATGAGCTCATGTTTATTATGACTCCATTCTTTTGAGGGGAGAGGATATAAATAACAGGTATAGAACTGAGATCTAAGAAAAGTATAAACCGAAACCCCAAATGCTTTTTAACCAAAGCAATCAACTCCTGGGAAGCCACAGATGGTAGACATATACTATAATTCGTTAAAATGCCATGCAGTCTGAGAGGTAGAAATCCCAGTACCTCTTGGTGTGAGTTGCTAACATGAGTAGCTGCTGCACAATTTACCAGTGTGAAAAACTAATTGCTTATTATAATGGTGTTTTTAGTTATCTTTTTTCATGTAAAAAAAGAATAAAAGGATTAACTCCTGCTTTATTATTTTTTTAAGATTTTATTTATTTATTTGACACACAGAGATCACAAGTCGGCAGAGAGGCAGGCAGAGAGGAGGAAGGGAAGCAGGCTCCCTGCTGGGCAGAGAGCCCGATGCGGGGCTTGATCCCAGGACCCTGGGATCATGACCTGAGCCGGAGGCAGAGGCTTTAGCCCACTGAGCCACCCAGGTGCCCCAGCTCCTGCCTTTAAAGGAAAAATGAGGGACGCCTGGGTGGCTCAGTTAGTTGAGCAGCTGCCTTCAGCTCAGGTCATGATCCCAGCATCCTGGGATGGAGTCCTGCATCGGGCTCCTTGCTTGGCAGGGAGCCTGCTTCTCCCTCTGCCTCTACCTGCCACTCTGTCTGCCTGTGCTCACTCTTGCTCCTCTCTCTCTGACAAATAAATAAATAAAAAATCTTTAAAAAAAATAAAGGAAAAATGAACAGTCAAGGAACAATAATTTTAAGAATTAAAAAAATCTTTTCAAGCCCAATAAAGTATAATGTCATTAAAATTTGAGTTATTTTTGCTTTAGGTGCTTGAGCTGTAAATACATATATTCCTTGTTTTTGAGAATTCAAGGCTTAAGAATAATACCTACATCAAAAAAATCATCTGTGGGGCGCCTGGGTGGCTCAGTGGGTTAAGCCTCTGCCTTCGGCTTGGGTCATGGTCTCGGGGTCCTGGGCTCAAACCCCGCATCGGGCTCTCTGCTCAGCAGGGAGCCTGCTTCTCCTCTCTCTCTGCCTGCTGCTCTGCCTGCTTGTGACCTCTCCCTCTCTGTCAAATGAATAAATAAAATCTTAAAAAAAAATAGAACAAAAGCTGATACTGGTAGCTAGAGTCTATGGACAAAGTAACAGCAGCAGGATCTTAGGGGGTGTCTCAACCCTGACTTGTGTAACAAGACATTAAAAAGTCTAAAGAACTACTGGGACGCCTGGGTGCTCAGAGGGTTAAGCCTCCGCCTTTGGCTCAGGTCATGATCTCAGAGTCCTGGGATCGAGCCCCGCATTGGGCTCTCTGTTCAGCAGAGGGCCTGCTTCCCCCCCTCTCTCTCTCTGCCTGCCTCTCTGCCTACTTGTGATCTTTCTCTCTCTCAAATAAATGAATAAAATCTTTAAAAAGAAACAAAAGTCTAAAGAACTACTGAAGTTATCACACTTGGGATGTGGCTGTGTGCCTTATGGGTGTACATATACAAGGTATACGAAACTAAGTACCTCTGTCTAAATCATTGTTCAAACCAGCAAAAGAATACTCGGAAAAATTACAAATAACTCTTGTGGTTAAAACAATCAATGGCACCTCGATCACTCTGAACAACGAACCCTGAGCACGGGCTTAAGGAGCATCTAAGAAACAAAGTGTAAGTCATTTCCAATGCCAGTTTGCATAACACAGTTTAACTTTTTTGTTAAAGTATAAAGCCTTAAATATTTTAATGACAGCAAGTACTTAACAGCTGGATTAAAAAAATAGCTTAATGTCAGAAATAGACTTAATAAAATAGAATTCTACCTTAAAAGCTGGTACCAGAATTTTCCTTAGTGAAGCAGCTGCCCCCATTGAGAGGCAGAACAATTTAGTGGCTAAGAGGATATACTGTGCAGCCCAACAGCCTGGGTTCGAATCCTAGCTCTGCCAGCCTCCACTTCTGCTGCTGTAGCTTCCTCCCAGACAAAGAGAAAGAATGATATTAGAACCCACTCCATAGATCTGCTTTAAAGATTAAATAGATATTGATAAGGTGACTTGAAGAGTGACACACATGCACTTGTTTGTCATTTAGAGATATTGACAGAATCGAGGAGAAATAACTGAGGAGTAGTGAGAGAGAAAAAAGAGAAAAAGAAATGGCCAAGTACTGTGTGCCCAGCGATTATAACCACTTCCAAACCACCTCCTCCCCTCTCATCTCCTGCTTGCTCCCCAATACTCTCCTCACCGAAGTCTGTGAGACTCGTGCATGTGGCACGCACAAATTTTGTTTTGTTTTAGAAAGCACAGAAATGGCTTCAGACAGTGGTCTCTGTGGTAGGGGACAGAGGAAGCTGGACTCCAAAAGTCAGAAGAGGCCAGGCAAGTTTTAAACTGAGGAGGGAACAGAAATTGTGAGGAGTCTGGGAATCGGACAGGCTTTGGGACTGCGATAAAGAGGCTCCCAGATTACACTGGTGGGGCACGAGTCTTAAAATAACATGACAAAGCACCAATATTTTTAGACTCCATTTAAGAAAAACTAATTGAAACTCTCAAATGATTTAATTAATTATAGTGAAGGAAATTTCAAGTCACATGTATGGGAACCATTCAGTTCCCTTTCGTTGTATAACACTGATACTAAGCCAGCATTGTAGTTCCCAGTCCCCATCCCTAGTTTAATGAATAATTTTCTACGTAGGCACAGTCATATGACTCCTGATGTATGGCACGTCTAGAGCAAGGCTTTTAAGAAGCAGATGTATGCACTCTCTCTATTCTTCTTTTATCCTTTGGACGCCCTATGGTTTCAGGTAATAAAGCACAGAATGTAAAAAGCCTGGGTGCCCAAACCTCTGCAGGGAGGAGAGTGGATCGTCAACGATGAAGATCCACCTCAATTGTTAACTGAACGACAGAATTTTATCGAACTTGAGACTATACATTTTAAGGTCAATTTCTAGCAGGTAGAATTATTCTAACTACGATGCCAAGTTACTTATGGATGACAGCACAGTATCATGACTAAGAATATAAATGCTAGCACACGGAATCTACCAGTGTTTGGCCATGTGGTCCCGGGAAAATGATTTAATCTTTCTGACCTGAGTTTCCTTATCTAAAAGATGGTTATCACCATGGTACCTATTTTAAAGTGCTAGAATTGTGCCAGTCTGGCTCACAGTATGTATCCAATTAACTCAGACTTTATTAATATCTGTAATTATGCTTATCTTTGTGGATAAATGAATCAACTAGGGAACAGGACAAATAAACTCTACTTTTCTTTTAAGTATAGAGTCACAGTCCTCAAGCTATCAATGTCTTGCTGATAGCACTTTCCCATCTTCTCCCCAACACAACCAACTTGTTCTAGACTTAGCACTGTTGGGGACCCCTGTAGACAACTGCCTCTTACTTTCCTTATACCCATGCTACCTTCTTCCCTGGGACCATTCTTCTACTGGTGTCTCACGACACACAGTCTGGACAATATGGACCAAAGAGAATCTCCCATGTGGATGTGCAGAACAGTCTCTTGACTCTCTTCTTCTTTCGCTTCTCTTTTACTATTCCTTCTCAGCTATCCCAAGAAACCCTTTCCTTCTTTTGGTAACCTCGTCAGTGCTCAGAAAGAAGTGACATGGTGCAGGGGAAAACAAGTACTGTTCTGAACATGACCTCTCCGTTTGAGGGAAGACTATACAATTTGAGATTCGGTCCATTCTTCACATACTCTGTTCTCTGCAGAAAAACCTAGGAAAATCTTCTGAACCCAGAGATGCCCAACAGACTCCTTTCTGTCAAATGAACAAGAAATACAATCCAACTGTGTTTAAGCCTTTGCACATTTTACGAGAGCAGGAGGGACCAGTTCACCAAATTGCTGGAGCTGCAGTGCAGTATTATGGTGCTGGCACCACACGGTCGGCTGGCCGTCACGACCCAGGCCAGCTCTGAAGCCATGCCCCACTTAGACCACAGACTCTGTAGCTCAACTGTTAAGCTTCAGTTCCAGCTCTGCCCTCACTAAGTGTGAACTTGGGCAAGTTAACTCTCCATGTTTCACTTTCCTGACAAGCAAAATAGGACTAAAATACAGTAAAGGCATAGAATTGTAGACAAATAGAGTGGTGCACATTAAGTCAGTCTTAATGTGTTAAATTATGTGAATACACATTTTCTCATTTTCTCCCCATAAAGGAAAATTAAATCCAAATTAAATATTTTCCTAGTTATATAAACTTATATAAAAATGACAAAATGCTAACCACTGACACCGTTTTTTCTGGATATTTATAAATAATTATTCATTTAACTAACTAAGAACACTTTAAATATACCCAGACCATGTAGTCCAATGGTTAAGGACTCTCAGTCCATTCAGGCTGCCATCAAAAAAATACTGTAAACTAGGTGTCTAAACAAGAACACATATTTATCTCTCACAGTTCTGGAGGCTGGAAGGTCCACAATCATGGAGCTGGCAGGTTCAGTGACTGGTGAGGACCCACTTCCTTATAGACAGCTGTCTTCTTACTGTGACTTCACATGGTTGAAAGGGCAGTTAGCTCTCTAGGGTCTCTTTTATAAGGGCAATGATATTCATAAGGCTCTTATGAATATAAGACTAGGTCTTCACATCAGGACTCCCAAACGCCCCACCTCCTAATGCCACCATATTGGCCACTACATTAAATAAATGAATTTTAGGGGACACAAATATTCAGCTCACAGCAAGGAATAAGATTCTGGGCATAGACAAAAATTCAGATTCTCTCTACCACTTATTAGCTGTTTGACTTTGGGCAAGTGACTTAACTTCTCTCAGCCTTTGTTTTTTCTTGAAAATCAAGAGCTAATTACTGTGTATTATAAACTCTCCCACTACTTCACAGACTTGTTGAGAGGATTGAATGTGGTAACGCACATTAAGTGCTTTACACAGGACCAGTGACATAGTATGGGCAGAACAAGTATTCACCATTCTTACTAGTTATTGATCACCACTTGATAAATATTTGTGGAGTAAATGAAGTGTTTGACATCACATAAACATTACTGCCAGGACTAGGTGGGAATAAAAACGGTAGCCATTTAAGATCCATGGGGGTAACAGTTGTTGGTTTCAGGCACCCCTGACCCAACGAGTTAATGGAGGGAAAAAAAAAGGGGAAAGCTTGAAACAAAAATAATGACTCTTTTGAAAGTGAGTAGGAGATAACTAAGGATGAACAAGACATATTAGTACAGTATCCTACTAAAACAGGTGGTTTTAAAGATTAAAATTCAGGTGATATATAAGCAAGATTTGAACTATCTGGGCTCCTCACAACTGTATTTAATTCTCCCAATTATTTTCTGACTGGAAAGAAAGGAAAAATTATTAAGAATATATTAAATTTTGGTGCACTCGGGTGGCTCAGTTGGTTAAGTGACTGCCTTTGGCTCAGGTCATGATCCTGGAGTCCCAAGATCCAGTCCCACATGGAGCTCCTTCCTTGGCAGGGAGTCTGCTTCTCCCTCTGACCCACCCCCTCCTCATGCTCTCTCTCTCTCATTCTTTCTCTCTCTCAAATAATAAAAATAAAATCCTTAAAAAACTGCTTAAAGAATATATTAAATTTTGTGGAAACTTTGGGAAATAAAGAACATATGTTTATATTATGATTAACTCTAACGCTAATTTTCCTCAGGAATCCTTCAACAGTTAACGCATTCTTCATCTTTCCTAATACGATCGGGTTTTAAGAGCTTTAAATAATTTTGCACTCATAGATGGTAAGCCTGAAAGCTTTGTAAACTGTAAAGTACTATAAAAAGACAAGCTAGTCCTCTGCCTTTCACTAAATCAAAAATGAGCTTGTAAACAATTCGAGGGCAAGGAAAATGCTTTCTATTTGTGTGTACCATGAAGAATACTCACAGCAGAATTCTAAAGGGCAGAGGCTTTTCTCAAATGCTTGGCTAAAGGGTATGCAACGAGTAACAACTACAAAAATACAAAAGCAGAACAAAAGAACAGACAACTGGCATTACTTTGAGTAACGTCACTGAGCCACTTAAAGAGGAAAAAGGTGTGCACTAAATGGTCAAACTGTGCTATCTGGGCCAGAGAATTTAGGACGTGCTGAACGTGAGTTGAAAAGCACTGGTAGAGACACTGAGGAGACAGCTTCCGCATCCAGCATCATGAGCAGAAAGGAGCCAACAGATCTCAGTTATTATAGAGCCCCTTTGATTTGGGAACGCTCACCAAGGAACCCATAATGCAGGCCACCTACATTCTGAATATTAAAACCAATATTTGTAACTGTACTTAGACCAAATTCAAGAATATGTAAAAATTTGCTTTTTCATCCTGGTCAATGCATGTAATGCATTACATTAAAATACTTGAATTCAGCTATTCTTCCTTCGTGTTTCTGTATATAAAGTTTGGATTAGATTTTCAAAATTAATTACCTGATTTATGAAAGTGGATGGTTTTTTCCCCACAAAAATATAATGCTTTTGAGGCTTTACTTTGAAAGAGATAATGAAGAATGATCCACGAGAAGACAGTATTTTCCTTAGGCATTATAAAAAGTCAAAGAACTGAACTGGAAGTAAGTTTTTACTTTGAAGATAAAAGTGAGCTTGCTATTCATATCAATCTTCTCGGTAAGTCTCTTAAAACATCAATTGGTGTTTTTTGGTTAATGATTTGCTGACGATCACAGAATTCCCACGAAATTTTATGCAGTCCTTCCTAAAATGACATCTTTCTCTCTTTCTTTCTTCCTTCCCTCCCTCCTTCCTTTTTGCTCCCTCCCTTTCTTTGCTTTCTCTTTCTCCCCTTCTCTCCCCTCCCCTTCACTTCCCTTTCTCTCCTTTCTCTCTCTCTCTCTTTCTTTCTCTCCTCTTTTTAAAAACAACTAGATTATTGGGTAAATTTCCTGAGGTAGAACCTCTAATTGGAACTGGCATTTTTAGTAGCAGGTTGAATCATATAGACTCAGTTAGACATCTCTTGAATTTATTTCCCTGTGGATTTCTGATCAGTAGGATTTCCTTTCAAGAACGCTCCCTCATTAGAAGCACTGCATCTCTTTTCGGTTTCCATAATTCAGGTAGACAGATCAAAGATTCTTTCTTGCACTTTCAAATTCAGAGTGATAAAAATATTAAATTAAGATATTCATTGATTTTTTCCTAATTAACATACTTTTACTTCATTAGATAATGGCAAAGTGTTACAATGCAACTATATGCTTATTTACAAATATGTTTATTTAGATACTACATATAATTTATAATTCCTTTCATTTGAAACTTTCCTAAACATAGTATTATTTACTACTTGACTGTCGGAAGTTTAATAGTTTCAACTTAAAAGCTAAAGAAATGTGCTATTTCAACATACAAAAAACACCTTAGGGTACTGAGTTTGAATCTGGAATACTGATTGTTATTTCTCCTGTAATCCTAGAACATAAAGTCTGTCAGTGTCACTAAAGCTTTGACTAATCATTGTGTGTACCAAATCCTTTAGTTATAAGAATTCTTAAAATGTAAATGATTACTTTAATAAGTATCACTATGGACTGGCCTGATAACAGAAGTTTTATTTTCCACATAAGAATGTACTAGCTGGGGCGCCTGGGTGGCTCAGTGGGTTGAGCCGCTGCCTTCGGCTCAGGTCATGATCTCAGGGTCCTGGGATCGAGGCCCGCGTCGGGCTCTCTGCTCAGCGGGGAGCCTGCTTCTCTCTCTCTCTCTCTGCCTGCCTCTCCGTCTGCTTGTGATTTCTGACAGTCAAATAAATAAAAAAAATCTTTAAAAAAAAAAAAAAAAAAAAGAATGTACTAGCTGACTTGCAAAATGGTTATGGTAAGTCCATTATAATAGACATCCTTTGTCTTTATCCCTAAGAAAAGACAGATTTCCAAAAAAATGTAGACATTTTCACTTTTCTTACAGAAGTATTTTCACAAAGCTAATTGATACTTTTATTAAATGAAGTGATATATGTAAGAGGGCACTGAAAACTGTAATATCTTTATTAATTAGCATAATGCAAATTTCATCTTTTAGCAATTTTCTAATAAAATGTGGCTTTGACTTTTACTGTAATGGTAAAGGAGTTACTGTTACAACAATTCATTTACTGTCTCAAAACCTTAAAATGATAATATCTCCTTGCTGTTTACAGAAAGATTAAAACTTAAAAGCAAAAAGATGGGCTTATCCCGTGAAATGTAACCAGATCAATTTCCAGGGGTTTTTGAAGTGATTTTTAGAAGGGAAAGAAAGGGAAAAGAAGGCAGAAAAATAATTTAAAAATCACTTGTACTTTTTAAAATTTTTAAAATTGAGATGTGTTGATTACCTAAAAAATAATAAAACCCAACTTAGAAGAAAAATTGCCTTCAAAATTCACCCACTAAAAATGATGTCATAATGTTAAATGAAATGCCATGATATGGTCAATTAATTACCATCTAAGCATGATACTCTGATTGAGCAAACATCATACCCATCTGGTAGACTTTTTTCGAGAATCTTTTTCATTAAGGCACTGTATAAGACACTGCTCCCCTAGCCTCCCCACCAAAACACAAAAACAACAACAACAAAAAATACCCTGTAGCAGTTACTAGTCTTGTAACTTTGAAATTCATTTTGTGACAAGACCTTTACAGATATTTATGGGGCAGAGAAGTATTTAAACCACCACCATATGGGCACCTGGGTGGCTCAGTTGGTTAAGTAACTGCCTTCGGCTCAGGTCATGATCCCGGAGTTCTGGGATCGAGTCCCACATCAGCCTTCCAGCTCCATGGGGAGTCTGCTTCTCCTTCTGACCTCCCCTCTCATGCTCTCTCACTCTGTCTCTCTTTCTCTCAAATAAATAAATAAATAATCTTTAAAAAAAAAAAAAAAGAAAGAAAACCACACCATATGAGAACCAAAAAATGTCATAGAGGAGTTCAGAGAATCACTGTTAGCCCGGTAGGAAGTTGGAATCTGGATAGGGCTTGAATGAAGAGAAGGATTTTGCCAGGCAAGGTGACAGGTTAAGAACTTTCCAAACAGAGGGTTTAGCCCCTGTTAAGGTGCAAAGAAAGAAGCTTTACACTGTGTTTTATAAACCCAAAGAAGTCAAGTCTAGTCGGAGCACTGCCAGAAATGAAGTTACATCTGTGAGAGATGGGAAGTAAATAAGATCATTTACTCATGTCAAATAACAAGTAGACCTTTTTTTTTTTTTAAACCAATATTTTCCATTACACATACCTCATGGGTTTCATATGCACAATACCTGTGACCTCATAAGTTAAATTTTATCCAAATCAAACTTATGTCTATGAATTTTCTGTGACTTTAACAAAAGCAATTTGAGGGGCCTGTAAGGGCAAAATTCAGATTATGGTGTGAGGAGGACTGAGTGGCTTGTGAGGAAGATACAGAACACAGAAACCTCTTTCAAAAAGTTTCATTTATTCAAGAAAATCTTTGGGTGCCTAGTTCAGGCATTTTGCTAAATTCTGGGGAAGTAATCATCACAGAAATAACAGACACAACTCCTGGGCTCTCAGCCGGGAAAATTAGAGTTGGGGGAAGTGGTTTCACTACTTTATATAGGCAGCTAAGTCAACGATCAATTTTTAGGACAAGGCCGAAGAGCTGAAGATTCTTATCTTTGTTGGGGGTAGATAAGCTTCATTCTGAAAAATCATTTTGTCTATTGAGAGATGACACCAATAGGCACATAGTATATAAGGCAATATTGCAGGAAGAAGGGGATGGGAACTGCACGTCCCTGTAGCAGTATAAATCAACTTCTGACTCTGAGAAGCAGAGGATGTGTTTAGGTAGCTATAGAAATGATCATTGTTCTCTAATGGCTTTATCTTGTAGGCACCAAGTTCTTGGCCTAGAGCAAAGGTCACGAAAGCTTCTCTTTAAAAGATCAGACACTGAATAATTTGGACTTTGTGGACATAAAGTCTCTGCCTTTGTAGTATGAAAAGAGCCAAGGACTCCACAGGAATGAATAAGCATGGCTGTATTTCAGTAAAACTACTAATGGACACCAAAACTGAACTTCATAAATTTTTATGTGCCACAAAATATTATTCTTATTGTGACCTTTCTCAACTATTTGCTAAAAACTGAAAAATCATTCTTAGCTCATGGGCCATAAGAAACAGACTTTGAGCCAGAGTTTGCTGGGTAATAGAGTATAAAATAAAATAAATAAAAAATAAAGTATAGAAAGGCTGGGTAATAGGGCACAGGGAGGGTTGGCTGGATCACTCTCTTGCAGATGACACCTAACACAGGATAAACAGATGCACAAAAGCCCTTTAAGTGTGTGCACAATGTGGTACATGTGACCAAGAGCAATTTCCTGAGGCCAGGGCTGACAGATTTCAACAGATCTTCAAAGGGAGACTTGACAGGAGGAAATGTGAGAACCAATGATAGGGAAGAAATGGGGTTAGACCTTAAGAGCTCGTATTCCATTAACCTCTTTACACATAGTGAGCAGAAAAAACACTGGCTGGGTTAACACGCCTCTCGGCACCATTCATGAATGACGTCACCAACATCTGTTCTCTATCTACTGCCCTTTTATTTGTTTCTCAGAGTTACTAAGATTGCTAGTTGGTATTACTGTTGAGCCCTTTCTATATGCCAGGTACTTTGCTAAAGTGTTAACATAAATTTTCATTTAATGCTCACAACAGTCTTCAAGGTAGTTACCAATTATTATCCTATTTTATAGTTGAAGAAACTGAGGCTCAAAGAGGCCTTTAACTTTTCGTTTTCTTTTGGAGTCTTCTAGATCCTCTGTCCTTACATTCTGCATCTCCTTCCTAAGCACATTCACTCACCCCAGTTTCCATTTATATACTGATGATCCTCAGTTGCCTTAAAAACCTATCCAGTGACTGTCCCAACTTCATCATGGCCAGAAGTAAGAAACAGTATCCCTGCCCAGCAGTCGCTCTCTCAGTAAATGGCAGGATGCACCCTTACCCTGACATTCCTCC